>NC_064282.1:72719161-72878885 GCF_019186545.1 Solanum stenotomum | reverse complement strand
AATTTTCAGCTAACTGGCTGCTATCCTTCGATCTACGGTTAGACCTACGGACCGTGGATCGAACGACGGTCCGTGCTGGTCAACCGTAGTTCATGTCAGAGGCTGGGTAAGGAGGTCTTGATCCACGGACACAGACCACAGACCGTGGTCTGATCTACGGACCGTGGGTCTGTCCGTGAGTCGAGACTTAACCAATTTTCTGAGCTGGCTGGGGAGAGGTTGCAGTGGCGAACCACGGACCACCAGCACGGGCCGTGGTCTGACCTACGGTCCGTGGATGGTGACCGTAAGTTGCACCTGCAACTTCTCAAAATCTGCATTTTTGTCTATTTTGAATACGGGGTGTTACAGTATTAATTTTTTTAAGCTTAAAAAATGGAATATTTTAAAATATCCGCGCAACACACGGGTACGTATACTAGTTAGAATAAGAAAACAGAAAGCCAAAGTTAAAGATCTTTCTCCGTCAATCTTATGCATTATGTAACAAGATTTATTATTGGTGTGGTCATGCATCTTAGACAATTCACAAAATTCATTGGAAGATTGATAAAATTTTAGCCTTATCACAAATTATATTAAACTTCCACCCATAGCCACAATTATTTCTCTTTTGATGGTCAGACATAAGATGATAAATCTCCTTTATTTGAACTTGCATTCATGAAGTAAAACAAATAAATTGTTAGACAAAGAGGAAAAAATAAAAGCTCAGATCCATAAAAAATGACGTGTTTCGATCTGTGATCACGCATCTCTGAATATTCATTGAATTAGTGATAAAAAAATTCATCGTAATTTCATATTTCTTTCTAAACAAATTGAGAATTCTTGGGAATATCAATTTTAATAACTTCTCAGTCTAAGGAAATTATTAAAAGTGTTACTACATTTAGATCTATCACAAATTACATTTATTCCCATCATACCATTAGGTATTTCTTTTTTAATTTTTGTGAGACCCAAAGGCTTGTGACATTTTCGATTAATTATAATAAATATTTGTTCATACTACCCTTTGTTGTCTATAAATAAAGGGGTTTCTCACATTTTTCAAATTGAATTTTAAGAACTTCAGAACTTCTTATTCCTATTGATAAATAAATTCGAGTTTTCTTTATTGTCGTTTAGTGCTTAACTGACACCCGTTTTTTAGGTACCAATACATCAATGACTAAGACCATTCTATTGAGGGAGAATATTTACCAATAATCTCAGGTACTTGAGGAGAATAATTTCCTTAAGGGAGGGAGGTGGAGCTTCAATTCAGCGGATTGAGAGCGCACGTGATTGGCTACGAGGTAGGCTACAATCTACTTTCTTTTGGATTGTGTTCCGTGATATAATTCATAGTATAGATTGTTCTCCAACCATTCAGTCACCCCTCTCACTACAAGTAGCATTACCTTGGAACGCATACACTCTATCACAAGTCATCCACCACCTCCACTTCCACCTCCACCATCTAGTTCATTCCACCCTCGTATTAGATCATAAACTAAACCCTTCTATCAAATAGAGATATTCTGAATACTAGGTCACTACTAACGTTGTTAACTAGACTACTATTCTCCCTTAAACACTCATTCCAACTCCTAGTCCCTACAAAATTTAATCAAACAGATAACATACAATTATAATCACTATCAGAAACATAACCTTGACTCCTAGTCCTTACATAGACTTAACATTCACCATTCACATGATCCAAAACTCTACAACAAGCTATAATTGAATCATCACACCCTTCAAATAACCAAACCTCTAAGGATCCCTCAAACATCACTACAGTATTTAGTATGCACCCTACTATATAAAAGAACTACCCAAGCATTTAAATTCAATGACCCAACAACTTAAGGACCAACATACGATAACTATAACAAAATAAAGAAGCCCGATACACTCATAAAACAAAAATTTAATAATCACGTCATTAAGAAGTCAACTTGGTTCTCTCATGGAATAGACACACTAACTATTAGTGCACCTAACGTGGTACCTATGTTAATCGTTCATATGTATCAATGTGATACCGGAGACAATAATTATGGATATCCCCATTCTAGGCATGGTACCCGAGAAAACTGTTAGTATATACCTAGCATGATATTTTAGCAAATCGTGGGAAATATCTTTTACTAGAAGTGGTACCCGAGTCAACCATCAATCATATACATCATAATCACAATGAATAAAAAATACACTTGTACATCAAAGTAATCATATCATTGCATACTATTGAATATATTCATCAAACAAATGATGTTCATTCCTTTTCCAAAATCATATACCATGCATGCAATGCTATCAAAACTTTTGACAAGCACATATCACTTGAATAGAAAAATAAACAACCATCACCTAATTGAAAAAACCATTTCCCAAATCATTCCCCATTGAAAATTTGATTAATCATAGTCATTTATCATAAGATCAATGGAAAATCGACGTTCCTTTGTTATTTTCATAAATTTAATTTCTTTGATGACTATCTAATTAGTAAAGCAAATTTTATTTGTTTTTGAAGTATTTCAATTGGTAAATATTAGTTTAGGACACTTACAAGAATATTTTCTCTAGAAGTGAATATGTAACTATCAGAATTTGTGTTGTTGATTGTTGAAAACCCGCACCAATCAGATGAATTTTCTTTATCTAGAGTCCAATGTCCTCAAAAGAAGTAGAACATTCGTTTGTGTTTTAGATAGATAACAATAGTTGTTTAAGGTGGTGGAAAGAAACCCTCTATTTCTACACCTATAATGGTGTATTTGTACACCTAGGGTTAGGGTTAAGGATCACTAATGCCCTAATCTAATTATTAGTGGACCTGACCCAATAATTATTGGAATATCGACACACTAGGTAAACATAGGCCTTATATTTATTCCTTAAAATACAACATTTAAATAATTACCTAACAAAGCTACCGTATTACCTAATTCTACCCAATTCCCAATTTCATACATAATAAGAAATTGTATTTTGACAAAATAAGTGTGTCGCCTATATTATTGATGTTTCTGTCCCACGACATTACAAAACCAATTTAGCATGATTTAATTTTAATTTCTTCAAGTTCAAATTATAGATTTCCCTAAATTCACACTTTCTGGGATTATTCATATCAGGTAAATATTATTAATGGTAAGTCTATCAATGTATTTCTTCTTTCAATGACAGGATTGTTGTTGAAGGATAATCATCCAAACATAAAGTATAAAAAATGTATGCGATTTCTTTAATGTATCTACTATTTCATGATATATTTTGTATCAAAAAAGTAGAATGATACATCATATATAGGACAGGTATCATGATATGTCATGTACTGGAAATGTATCATTATGTAATGTATCAAAAAGGTATCGTGATACATCATATATTGGAAAGGTATCGTGATATATCATGTATTGGAAATGTACACTTATGCAATATATCATAAAGGCATCAATACACCATCTATCATAATTATATTATGATGTAATTTATCTGAAAGGTATCAATATGATACATCATATATCATAAAGGTATCATGATACATCATATATCATAAAGGTACCATGATATCATCAACTATAGAATCTAGGTAACTGTTCTCTACATTTCAAATCCCGAAATGTCATATCTCAACTTAAATGGTTCACATAGTTGATGCACCACAATAATCATCTAACTTTTATACTCTAATTCACAACCCCCAATTAAAAGAAAAAGAAAACTAAGCTAATGGGATAAATAAAAACCGTCATTTAAAAAGAAATTGAGATAGATTATTACTGGCATATCTATTTGTCATGACCCAATTCCTCGAGTCATGATGACACCTACTATAACCCTCTAGTAGGTAAGCCAACCCGTAATCCAAAGCAACAAGTAATAGATATAAGGGTAGAAACAAATCAGAAGCAATAATTGAATAATAGAAATTGAAAAACAAACAGAAGCAAACCAAAATGATATCTATACAAAAGATCCCTCCTAGAACTGTGAAGTCACAAGTACAGATTTGTCTAAACATAAGTGTTTTAAGTCACAAAAATGGACCAAAAATAAAAGCTTCTCTCAAAAAGTGAAAGACTAGCTATCAAATAAAGGTAGTGGCCAGTAAGTACAGGACGCAAAGTACTTACCCTCACCTTAGAGCAGAAGCTCCAACGGGCTTGAATGATCAACGCCGGTAGCATGTAATCAGACTTACATCACGGAAATTATGCAGAGTGTAGCATTAGTACCAAAACAACATGTACTAGGTAGGTATCATAGGCCGACTGACTCATAAGGGGAGTGTAGACAAGAGCAAGAGGGAGTCAAGCCAGCTATTGTGGTTGTGCCATTTGGTGGGCAAAAGTAGTCTACTGACAATGAAAAGATGATAGTAGATCAGACAGGACGACCACCGTAACACCTGAATAAGTATGAAAATTAAAAGCAATATGAAATGATATAATATAAACATAGAAGATGTCAAAGTGGAATTTAAAGAAATGCAAATGAATGCACTAATAACAGAAAAAGAACTAAGTTCAACTAACTAAACATAACTTACCCACATAAGACCAAAAGGTACACGCATGCGCAAGTTTAAGTAAAAACCAGAACAGACCCCCATAAGTCCGACAAGTGTACATTATGGCTAAATCTATTAAGAGAAAGGCGTTGCCCATAACTCAAACTGTAGATAACTTCCAAGTAACAAATAAGAGCCTCCTAAAGATAAGGAGTACATATCCTAAACCTCAAACTGTCGGTGGTCTCTCAAGGGGCAATATGTTGAAGCTAGAGTGTATCAACACCTTAGAGGATAAAGGTCAGCATGACTAGACCTTGAATCATCCATTTTAATGGCTTCCAAAGGACCTCATTTAAAGTCATCATCACAATACACCGTGGAATGACGGCTACTAGTAGATAATAAACACAATACTCCAAGCTCGAACCAACTCTAGTGCCCAATGGTCAAGGAAATCCTGAAATCCCAAATACAATTCACGGGGCTATAGAAAGAGGGAGAGTGGTTAGAAGGCGAATAAAGTTGATCCCTCACCTAATCAAAGGCTTATATCTATTAGACTCAAGTATGCTACACAAGTCCATAGGGAGCTAACCATATGAAATGATGTTGAAATAGAAGGAGGCCAAACGGCTCCAAATATAGCACAATTATGGCTAGCACTAGTCTAAGCATAGACTAAGGTCAAACATGCTCAAACAATCAACAATAACATCAATTGAGGTCAACCACAAGGTAAGGGCAATCATATACCACAATCAACATATTCCTAATCATGAAAATCCCAAAATACACCTTAAACATGAGATCTAACAATCTAACATGAACAACTAGGTTTCAATCCCTAATTACCACAAATAAATATCATTTCAGATATTCAAGCTCAATCTAAGGAATGGAAAGTCGTAGCCTACCTTTAGGCTAACCACAATTCGAGGCTCAGAATGGTGGAAACCAACACCATGCGACAATTCACACTTTAAAGAACAACAAACAAGCTAAGGTTGTCCCAAAATAGAGGAAAACACCACAAATAAAGACTCTCTGACATTTCCCAATAACACATCAAGGTGGTCCCGCACTTTTCGAGCATAGTGGATTTCAAATAACCAAAATCTAGGATATATTAGAGGAGAAATCGCAAAAGGAAAATTATAATTCCTTGTTGATCATGTATGGTCTTTAAATAAAGACTACACCAAAATTCAACTTCGTGATTGCGGAATGAGGGGCCTGAAAATGTGGAGAATCAACAGTTAACCCTTCTCAAATGCGACGAAGGCCTTACAAATGCTAAGGGTAAAGAACCAAGGCCATGTGAATGTTCTAGGGACTCTGGGAATATCGTGATTAGATTCATTGGTATTTGCACAAGTGCAGACAAATTATTGATTGTACCAACTAATGGAAATCAACTGGTTTTGACAACTCAAAATCTCCAATAGGGTTCTCGTAATTTATTCAAAACCTTATGCACGCAAACAAGATATGCAAATCTGTAAAATTTAACATTCCAAACTCAATGGAGTAGTCAAAACTTCCACTGGCGTCACTCCCATTATCAACAACACCTTGTAAACCTCATCAATGAACTCTTGAGGATCTTCCTCAAACATAGAACCATGAAACTCTGTAGGATTCATTCTAGTGAAGTCCCTCACTCTAGTTTCCGCCGTACCCACAATTAGGTTCATGGGAACCACCACCTCCCTATTGGGTTGGGCCATTATGGCTTGAGCCAATACCTGAAAAGTAGCCCTAAACTCTGCATTAGTTAGTTGTTCGACCAAAGGGTCGATCGGAGTTTGAGGAGCTTCAGGAGGAGGTTCATGTTCCGCATTCTCCTTCATATTCCTTCTAGCATAAGCTATCAGAGTAGCCATATCCTTTAGAGCATCATATAGGGATTAGGAGAGAGACTTTATAGAGTAAAACTCTATGGAACGACTTAAGAGTAATGAAGAAGAGTAGTTTCCTAAAAATCTGGTAGCCTCTCATTCATAAATGAGGCGAGCTTCACACTCATGAAAAAGACTCTACTCGAAGTGGCATGTAAGAAATCCTAGGACCATTCTAAATCTTTTGCTTTGATTTCCAAGTTTGTCACGACCCAAGGGTATACACTAGATGTAACATGGTGTATAGGACCTCGAGAGGCTCCATACAATCCACTTAGCATTCATAACATAAGAAATAGAAGACATAATGAAGTACATTTCAAGTTCTAAACATTTTATAAAATTAAAGCGGAAAACTAAACATTTGTCTTAATATCCATCTAATACAATATAATGAAATATGGCCTATCCAATACATCTTGTCCAAAACTAAAAATAAGAAATGAACTGAAAACAATGAAAATCTGTCCTCGAAGCATGAGGACTCACCCAAGCTCGAAAATCTCATAATCAACCACTAGCCACAAAATTGAGGACCTTGACTGTCAGATCCTACATTTGGGGAAACGTAGGCAAGAGTATGCATTAGTACAAAATAATGTACCACATATGATAGCAATGCATAAAATATTTAAATCATTCTAACATAGGCGATTTCATGACATGTAATTGACAAAGCTAAAACTTGATATAAAAGAGTTAGACAGCATATGTCATAAAACATGGACAATGCAAGCTAACATCTTTAAAAACTTTATATTCATGTGAGATACTTCTTAAAGCAACCCTAGTTCATTATTATTATTGTGGGAAGTAGCCTTAACCGACATAGAAATCATGGACTTCAAGCTTAAGTGGATTCCACTAGCTAATGTCTATCTAGACAATCATTCTATGGGGGCACATAGGTAAGGGATAAGGAGATTTCTTCTAAAAACCAGCCTCTACTAACGGGAGAGACTCCATCTCAATATCCTCTTAGTGCTAACCATAATTTCCGCAGAGTAGTCATTTTCGTAACTCATTCTTATTATCCATGGAAGGGCACGCCATCTTGCCAATCCAAGCTAAGTTTCATTGGATATCTATTTATCTTTGATTCATTTAGGTGATAAAATCTTTCAATCTTAGAATCCTTATTATGTGAGAAAACCTTTCACAATCATACTTTCATGTGTATGAGAAATCCTTTGAAACAACACAACAACAACATCATCATTGATACTTCACTCTCAAAGCATCCTTAAATGTATATTTCCAAGAACATGCATTGTTCCATAATTCATCCTTCGAAGGTTCAAAACCCATTTTCGATCATATTTATCTAGAAAACATGGGTTACACATGGTTCATAGAAATTCATCATAATTTAATGTAATTCTATCAATTCATGCTTGATTTCATAAAATTGTTCTTTCATAATCCAAGACCCACATTATATGCTCATAACTAGTAAAACATACGGATTACATGGGATTACATAAGAGATCATAATTCAATCATTTAATTCAATAATCAAGAGAACCCATTGAATTGAAGAAAATCCTCACCCAGTTGGGGATTTCTAACTTTGAAATAAGAAAAATTGGGAACTCCATGAATGGAAGGAATCCATGGATGAAAACTATCATACCTTACTATCAAAGACGAAAAGTAATTGAAAAATAAAGGCTTGATCTTGAACCATAGCTGGAATCGTCTTCTTCAACCTTCTAGAGAGAGAAATACCTTTGGTAGAGAAAAACTAAACTTCTATTGGTGAGTTTGAAGATATTTAAGTGAATAAATTAATTTGGGGTTGAAATCAATTAAATAGGGGTTTTAGGCATGGTAAAAACGACTTAGTAATAAGATGAAACAATTAGGAAATAACCCAACGACCTTTAGAATAACTTCCGGCCTTCAACATACTGGCCTTGACTGACGGACCATGGTTTGAGCGACAGTTCGTCCTACACATCCGTCATCTCCTTCAAAGACTGGACATTGGGGCTATGATCCACAGACCACACTCCACGGACCATGGACCCAATGACAGTTCATTGGTCTTGAACCGAAGTTTAACTGGAGACACGAACAACTTAATCCACAATAAAAATAAGGTTTTAAAAATTACAATAAGAATAAAGCAGAACATGTGACTACTCTATGTCAGAAAGCCTCTGCTACTGGCGAGCTGCTAGGACAAGTCCCAAGAAAACTCTAAATAGTGAAAAATTGAATAAGAAACTATGTATGGAAATGAATCTGAACTACAACCCCTCGAATGAGAAGGACTCACCGAACTGGCTAGATGTGTGTCGAACCAACCAACCACAGACTGAAGAGGGGGCTACAGAATCTACATCATAAAATGATGATGCATAAAGAAGTATGTAGTCAGGCCTATGGAACGTACTGAGTATGTGAGATGAGCATAAGGAAAATAATGCATACTTAAAAGCATGCTTAAAACCGATATCATGAACATGTCATAGCAAAACATTTCTTGAAGCATAACTAAAACTAAAGTTGTATAATGATACAAAAATATGTGTAGAATGACTCAAGCAAAGCCATAACCTAAAAATTCCTTTTGAATCATAGTAAATAATAGAAGCTCTGAAATTTGAAAGCAAAGAGTCAATGCACTCAAACCTAAAATTGTTTCTGTGAGAGGTTCACTAATCGACATAGACTATTTGAGCTACACGAAATCCGATGGCCAACTGAGGAGAGTTATAAACTATAGGGTTTGGGACTAAGGGTACCCTTACCCTATTCGACTCGGTGCTAAATACTCCCTAAAACATATGTATAACTCATATAACACTGAGGCACATCTGATACCAAAACTCGTTTTGCAAAATAATATCATAAGTCTGAGAGCATAGTATAGCCACAATGAAAATTACACTTTTCTTTCTAAAATTTGTAACTTGAAAAAAAAGGCATGCAGTTTCATCATATTAGAGGCCATGTTATCTAAACATACCAAATATTTACTTGAAAACATGATATTTAATGAATAAAATCTAGAATTCATTACTCATGCATGCGCTCTTGAAAACACTTAAGATGTTATTTAGTGTTATAATGGATTTGAACATTAATTAAGGTCACAGGATGCCCCTAGCACAAAGTTGAGTTGGAAGCATCCATAACAATTATGTTTTTACGAAAGATTTGACTTAAGGAAACATCAAATGATCATATATCTCAGTACATAATGAATTAGGTTGCCAATGCACCATCAAATTTAAGGTCTATGTGTTCTCTTTCCAACGCTATCAGGTTTGTCTCATTTCGAGTTTTGAGTAAAATGTTATGTCAATTTTACCTGGGACTGTCACATTAGAGTTCCCTGAGGTCAATTCCTACGAGTTTCTTCTACGGGTCATAGAAATTATGATGAACTATACAGTAAACTAATATAAAACTTCAGATATGTCAGTTATTTGCGTCCAATTCCTATGGATTAATTGTACGTGTCGTAATTTTGACCCATAAATGGACTTTTTAGCTTGAAAATAGGATAAATTCTACGGATTTGATTTATGGTGTGTATAAAATTCTACGGGTTGTAGATTATTGGACCTTTAGAATGAAATTTCGAGCTTTAAATTTTATAGAAATTATATAGATGGGATGTACAGTCCATAAATCAAAGTACGAACCATAGATAGACCTACAAAAGGTTTGGCAGTTTTTAAGAGGGGTAGTTTAGTTGTTTCCCAAAACTTTTAAGCCTAAACCAAGACAGTTTTACACCTATTTAAGGTTTTCAATAGTGTTAATCAATCCTTTTCAGTTCAGTAACTCTTCCAACTCATATGGCAAGGATCCAAGAGGAGAAAGTTAGGGTTTCGAGTATTCTTTGAGTTTTCACCAATTTTGCCAAAAACATTGTTCTTCCAGGTATCTGTATGGGTACTCATAGTTATGGGATGACTTCGTCCTTACGCCCTACATCCACTTCCTATCTGTAAAGAATAATCTAGGGTTATATCCTTAGTTTTGATAATTCTTGAGTTAAGTTTCTTTGTTGAGTTCTGAATTCTATTCTTGATTTTTTAGTTATTATATGTTGTATTAAGATTATTGAGTTGATTGTTCATTTATATTTTCAACATGAACCTTATTACTGAGTTATTACCGAATTAGCATTGAGAATACTTTTGTCACTCCCCGAGCCTACATCCCGGACATGGCTGGCACTCGAGAACCACTGTTGGCCCCAAGCGAACCCTTGGCCTTGCTTTCTTACTTAACGAAAGACCTAACTCAACAAAGATACATATATGAAATAAACTGGAATGTTATAAAAGAACATTCAACTGCCCTTTAAGGTAAACTTAAGTCTCAACATAAGATGAGGACAATGAAAAGACTAAAGAACTAACATCTAACTGTATATCTATGAAGCCTCCAAACAACTGAGATGGAGTCGGGACAGGCCCACGACATCCTAATGAACGAATTATAATATCAAAAGCCATAAAAGGAATCCTTCGTAAAGAAACGAGGGTCACCATAAAACTGGATCAAAGATGCGTTGGATACCGATCCTAGTTACATGTGTCTGTATCATATTAAGATGCAGGCCAAATGGCATCAGTACATTGAATGTACGAGTATGAGAGGTGAATTCTAAAATAAGACATAAACTTGAAAGGAACTGAATAACTTACCTAGCTCAACTCAACTCAACTTAGCTAAACTTATTTTAATATAAAGCAGTATAAAGAAAAGTTGTTTAAAACATGTATGTCAACTTTGTGTATTTGGAAATACAATTAAACTCTGTTTGTATGTAAAGATACAATATAACTCTGAAATATATGTAAAAATACAAATAAACTCTGTATATAAAAGTACAATTACTTCTGTGGGAGTTTCTCTAACCGACAACCATCACATAAGAGTTATTGTGATGATACAACGTTTTGCCTCACGCTGCCAAGGTCGTCCTATACCTTTCCGAGGGTATAAAACCTGAACTACTAAGTGGATCCACCAGTGACAACATTTGGAGAATCCTCTTGCTCTTGACGACTAGTGATCGTATAAAGGTGGTTTCCTTCTCCGTCTGCCCTTGAAGTAACTCATCTAGATTCAACTCTATCTTGTAGAGCAACTAAAGAAGAATGGGATCTATTGCCCCTATTACCATTACTTTGTCTGCTCTTAGGACTTATAAAATGATCGTTCTGGCCACACTTGAAGCAACAAGTGGAGCCATCAGGACACACCCCTGAGTGGCTCCTACCACACTAGCAAATGGAAGAGTTTTAGTAACCCCTTGTGCCTTACTACCTTGTGAATGCACAAGACTAGCTCTGAAGTTGTGAGAATTGACTATTGTACTCACATTTGTTCCTTGGTGCAGGTGCACTAGCAGATGATGGAGCAGGTCCTTTTTGCTTCTGGTGGAAAGATGACCGGTTGGCATTACTCTTTTGGTGGCCGGATTCATTCCTTGATGTTTTAGCCCTCTTATTCTTAAACTCTTCTCTATCCCTCAGCTTGTCCTTCTCCACTTGTTGCACATGGATCATCAGTCTTTCTATGCCGATGTAACCTATTAGCATGATTGCCTTTTTTTCCTTACTTGACAAATGAGGCAACCCAACAACAAATAAACTCATCCTACTCCTCATGTCGGCAACCATGTCTTTACTTTTCTTAGCTCATGGGGAAAAAAATGCCCCTTGAAAGCACACTCAAAACAGTCAAAATCACAATCGGTTACGTGCAAGCATGAGTTAGAAAGAAACTTTTTAGAGATAAAACTCTAATGCACGAAATGAGTATGAAAGAAGTGAAGGAATTTCCTAAATGTTGGAGCCTTGTAATTATAGATGTGGCACTCTTCACACTAATAACTAGGACTCTACAAACACGAATTACTAGATTCCCTAGGACTATTGAACTATGTGCTCTGATACCAAGTTTTTCATGCCCCGAACCTACACCCCGGATGTGGCTGGCATTCGAGAACCATTGTTGGCCCCAAGAGAACCCTTGCCCTGGCTTGCTTACTCAGCGGAAGACTTAACTCAACAAAGATACATGAAACTTTCAAGTATACCCAATCATCTACTTCAAACTCTAACTCGCTTCTCCTAACATCAGTGTAGGATTTCTGATGACTCTACGTTGTTTTCAATCTTCCTTGAATAACCTTAACTTTCTCCATAGCTTGACGAACTAAGTCTGGTCCTATTAACCCAGCTTCACCAACCTCAAACCATCCAATAGGTGATATGCATCTTCTCCCATAAAGAGCTTCATAAGGTGTCATTTGGATGCTAGAGTAGTAACTATTGTTCTAAGCAGCTCAATGAGAGGTAGGTGATCTTCCCAATTACCATTGAAATTAATCACACAATCCACCTTGATACCGCAATACACCATCTCCCCCTTGTTCAAAAGCCATTACTTTTTGCTTATGAGCATTTGCCTTCAATTCAAGCCAAATGAGATCTTGGCCTTGCTTCTCTTTTACTTCTGACACTAATGATGATTCAGCCCCATTCATTACAACTACTCCTCCTTCTGTGGAATTCATCAATCAGACTCCCAAGCGTGAAAGTCTATGCACATCTTTCACTAACTCTCTCTTTTCTTCATCAACATGGTGGTACTACCCATAGACAACCTGCTTAAATCATCAACAACAATATTAGGCTTACCTGGGTGGTAAAGAATACTCATGTCACAATCCTTGAGTAATTCTAACCACCTCATTTGTCTAGAATTGAGCTCTTTCTGAGTAAACACATACTAGAGGCACTTGTGATCAGTGAACACATCTACATGAACACCATATAAATAATGTCGCCATATCTTTAAAGCAAATACTAGCCAACTCTAAGTCATGGGTTGGGTAGTTCTTAACATGAATTTTCAACTGTCTGGTGGCATAAGTTATAACATTGCCATTCTTCATTAATACACAACCCAAACCAACTCTAGATGCATCACAATACACCACACAACCTTGAGTACCCTCTGGTAAGGTCAATACTGGGGCAGTAGTTAACCTCTGTTTCAATTCTTGAAAGCTTTTCTCACAAGCTTAAAACGATTGAAATTTCACTATCTTTTGAGTTAACTTGGTCAAAGGGGATGAAATACATGAGAACCCTATATGAACCTTCTATAATAGCCAGCCAAACTCGAGAAACTTCTAATATTAGTAGGAAATATGGGTCTAGGCCAATTTTGCACTTCTTCAATTTTCTGAGTATCAACTTTAATCCCCTCTCCAGACATAATGTGTTCTAACAATGCCACAAATTCAAGCCAGAACTCACACTTAGAGAACCTGGGATACAACTCTCTATCTTTTAAAGTCTTGAGAACTATTCTAAGATGACTAGCATGATCATCTTCATTCTTTGAATAGGTTAGTATGTCAACAATGAATACGATAGCAAACATATCTAAATAAGGTTTGAATACTCTATTCATAAGGTCCATGAACGCTTCAGGTGCATTGGTTAAACCGAACGGCATTACCAGAAACTCACAATGACCATAACGGGTCCTGAATGCTGTCTTGGGAATATCACACTTCCTTACTTTCAACTGATGGTAGCTAGATCTGAGGTAAGTCTTAGAAAAACAAGAAGCACCCTGCAGCTGATCGAAAAGATCATCAATTCTGGAAAGAGGATACTTGTTCTTGATGGTAACCTTATTCAACTGACGGTAATCTATACACATCCTAAGGGAATCATCTTTCTTTCTCACAAATAAAATCGGAGGGCCCCAAGGTGAGACACTTGGTCGAATAAAACCCTTATCAAGGAGATCTTTCAATTATTCTTTAAGCTTTTTCAATTATGTTGGTGCAATTCTATATGGCGGAATAGATATCGGACGAGTATGTTGAAGAATGTCTATACCGAAGTCTATTTCTCTCTCATGAGGGACTCCGGGAAGATCATCAAAGACTTCTGGAAACTCTCTTACTAGTGAAACTGACTGAATAGGAGGTACCTCAAAACTAGAGTCATTAAGTCAGACTAAGTGATAGACACACCCCTTAGAAATGAACTTCCATTCCTAAAGGTACGAAAGAATGACCCTTAGGCATTGTTGAATTGCTTTTCCACTCTAAAACTGGCTCATCTGGTAACTAGAACTTGATTACTCGAGTTCTACAATCTATTGATGCATAACAGGCATGAAGCCAGTCCATACCTAAAATGACATCAAAATCTACCATATCTAACTCAACTAAGTCAGCCATGGTACTCTTGTGTTTGACGAAAATGGGACAATCGAGATAGACTCTCTCTGCTAGAATAGACTCAACAACAGGTGTAGAAACACTGAAGGATTCACTAAGTTGCTCAGGATTAACATCAAAATTCATAGCAACATATGATGTTACAAAAGGTAAACTCGTTCATGGATCTAGCAAAATATCAGCATCAAAGTTAAAGACTTGGATTATACTAGTGACAACATCTGGAGAATCCTCTTGCTCTTGACGACTAGTGATCACATAAAGGTGATTTCCTTCTCCATCTTCCCATGAAGTAACTCATCTAGATGCAACTCTATCTTGTGGTGCAATTGAAGAAGACTGGGCTATATTGCCCCTATTACCGTTACTTTGTCTGCTCTTAGGACACTCTCTCATAAAATGACCGTTCTGGCCACACTTGAAGCAACTAGTGGAGCCATCACCACACACCCCTGAGTGGCTCCTACCACACTTAGCAAATGCATAAGTCTTAGTACCCCCTTGTACCTTACTACCTTGTGAATACACAACTCTAGCTCTGACGTTCTGAGAATTATGACTATTGTAGTCACATTTGTTCCTTGGTGCAGGTGCACTAGCAGTTGATGGAGCTGGTCCCTTTTGCTTCTGCTAGAAAGTTGACCGATTGGCATTACTCTTTTGCTGGCAGGATTCATTCCTTGATATCTTAGCCCTCTTATTCTTAAACTCTTCTCTATCCCTCAGCTTGTCCTTCTCAACTTGTTGCACATGGATCATCAGTCTTGCTATGCCGATGTAACCTATTAGCATGACTGCCTTAGTTTCCTTACTTGACAAATGAGGCAAACCAACAATGAATAAACTCATCGTGCTCCTCACGTCGGCAACCATCTCTTTACTTTTCTTAGCTCACGGGGAAAGAAACGCCCCATGAAAGCACACTCAAAATACTCCAAATCACAATCGGTTACGTGCAAGCATGAGTTAGAAAGAAACTTTTTAGAGATAAAACTCTAACTCACAAAATGAGTATGAAAGAAGTGAAGGAATTTCCTAATGTTTCAGCCTTCTAATTATAGATGTGGTGCGCTTCACACTAATAACTAGGAATCTACAGACACGACTTCACAGATTCCCTAGGACTCTTGAACTCTGTGCTCTGATATCAAGTTTTTCATGCCTCGAGCCTACACCCCGGACGTGGCTGGCACTCGAGAACCATTGTTGACCCCAAGCAAACCCTTGGTCTGGCTTGCTTACTCAGTGGAAGACTTAACTCAACAAAGAAACATATATGAACTAAACTGGAATATTATAAAAGAACATTCAACTGGCCTTTAAGTCAAACTTAAGTCTCAACATAAGATGATGACACTGAAAAGACTAAAGAACTAACATCTGACTGTCTATCTCTAAAGCCTCTAAACAACTAAGATGGATGTTGGGATAGGCCTATGACATACTAATGAACTAATAATAATATCAAAAGCAATAAAAGGGACCCTCCGAAAAGCAAAGAGGCTCACCACAAGACTCTGAAATGCTCAACTGGATCAGCGATGCGCTGGATGCCGATCCTAGTTACCTGTGTCTGCATCATATTAAGATTCATGGCAAAAGACATCAGTACATTGAATGTACGAGTATGCGAGGGGAATTCTAAAACAAGACATAAGCTTGAAAGGAACTGAAGAACTTACTTGGTTCAACACAACTCAACTTAACTAAACTCATTTCAATATAAAGCAATATAAAGAAAAGTTGTTAAAAACATGTATGTCAAATCTGTGTATTTTAAAATACAATTACACTCTGTGTGTATGCAAAGATACACTATAACTCTAAAATATATGTAAAAATACAAATAAACTATGCATATAAAAATACAATTACTTCTGTAGGAGTTTCTCTAACCGACAACCATCACGTAAGAGCTATTTTTATGATACAACATTTTGCCTCATGCTGCCAGGGCCATCATATACCTTTCCGAGGGTATAAAACCTGAACTACTAAGTGGATACACTAGTCTATGCTACAAAACACTAAAGGAATCATCTAAAAAGTATGACCCTTTTTAACCCATGATGGCTACATGATTTATAGGGGTTGTGAGTTATCCAAACTTTCCCCCATATCGGTGCTCAATACTACTCCAAAAATATGATACTAGCTCTTACGTTTAAAAAAATACTTCTTTCTCTAATTTGAAATAATTGCTCAAAAACTTAGCTCAAAGACTATCTTTGACATAAAAGTTTCCTCTCTTGCTTCATTTAGAAAGTGATTACTCTTATCTGAAAACTAGCTCAAAGGCTCTTTGGAAATCTCAGCTTCCATTCTTATTTAAATGTGAAAACATTTTTAAACTCTTTGGGAATACATAATACCCATATACTTCTTTGATGAAATGAACTGCAAACTTTACTCTTTACTATTTACTCAACTTGAACTTTAAGTCTTAAAACAAAGTTAAGAGCATTTGCCAAAGACTTCTTGAAAAGACTCTAAGACCTTCCTAGACTTGGCTCTTAACTTTCCTTGAATTTGAATTTATGGATTCAAGGTTATGATTCATGTTTATGGATGATTTCTAGATGTTTAGAAGTCATTTAGAGTAGTTAGAATCAACGGAAAGTGTTAGTACACTTCAGAAGGACTAAACTAGGCTAAATGATGAAAAACTGGTAAAAAATGACGATACGGGTGCGTCCCTGGCATGCCACGCCAGCCTCAACTTAGTGGAGCTCAAATCTGGCGCAATTCTTGCGCGCCGCGCCAGCCCCTCGGGTGCTACGGGGGCGGGTTGCGCCAACCTCCCTTCAGGCAAAATTCTGACGAACCTTAGATCTCGTTTTCTGATCCTAAACCATTTTAATCCGATTCTTTTTCTCAAATTCACTTTAGATTCATGTACCCATATAATATACACAAAATCTAACCCAAACAACTCAAGGAAACAACACTTTAACATCAAGAAACTCCTTAATCCTAACTCATATTCAAGAATGAAATCAATTTAAGAACAACTACTAAAAACATCAAATTCTCAATCTTTTTTGGACAAAAATACGCTGAATTAAACATGCTTGGTGCGTGGGTGAACTAAGCCAACACTATGTGATCTCACATACCTCGTAAGGATCACCCTTGATGAAATCCACAAGTGACACGACGAATCTAGAACTTTCTTCTCCTTTCTCCTTTTTTCTCTTTTCTCCAAGCCCTAGTGTTAATTTCAATTTTTCTAAACTGACGAAATTCATTTTTGACCCTTAATTAATTCACTAAAATGAATTAAATTAATTGGGTAAGGAAAAGACCAAAATATCTTTTCAAAATCTGGATTGGACTTTCCTTATTTGAGCAACCCAAATTCGAATGGGAATATCTCACTCATACGAACTCGGAATTGCGCAAACTCAGCGGAGTTGGAAAGATTATTCTAAGATATTTCCTACGATATCTAGAAACACACCTTACTCATCCTGAGATAGGAGTTATGGTCGTTTGAAGTTGACCAAAAATCCAACTTAACATACTTATCGAATTTCCAAATTTTCTTATTATTTCCAAAAATGCTAGTTTTAGAGAGGAGGAGTAGTTTAGCAGTGCCTAAAGGTTATTTTATTTCACACCTTAAGGCCAGAAAGTTAATTTCAAAGGGATTAGTTTGAGTTAATGACTCTAGTATTCAGAGACCACCTATTAAGTAAATTCTAGTTCCAAGTGAGTTTCCAGAAGTCTTTCAGATGATGTTTTCAAAGTCCCTCTTGAGAAAGAAATAGATATAGAAGAGATATTTTCCCCGATACTCAACCATTCTATTTCTCCATGTAGAATGGATCCAACTGAGTTAAAAGATCAGTTGAGAGATCTTGTTGATAATGATTTCAACAGACCAAGTGTCTCACCTTGGGGAGCTCCGATCTTATTCGTGAGGAAGAAAGATGTTTTCCTTAAGATGTATATTGATAACCATAAGTTAAACAAGGTCACCATAAAGAATAAGTTTCCCCTTCCAATAAGTGATGACCTTTTCAACCAACCTCACGGTGCCACTTGTTTCTCTATGATAAACCTCAGATCTAGCTATCAATAGTTGAATGTGAATGAAAGTGACATCCCGAAGACAATATTCAGGACCCGCTATGGTCATTTTGATTACCTTGTAATGTCTTTTGGTTTGACTAACACTCCTACAACATTCATGGATCTTATGAACAGAGTATTTAAGCAGTATCTTAAAATGTTTGTTATCATATTTATTGATCACACAATGATATATTCGAAGAATGGGGAGGATCATACTAGTAATCTCAAAATAGTCCTCCGAACTCTCAAGGATCGAGAGTTGTATGCCAAGTTTTCTAAGTGTGAGTACTAGCTTGGGTCTGTGGTATTCTTAGGCCATATAGTGTCTGGCGATGGAATTTAAGTTGATATTAAGAAGATTAAAGCAGTGTAGAATTGGCTCTAACCCACATCTCTAACTAATATAAGAAGTATTTTTGGATTGGCTCGTTACTATAGAAGTTTCATCGACGGGTTTTCATCTACTTCATCCATATTGACTAAGAAAATAGCTATGCTTGAATGGTCTAAAGCTTGTGAGAAAAGCTTTTAGGAATTGAAAACTCGATTAGTGACTACTCCCGTGTAAAAAGGGTTTTGTTGTTAATTATAATTCATCCAGATTTGGACTTTGTTATGTATTGATGAAGAATGGTAAGGTTATAACATGTGCCTCTAGAAAGCTTAAGATTCACGAGAAGAACTACCTGACTCATGATCTCGAATTGGCACCAATAGTTTTTATTCTCAAGATATGGTGTCACTATCTCTATGGCATTCACGTTGATGTATTCACCGACCACAAAAGTCTCTAATAGGTTCTCAGTTAGAAGGATCTTGGATAAAGAAGATGGCTCGAACTATTCAAGGATTTTGATATGAGTATTATATACCATCTAGGTAAGGAAAATGTTCTTGCTGATGCCTTGAGCAAGTTGTCCATGGGAGTACTACTCATGTCGACGAAGGAAAGAAAGAAAGAATTGGCTAAGGAAGTTCAGATACTTGTACATCTAGGAGTTTGTTTGTTAGATTCCAGTAAACATAGAGTTGTCCTGATGAATGGGGAAGAATCATAGTTAATGTTAGAAGAAAGGGATAAATAGGACAAAGATTCTATTTTACTTGAGCTGAAGGTAAATGTGCTCAAGCATAAACCGATGGTCTTTGCACAAGCAAGAGATGGTGTGTTGAGTTATCAAGGTAAGTTATGGGTTCCAAATGTGGATGAACTCCCACAGAGAATTATAGAAGAAGACCATAGTTCTTGATATTCGATTCATTCAGGTTCCACCAAGATGTACCATGACTTGAAATAAGTCTGTTGGTGGAATGGCATGAAGAGGGGCATAGCCGAGTTTGTTTCTCAATGCCAAAATTGCTCCCAAAGTCAAAGTTGAGCATCAATTGCCATGTGGTGTGTCTTAGAATATTACCCTTCCAGAGTGGAAGTTGAAGATTATTAATATGGACTTCATTACGGGCTTACCACGATCTCGCAAACATCATGATTCCATTTGGATTATTGTGGATCGGAAGGCAAAACCAACCCATTTCTTACCAATAAAGACTACCAATATAACAGAAGTGTATGCAAATGTCTACATTAGTGAGATAGGTCGACACCATGGAGTTCCCTTGTACATCATCTTAGATAGAGCTCAATTTACTGTAGAGTTTTGGAAATTAATTAAGAAATGTTTGGGTTCGAAGGTGAACCTTACTACTGTTTTTCTTCCCCAGGCTGATGGTCAAGCAAAGTGCACAATTCAAACCTTAGAGGACACACTGATGGATTTTGTTTTGGATTTCAAAGGTCATTGGGATGACCACTTGCCTTTTATTGTGTTTGCATACAATAATAGTTACCATTCCAGCATTTTGATGGCTCTGTTTGAAGCTCTATATGGGCAAAGGGGTAGATCTTCTGTTGGTTGGTTTCAGGTTGGTGAAGCTGAGTTGATATGACCGGGTTTGGTTCATCAAACCATGGTGAAGGTCAAGACAATTCAGGAGAGGTTGAAAATAGCAAAGAGTCGTCAGAAATACTATACTAATGTTGGAAGAAGAGATTTGGAGTTTGAGGTTGATGATTGGGTATATTATAAAAGTTTCACCAATGAAAGGTATTATGAGTTTGGTAAGAAAGAGTAGTTCAGCCCCCGATACATTTGTCCTTATCGAATATCCAAGAGGATTACTAATGTAGCTTATGAGTTGGAGCTACAACCAGAGTTAGCAACAATTTATCTAATATTCCATATTTCTATGCTAAAAAAGTGTTTTAGTGATCCTACACTTAATGTGCCTATTGAGAGTATTTGAGTAAAGGATAATCAATCATATGAGAAGATTCCAATTAAGATCTTTGATCGTCAGGTTCGCAAGTGGAGAACTAAAGATGTTGCATCATTCAAAATCTTGTGGAGGAACCAATTTGTTGAGGAAGCTACCTGGGAAATGATGGAGGATATTAAGAAGAGATACCCTAACCTCTTTCCCTCCGAATGAATTCCAAACAAAGGTACTAACTATTTGTAAAATACTCTTTAAGTTGATATGTTGAATTTATGCTATTTTCATATTATGTCGTTTGTGTTGAGTTATAAAACACTTTCCCACCCCATTTATACTTAGTTTGGTCTAATTTGAAGATGAATTTTCCCAAGGGGGAGCTATTGTAACACCTAGAAAATTGGAACTTGGAATATTTAAGAGAAAACTCTTTCGTTGAGTATAAGATAATGTATACAGAAGGTTGTATGGTCCGTACACGGTGTCTTGGGCTGTACAACAAACCGTGGGGAAAGTTAAAAGTTGAAGATCTTTCACGAAGGGTTTCACGGGCCATGAAGAGGTCCATGACCCGTCACCCAACTCGTGAAACCTAACCCGAAACTCAGGAAGGTTCCCGAACACTTGGATGGTGTGTGAATCTTTGTATGGACCATGAAGTCTTTTGTGAAAGGAACCCATCAACTTTTGAGTTTTGGGTCAACTTCATACGATCATAACTCTCAGAACATAATAAATTACATGACCCCTGACCTATCAAATTAAAGGTCTTTGATTCCTCTTTCTGTTTCCCCAAAGTTTGCCTCATTTCGAGTTTGGAGTAAAATGGTATGCCCATTAAAGTGAAGCCTTGTCAGATAGTCAAAGTTTCACAGATGGCTATATGGCTACTGAAATTTTTCACGGAATGTGGAGCCTTCAATGGTCTGTGAAACCTCCCTTTTAAGGTACCTTGACAGATTTTAGGTTGGATCATGTTTGCCTTTCGCATATACATTTGGTACTAAAACTATGTTGCTTTAACACCTATTCTAAGCCTAAACCATGAAGTTTTACATAATTAAGGGTTTAGAAAGTGTTAATTAGTTTTTTTACGTTCATTAAGACTTCAAGTCTTTAGAACAATGTTCCAAGAGGAGAAAAGTTAGGGTTCAACCGTTCTTTAGGTTTCATCAATTTCACCAAAGAATTTCGTTCTTCCAGGTATATAAGGCTATCATAATGTTGGACTAGTTATTCCTCAAACCCTACATATACTTTCAAATCACTAAAAGAGTAATATAGGGTTCTATCCTTAGATTTGAATATTCTTGAGATGAGTTGATATTGAGTTGTGAATTCTTGAGTTTGTGATTATTAAATTCCTATATCTAATCATTAATTTTCATACATTGAGTATTTTGATTATTTAGTTTGTTGTTTATATCTTTTTTTCACCATGAACCCTCTTTTTGAGTATTCATTGAATTGCTATTGAGAATCTTTTAAACAAAGCATAATTGTTTAAACTATGTTTTGAGGAAGTAAAAAGGAGTTTGACAAAGAATATAAGGGAACTAAGTATTTCCCAAATGTTTCATTTTTATATGAAGAAAAATAGTATACGTTTTGAGAAAAATTAAAAAAAAATTCAATAAAATTTAGTGCAAAGAAGTTACCTCTTAAAGAAACCCTGAGAAAACAAATATGTATGTTTACATTGAGCAAAGAGAAACCTTGTTTTCTAAATGAGCAATGAGTTTTCGAGATCTTTCAGAGCAGTTACCTCTTTTTAGAGGAAAGTTTGAGCGATTTTCTCAAAGAAGAGGAACAATATGTTTTTATACGTTTGAGCAAGAGTGTAAATTATTGAGAGTAGTATTGAGCACCAATATGGGGTAGAGTTCAGACAACCACAACCCTCATAAACCATGCCTTTCCAACATGGGTACAAGATCATACCTTTTAGATAAATCCTTAGTGCAATCAGGCAAAGCTTTGTGGATCCACTTAGTTGAGAGTTCCTATATCCCGACACGATATAGGATAGTTCTGCCAATGTGGACAACACACTGTATCATCAACTATGGTTGTTGTGGTTGTCGGTTAGAGAATCTTTCAATAGAGTTTAAGTGCATTTTAAATTTATCACTTATTATGTTGAAGTTCAGAGATGAGAAAGTATTTTGTAAAGTTAAATGATTTCAATCCTTTAATTCTTTAAATTCAATTGAGTGTATGATATATCTATTGCAGTCGTTTCATTCAGCTATTTCTCCCCAGCTACATTACATACTCGTGCATTTAACGTACTGATTTCATTCGATCTGCATCTTTTCTGATGGAGATACAAGTTTTTAGGATCATTAACAGGCATTTCGTTGAGATCACTTTGTGTTTTACATTACTTTGGTGAACCTCCTTGCTTTCCTAAGGATTTCACATTTATTTTCCTATTATTATTGAGTTGGCATGAGTTTGTATGTATTTCCCCTTTTTTATGTTTTACAAATTGTTTTATTTATAACACTGAGTACTTTGTGACATTCTTGTTAAGTTTTACTTTGAGATTGAATTATGTTTTAAGCCTATTATTGCTTGAGTGAGTCTTCCACTAATTTGTCAGACAGGCCAAGAATTTTCTAGGGGATCAGAAATGGTTCTTTAGTGTCATCCACATTCAGGGTGTAGGCTTGGGGCGTGACACTTAGGACCCGTTAGGTTGGCGGTATTAGATAGGATAATACATGGATTAAAATTTAGTCCATCTAATACATTGTTTGGTCACTTTATCTAATTTAATCCATGGATTGCTTACCCACCACATGTGGTCTTATCTTATCCCTAGAAAATGGAGGGATACCTAATCCAAGGTTTGTTAAACCTTTGATAAGACCCCTGAAAGACTAAACTAACCCCTTATTCATTTTTTAAAAATTTCTTTTGTAATTTAATTTCTTTTTTATTTATATTGGAATGGTTATAAATGTTCTTTTTTAATTCTCCAAATCCGTTTAGTGTTATTTAATGATTTCACTAATATTTTTTTCTCCATTTTTTCTTGTTTTTTTTTATTCAAGATAGTTTGTCGATTACCCACTTGAACTATTTATTTTTTGTTTTAAAAATAAATTTTAGGTATTCAACAATTTAAGTAGACTTAAATCTATGTTAAACTATACTTGACCAACAAAAAATTAGAAATACATTGTGCCATCAATGATCTTCTTAGTGGTACTTCATGATACGCTCAAATTACACCTCCTTTCAGAAGCATAAGCGATCGTTATCAAGTAAAGAACCCAACTTGTAGGTTGGGATCGATCCCACGAGGAAAATGGTTTAGACTTTACTTTTAACCGACAACTATATTCGATTAGTCAAATTATTTCCAGAAACAGGTAATAAAAAGGGGGGTTTGTGCTTGTGTAAAACAAATAGTAATAAGTAATATTGTAATCAATAATTAAACTCAACTTTGGTTGTTATCAAGATAAGAGAAATAACTAGGGTATACGTGTTCCCCATAATCTCATAACGCAGTAATCCTAGTAATAGCAATCCTTTTCTAGTGTATTACATGCAAAGTGATAAGTTAGGTATCTCTAAATCCTTGGTCCGGCATCTAGAGAATTTCACCCCGCACCTTGGTCCGGCTACGTGTGTATAATTTACTAACCCTTACCTTTACCTCATATTAGACATCATAATCGATGTTTGGCTTAGTTATTACTTCGCACCAATCGACACTAGCCTATTAGATAGTATCACACTAAATCTATGTTGATAATTCTTTTCTTGTTAATTACCTCCTTGGTCCGGCAAGTAGTAACAAGGCGAGTTCTAACGTTGGCCACCGTTAAAAAGACTTCTAAACGAAAGAATTATCAATGCATGCAAAATACTAGTCAAGAATTGCTTATTTACTATTCATACTTTGTTAATCGATCATGGTTCCCACAACCCTAGTTGTGGATTTAGTTACTCATATTAGCAAGAACACAATTCATAATTGTAGATGGAGAAATCATGAACTTACGTAAAGAGAATAATAAACCCAGAAAATTAACTTGAATTGCAAAGCCAAAATCTTCAAAACGAACTTGGGAAATCAATAATTGCTAGGGTTGCAAATTAATCTCCAAAGTTACAAAGCAAAAATAGAATAATAGTGTCTAACCCCCAAAAACGAGGTTTACATGTCCTATTTATAGAAAACAAATCCTAAATAAAAAAGGAAACAAATTAAGGAAAGTTTTGTTCAGGTACGCGTCTTCGATCCACGAGACTGACTTACGGACCGTCGATTGATCTACGGTCCGTAAGTCCCTTCCGTCACTCGGGACTTAGAAAATATTTCAGCATCCAACAATCAGCTTCTCTGAAGCAAACGACGGACCAGCAGCACGGACCGTAGATCGACCTACGGTCCGTCAATCCCTTCCGTAGCTCCATACTTAGCATTTTCAAAAATCAGGTACTGGAACCCTCGCAGTCTCACTCTACGGATCAACAGTACGGTCCGTAGATCAATCTACGGACCGTCAATGGGCACCGTGGTTCCACACTTGGTCAGATTTCCCTGATTTGTCCTCAACACATTCCTGCTGATCTACGGTCATCACCTACGGACCGTGAATGGACCTACGGTCCGTAGATGACCTCCGTGGATGCCTTTTTCTGCATTTCCTTCAGCTGTCTCTAAACTTCCGCGCCTGAACACCTTTCCTGCAAAACATGATAAAACACATAAAAACCAATATAAAAAGGCCCTAGACACACACAACTTGTAAGTGAAATGTATTAGAAATACCGTAAACTCACGGTATATCAACACCCTCAACTTAAATTCGTTGTTTGTCCTCAAGCGACGCACTAGAACTCTAAACGACACTTGTATAGAAGCAAGCATTTCTACTCAAGCAATCACATGGCTCTCTACCTCCTCATTGTTCGGGTGCACATTCGTGTTCTTAGACTCGATAAGCCAACTCATGTGGATCCCATCATGACACAGACCAACCAACTGACACACAACAGACACCTTCTCACTGTCACCCAGATACCAACTTTCCAACAATGGAACTAGTGCCCTTACTTCAAACGAAATCCTCTTTTAGCAAAAATTTGATTTCATTCATGGTACAAGGATTTATTCAACACTCACGCTCAGAAGTAATTTCAAATACAGTTCGTGCTTACTGCCATAAGCTTGCCCTTATTTTCACTGCTCAGACTCTTCAAACTAGACTCCAGGATCACTATAGGACTTTATTGGCTTGTAACGTAGGCTCAGGGTCAGGTGTGGTACATTTGGGTACTGTTTAGTGACTTTCTGCCCTCCTTGTCATTACACTAGGCTTTTAACCTCTTTTTGCCCTACTTTTGTCATATTATTGCTTTACCGCTTTCCCTTGATTTTCTTCAACCACGGAAGTGACTTTAAACTTTGTAGCTCAATTCCTTTTTATTTAATTGCTCCTTTCTCTTTGAATAATTCACCTCCTTTCCTGACGTTTCCCCCAAATTTATTTATTTATTTATTTATTTATTTATTTATTTTTTTGTTATTTTTTTTTTTTTTTTCACTCTTTTCATCCCCATTTTTCTTTCAGTTTCCTCTTTCATAGCCACCCTCAACTTATGGATTTTCCGTTAGTTGAGGTTCACAATACCCGATGTCAAGTCAGGGCCAAGATTGAAGTTACTTTTTACATTAGCCACCCTCAACTTAGGCTTTTGGCCTAAGTCAAAGTGCACATGTCCAAGGAGGGACCGGGGCCAACATAGTAGATTATGGGAAGGTGAGTTCGGGGTTTTAGAAAGAAATGGTTTATTTTTAGGCTCAAAGTTGGATCAAAGGGAACAGTTATTTCATTTGGTTGAATCCTTCTAGGCAATTTATGGATTTTTCAGAACAACGGCCTATGATCACTTCCTATCCTCTAGATTGAATTGTCTTAGCAGGACTAACCGGGCAAGTTCTAGTTTTGCACAAAACTGTTTGAACAGTCAACGATTCTCACCCACTCTTGGCACAAGTTTCATTATCAGATTATCAGACTACCCAGTTCAAGTTTCAGGTTTAATCATGCAATCAAGTCGATTGTTACTATGTCATACTCAGAGCCAACACAATCAGCAACTCGTAGCCTACTTCTAGCATACAACCCAGAATCTGACGGGTATCATTTTTCCTAAGCCATCATGCTTCGTTCTGTATCATGCTTCTACACACACAATCCTAAGACATGCCGGTTCAACAAAAATTAAACAGTCTCTTGGGGCAAAAGAACACAGGCAAGAAAACCCCAAGAGAGGATACATGAGTTGGGTTACTCAGGCTTCACCCTATCACTCACGATCCATTTACCCCACCCCCAACAAAAATAGATGCAATTTTCCACAATGCATACATAGACAGTAAAAGTGAATGGATTTGAGTGAAGCAAACCTGTGGCGCAAAGCGCCGGCAAATCATCAACAAGCAGGGGGATCCGGTTTCCCGGAGCCCTCTGGAACATCAGTGGGGGCACCCTCAGTAGTGCCCACCTCAGCACTCCTAGCACCCTCAGTAGTGCGCTCTATCAAACGCTCTGCACCATCAGTGGTGCTCGCGACGCCTCTCAAAATAGGCTGATCCTCTGCAACCGGGGCAGAGCTCGATGCCCCTGCAGCTCTCTCACGCACCCTCTGCTGGCGCAACTCTTCATCTGCAATCGAGGCCCTCCTAGCCTCCTTCTCCTGCCGACGCTGTCTTTTCTGAGCTTTCTCTTCCTCCGTGCGATGAGAGCGGTGCCGCTTGCCCTTGGCATGTGTCGGTGCAGGCCCCTCCTCGGCGATGCCACTGAATAGAGCATCTAGCACTGTATCATCAGCCAGTGCAGTAGGGGCAGCCGGAGTCTCAACTGAAGGTGCAGCAAGAATGGCATCCACATCAGTCCGGAGGCTGGCTATGTCAGCCTGTAAAGCAGATAAGTCTGTGGCCGGAACTGATCGCTCGAGGACTCGCAACTCAAAGGCGTCAAGCCGCTTATTAACCGCCAGGACCTTACGGTCCATCATCCCCTCCATCCTGCGCTCCAATCTAGCCTCGGACTCGGCAATTGACTTTTGCATCCAAGGCTGGATGTGATGCAGCAGTGTGGCCATCTGCGCCTCTAACTTTTGTACTCTGGCCATCGGGACAACCGTCGCTCCTAACGGTGGTGTAGACCGGGAAGAACTAGGGGCAACACTAGCTGCCTGAGAAGAGGAGCCTGGGACAGTGTCAGTGTGGTCTGGGATAATAGGGTCACCGCCCTGTGCCTGCCCCACAGTGTCTGCAAGATCGGAGCTCAAGGGGGGTACCTCAATCTGGGGCTCTCTGCGAGGTGCTGCCACATTCGCGTCATCCCGAATAAGGCCGATGTCCAATGCCCCTGTAGGGTGGACTAGCCTGTCACAATGGCAGATCGGCACTCCAGAGTCCCTGCACAAGTGAAATATTAGACAGGGGAAAGGGTAAGTAGTGGAGGTCCTGAAAGCTCTCTCGTGGATCTCTGCCAGCAGCATTCGGGCAAAGTCGATCTCTACTCCCGCCACCAATGCAGCAACCATCACCGCTCTGTCCCAAGTGACCTGATTGTCAGCTTTTGTGGGCGACACTCTGTTGCGTACCAATAGCCAGAAGAATTTTGCTAGGAAGTTCAATGTGGCCTTCCGGATGCCTAACCGTGGAGCAGCGATCCATTCTGCACGCTCGCCATCTGCAATAATGTACCTGGCCAGCCATAGTATCACAACCTCTCGCTGCTCAGAATTCCTCTGGAAAGTGCCACTCCGCACGATGTCCCAGCGGTAATCAAATTTCGATGTGTTAGGAGACCAAGAGTGGCCCGTGGTAGGACCATAGAAAAACCGGCTAATGGTGGCGGGTGATATATCCACCGGACACCCTCGAACCAAGGTGGAAGTGAGCGGGGCCTGCTTGACCGCTTGGAAATGGACCCGCGGAGAGTGGCAGCATAGGAAGCATAGAACTCCCAGAAAATCTCCTCGCTATATGTCCCTGGGTCTCGAGCCATCCAGTCACACTTGTGAAGTTTGAAAAGCCGGTGAATATCTGGCACAGTATGCAAGCTCCCCGTGAGGACTCTGCGCTCCTCTTGTATTAATCGGGCCATTTTCAGTTTGTCATTCACCATCTTTGCATACCTATAGATTTGCCATTGACCCTCGACACACCACCTATTCAGCTCCCCTTCTACCGGAGCGGGTTCATCATTCCTAGGTGCAGGAATGGCCTCTGAACTAGTTGCCTCATCAGACGAGGTTGCTTGGTCATTTTCTCCAGACCCTGTGGACAATTTTGCGTTGGACCCTGTAGCATGGACAGACTCTGATTGTGATGATTGGGAGCCTGAGGCATGAGTAGACTCGGAGCTGGACATAGGACCCTCCGAACTGGAAGCAGCCCCAGTTGGTGACCCGCTCAGTGTGTGCTCCTCATTAGACTGGGAGACAGTGACTACGTCGGGGATCACCTTCCGGGGGGTGCTCCTGGGTGCTGCGCGAGAGGCCCTAGGGTTTAGAGGCACATATGCGGGGTCAGAGTCGTTCTCGGTGTCCTCATCAATCAACCGGAAGCTAGGGGCAACCGATTTGGACTTGCCCCGTTTCGAGTAGGTGACCATCTTCTTGGGTGCCATCGTACCTGCAGGAACATCATTAGTGCCAAAACTAACCATATGCAACAAAAGGACTCATATAGAGTTGGTGAGAACCCAGACTATGTCAAAAAAAAATTTTGACAGATGCTACAGAAGTCATCCACGGAGGAGACCTACGGTCCGTAGACTGATCTACGGTCCGTGGATCTCTTCCGTGGATCAGGGTGCCTGAAATATAGGTCGCAGATGAAAACCACGGAAGTACAGAACGGTCCGTAGATAGATCTACGGACCGTAGTCCACATCCGTGGTTTTACACTTGGTGAAAATTTGCAGGTGCATCAAATGACGAACCCCATCTACGGTTCGTAGATGGATCTACGGTCCGTAGACGGGGTATCGTGGAAGCAAACAGTGCCAGGTATCATACATTTTTCGCTTTTGGTTTCAATATTAACATAACCTAATCATGCATATACACAATTGAAATATGCTAGTTCGTCATTCTTAAGATTCCTACCGATTATTATACCCAACACTTTAGACTAGATGTGGAACCCTAAGTTGAAACTAGCACGTAGTATTTACGATCACATAAACTCACATCACAATTAAAGCTATACAATCACTATCTATCATTCCAAGGGCATTGTACTATTCAAGTTTATCATGCAATTTCATCTAACAATTACCCAAGGTCAAGACCCACTCCCGACCCTCTATATTCAATCTATGAATTGAAATTCAAAGTGAAGAGAAAGTCTATTACCTTACAAGCAACAAGGAGTGGGGTGATTGCGTGATGGTACTATGATTTAGCAAGACCAAGGAGTCACCTTTTCGTCACTGACCAAACACCGTACCCTTTTTATCAGATTATGGAGTGGGTTGATTATGGTATGGAAAGGGTGTTGGGAATATATGGAAGGGAGGATATTATGTGGTGATTATGGAGTGATTTGGGGAGTTTAAAGAGTGGGAGAAACGGTTGTGGGAGTAATGGAGGGAAGGGAAATGATTTGAAACAATGGGGGTTTTAAGTAATGGTGGTCCGGGTCGGGTCAGTTAACTGTAAGGTGTGGACTCACGAGACCCCGTCTACGGTCCGTGAGTCTATCTACGGTCCGTAGATCATGACCGTAGATCACAATTACACTAAGACAATGTTAGGGACTTACCTGGGATCTACGGATACCATTGACGGTCCGTGGATAGATCGACGGACCGTCGATGGGGTCCGTAGACCTCTGCACCAGACCATTTTCTGCAGATTTCTTGCATGGTGTACCTGCACATGAAGCAACCAATAGGCTATTTTTTTACATTTTCTGGACACTTTTTAGACACGGACCCTATATTACTTCTAGCCAACACTAAGAACTAAAATACTGAAACCCCTACCTACATTGATACAAAAACGCAAGTAATCAAAGAAAGCTAAACTACATAATGTAAAACAGAACCCTATTGTTGGCTAGATTTTACATCTTGGGTTGCCTCCCAAGCAGCGCTTGATTTAACGTCGCGGCACGACGCAGGTATCTTGATTATTCAAACTTCATCAAGATTGCAGACCTCAATCACTTCTTGCACAGTTTCAGCATTTCCCAGATAGATCTTTATCCTTTGCCCGTTCACCAAAAACCTTGTTCCATCCTTATTTTCAAGCTCAACCGCTCCATGCGAGAGCACTTTTGTGAGCAAAAATGGCCCAGTCCACTTGGACTTGAGTTTGCCTGGAAACAAGCGCAACCTAGAGTTGAATAGCAGCACACGATCGCCAACCACAAATTCTCGCTTTTCAATTCTTTGATCATGATACCTCTTCATCTTCTCTTTGTATAAGGCTGAACTTTCATAAGCTTTTAGGCGGAACTCATCAAGCACGTTCAAGTCGTTCATCCTTTGATTAGATGCAGTGACCCAATCCAAATTTAACTTCTTCATTGCCCACATTGCTTTGTGCTCTAACTCTACTGGTAAATGACAAGACTTCCCATATACAAGTTGGTAAGGCGACATACCTATGGGGGTCTTGTATGCAGTGCGATATGCCCATAGAGCATCATCAAGCTTCCTTGACCAATCAGTTCGATTGGCGTTCACAGTCTTCGCCAATATCTGTTTTATTTCTCTGTTGGACACCTCAACTTGACCGCTAGTCTGTGGATGATAAGGAGTGGCTACATTGTGACGGACACCATATTTCTCAAGTAGTGTTTTGAACAACTTGTTACAAAAGTGAGAGCCTCCATCGCTAATAACAGCCCTTGGTGTACCAAATCTGGAGAAGATATTCTTTTTCAGGAATGCGGTGACACTTTTACCTTCGTTGTTGGGGAGTGCTACTGCTTCCACCCACTTCGATACATAATCAACCGCGACCAGAATATATTTCATCCCATATGAACTCACAAATGGGCCCATGAAATCAATGCCCCATACATCAAACAATTCGATCACCAATATGGGATTCATAGGGAGCTCTTGTCTCTTTGAAATTCCTCCATCTCTTTGGCACCGATCACAAGACTTGGCGAAATCATGAGCGTCTTGGTGGATGGTAGGCCAGTAGTACCCACACTGCAAAATCTTATGTGCAGTCCGAATACCACTATGATGCCCACCAACGGGTGATGAATGACATGCTTCAAGTACACTCAGCATTTCAACCTCAGGCACACAGCGACGAATAATCCCATCAGCACAACTACGATACAAATAAGGTTCATCCCAAAAGAATTTCTTCACATCATGCATAAATTTCTTTCTTTGGTGAAAAGACAAATCGGGTGGCACAATGTCGCTTGCCAAATAATTAGCAAAGTCTGCGAACCAAGGAATCAAATCATTAGAAGCAGCCAATACCTGTTCATCTGGAAACGCATCATTAATTTCAGCCCTATCTCCAAGCTTTAGCATGGCCTCTTCCTCTAATCTGGACAAGTGGTCGGCAACTTGATTTTCGGTTCCCTTTCTATCTTTTACCACAAAATCAAACTCTTGCAGCAACAATACCCATCTGATCAATCGTGGTTTTGCATCCTTTTTCGCCATCAAATACCTCAATGCAGAATGGTCAGTATGCACGATGACCTTAGTACCAAGCAAGTAGGAACGAAATTTTTCGAATGCAAAAACCACCGCAAGAAGTTCTTGTTCGGTCACTGTATAATTCTTCTGGGCCACATTCAGAGCTTTGCTAGCATAGTAAATAGGGTGAAGAATTTTCTCACGCCTTTGACCCAATACTACACCAAGCGCCACTCCACTCGCATCACACATTACCTCAAACGGTTGTTCCCAATCTGGTGAAATAATGATAGGTGTTGTAACCAACTTTTCCTTCAACTCTCCAAATGCTCTAAGACAAGCATCATCAAAGCAGAACTTATTCTCCTTCTCGAGCAGTTTGCACAAGGGATGTGCAATTTTTGAGAAATCTTTGATGAATCTCCTATAAAAACCTGCATGCCCAAGAAAACTTCTAACACCTTTTACAGAGATAGGTGGTGGAAGCTTTTCTATTACCTCGACTTTAGCTCTATCAACCTCAATACCTTTCTCTGAAATTCGATGACCCAACACTATACCTTCTTTTACCATGAAATGACATTTCTCCCAATTCAGCACCAAGTTGCAGTCTTCACATCTTTTGAGCACCTCGGCCAGATGTTTTAGACAGTGATCAAACGAATCACCTACCACTGAAAAATCATCCATGAACACCTCAATAGTGTCCTCCACCATATCAGAAAATATCGACATCATACATCTCTGGAAGGTCGCTGGAGCATTGCACAATCCGAAGGGCATTCGTTTGAATGCAAAAGTCCCATATGGGCAAGTGAAGGTGGTCTTCTCTTGGTCTTCTGGAGCTATAGAAATTTGATTGTAGCCCGAATACCCATCAAGAAAACAATACCAACCCTTGCCTGCAAGTCTATCTAACATCTGATCCATGAATGGCATAGGGAAGTGGTCTTTCTCGGTCCACGCATTCAACTTCCGGTAATCCATGCAAACCCTCCATCCAGTGACATGCCTCATTGGAACAAGCTCATTTCTTTCATTTGGAACCACAGTCATACCACCTTTTTTAGGTACACATTGCACAGGACACACCCAATTACTATCTGAGATGGGATAAATAACTCCCGCATGCAGCCATTTGATGATCTCCTTTTTGACTACCTCTTGCATAGGTGGATTTAATCTTCTCTGGTGCTCAACACTGGGCTTATGATCTGGTATGAGTTGGATTTTGTGAGAACAGATACCGGGGGGGATCCCAATAATATCTGCAATAGTCCACCCAATCGCTCGCTTGAACTTCTTTAATACAGTCACCAAACACTCTACTTGTCTTGCATTCAAATCTGCTGCAATGATGACCGGCAAAGTATTCTCTTCGCCTAAATATACATACCTCAAGTGTGGTGGTAGAGCTTTAAGCTCCAATTTCGGTGCCTCCACAATAGATGGTCTTGTGGGTGGGGACTCGCGATTCTTCATGTCTAGCTCATACTTCTTTGGTTTGGACCGGTATTCACACTTATCAAGTGCGGCTACCAACTCATCATATTCTTCAATACCATCACTACCAAAATTCATCATGACTGCTGCTAGTGCCTCAACACCTAATCGCTCTTCAATTTGCACTTCTGACCCACTCTCCACTCTGTAAGTTATAGCAGATACTGTTTGTAGCTCACCATTCTGCTTCATGGATCTACAGATATTGAAAGTTGCTTCTTCATTGTTCAGTCTGAACTTCATCTGTCCCTTTTCCATATCAACCAACGCACGCCCTGTGGCAAGAAATGGTCTCCCAAGGATGATGGGAACCTCAAAATCAACCTCACAGTCAAGGATCACAAAATCCGCCGGAAAGATGAAAGACTCTACTTTCACTAGCACATCATGGAGCACACCTATGGGCCTCTTCACAGTCCGATCAGCCATCAGTAACCGCATTGCAGTGGGCTTTGGATCCCCTAGACCCAACTTCTTGTAAATAGATAAAGGCATGAGGTTGATGCTAGCACCAAGATCACACAATGCCTTAGCAAAGTGTAATAACCCTATAGTACATGGGATCGTGAAAGCACCAGGGTCTTCCTTCTTCTGCACCAGAGATCTTGTAGCAATAGCACTACAATGCTGCAATCTATCATCATCTTCAAAACTCACAGACCTTTTCTTTGTCACCATATCTTTCATGAATTTTGCATATCCAGGCATTTGCTCCAAGGCTTCTATCAAAGGGACATTGATAGAAAGCTGCTTCAACATAGTGATAAATCTGCGATATTTCCCATCTTCAGTCTTCTTCACTAACCTTTGAGGAAAAGGTGGTGGAGGTCTAGGTATGGGAACCACTTTCTGAGGTACCTCCACTTCTTGTTCTGTCACAACCTCTGACTCCTCTCTAACTTTCACCACATCATCTTCTTTTCTATTCTCAACTTCTACCATAGACGGCATAGGTGGATCTACGGTTTGCTTGCCTCCTCGAGTGGTAATTGCCATACAATGCCCATCATTCTTCGGATTCTGGATGGTGTTGCTAGGAAGAGTGCCAGGTTGACGCGGGTTCACTGTAGTAGACAACTGCGTCATCTGCTGCTCTAGATGCTTTATTGACACTGCATGGGCATCAACCTTTTGACCAATACCAGATAAGTCGTTTCTCATCTCCTTCACATTCTCATCAGTGGCATCAAACCTTCTCATCATCTTCTGCAGCATATCTTCAATACGCGTCATATTACCTCCAACTTCCCTAGCACCAGATTCCCGATTTTGAGGGGGAACATAGGGTCCAACCCGATCGTTTCTGTTGCCATAGTTGTTCCTGTTGTAGTTGTTGTCGCGATTGAAGTTCCCATCTCGGACATAGTGACCCTCTCGGTTGTAATTTCCATAGTTCCGACCTTGGTTCCCTTGACCTTGGCGCCAATTTTCCGTGTTGGATCCTTGGGCGTTTGGTCGGAAACCCCCCGTCTGATCATTCACCGCATAAGTGTCCTCTTCATAGTAACACTCCTCAACTGGTGGTGGAGTTCTAGTTAAGTAATTTACAGCATTTACCTTTTCTGCTCCTCCACTCACATGCTTCAATACCAACCCCAACTCTGTCCTCATCTGAGCCATCTCCTCACGAATATCATCTGCAGAGTTAACAGTAGCATTATGAACAGCAAATGTGTTTCTCCCAGTATCTGACCTTCTAGTGCTCCACGCTTTATTATTGCGAGAGATCCTCTCCAATTTTTCAGCAATCTGTGCGTATGTACAATCACCATATGAACCTCCAGCAATAGTGTCAAGTACTGCTTTATTGTTATCATCCTGTCCTCGATAGAAATATTCCTTCAGTGACTCATCATCAATACGGTGATTTGGGACACTTCTTACGAAGGCAGTGAATCTGTCCCACGAGCTACTCACAGACTCTCCAGGTAATGCCACAAAATTGTTGACCCGATCTTTGTGATTGAGCTTCTTAGATACTGGATAGTACTTTGCTTTAAATACCTCTGCTAGTTGGTCCCATGTGAAAATTGAGTTATAAGGAAGCTCAGTGAACCATACTGCAGCATCGCCTGTCAGTGACAGAGGGAACACTCGTAACCCAATGACGTTCATATCCAAGTCTGGTCTGCCTACACAACTTTTGCAAACCACCCTGAGCTTGGCTAAGTGAGCATGTGGATCCTCCGATGGCGATCCTGAAAATAAGCCTCTTGCTGTAAGCATCTGCATCAAACTACTAGTCACCACAAATGTGTGCCCTGGAGGTAGAGGAGGTAGGACGATGGGTCCATCGGAATCTGCTATGTCGACGTTGCCCCGATAGTTGTCATGGTGTTGTGGGCCTGGTGGACCATGCACTCTCATTGCATCTCCCAATTGATTTTCAGCTAGACCCCGGTTTTCCCCACCAACTACTCTTGGCTGCTGTAACTCAACTGCTTCATCTAGATTTCCTCCGATAGGATGAACTGGAAGTCCTTGATTGTTCATTCTTCGCAAAGTTCTGTTCAACTCTGGATTGTACGGAGTAAGTGGTTCGCCTTGGCTCCGTGTACTTGGCATACACTAGAGTCTGAACCTGAGAGAGACAAAAAAAAAAAAAAAAATAAAATTAGGAAATATTTGACTAACGTTCAATATTGTAGTTAAAACTAAATCTAAAAGCCAGTTTCCCCGGCAGCGGCGCCAAAATTTGATACGCTCAAATTACACCTCCTTTCAGAAGCATAAGCGATCGTTATCAAGTAAAGAACCCAACTTGTAGGTTGGGATCGATCCCACGAGGAAAATGGTTTAGACTTTACTTTTAACCGACAACTATATTCGATTAGTCAAATTATTTCCAGAAACAGGTAATAAAAAGGGGGGTTTGTGCTTGTGTAAAACAAATAGTAATAAGTAATATTGTAATCAATAATTAAACTCAACTTTGGTTGTTATCAAGATAAGAGAAATAACTAGGGTATACGTGTTCCCCATAATCTCATAACGCAGTAATCCTAGTAATAGCAATCCTTTTCTAGTGTATTACATGCAAAGTGATAAGTTAGGTATCTCTAAATCCTTGGTCCGGCATCTAGAGAATTTCACCCCGCACCTTGGTCCGGCTACGTGTGTATAATTTACTAACCCTTACCTTTACCTCATATTAGACATCATAATCGATGTTTGGCTTAGTTATTACTTCGCACCAATCGACACTAGCCTATTAGATAGTATCACACTAAATCTATGTTGATAATTCTTTTCTTGTTAATTACCTCCTTGGTCCGGCAAGTAGTAACAAGGCGAGTTCTAACGTTGGCCACCGTTAAAAAGACTTCTAAACGAAAGAATTATCAATGCATGCAAAATACTAGTCAAGAATTGCTTATTTACTATTCATACTTTGTTAATTGATCATGGTTCCCACAACCCTAGTTGTGGATTTAGTTACTCATATTAGCAAGAACACAATTCATAATTGTAGATGGAGAAATCATGAACTTACGTAAAGAGAATAATAAACCCAGAAAATTAACTTGAATTGCAAAGCCAAAATCTTCAAAACGAACTTGGGAAATCAATAATTGCTAGGGTTGCAAATTAATCTCCAAAGTTACAAAGCAAAAATAGAATAATAGTGTCTAACCCTCAAAAACGAGGTTTACATGTCCTATTTATAGAAAACAAATCCTAAATAAAAAAGGAAACAAATTAAGGAAAGTTTTGTTCAGGTACGCGTCTTCGATCCACGAGACTGACTTACGGACCGTCGATTGATCTACGGTCCGTAAGTCCCTTCCGTCACTCGGGACTTAGAAAAATATTTCGGCATCCAAAAATCAGCTTCTCTGAAGCAAACGACGGACCAGCAGCACGGACCGTAGATCGACCTACGGTCCGTCAATCCCTTCCGTAGCTCCATACTTAGCATCTTCAAAAATCAGGTACTGGAACCCTCGCAGTCTCACTCTACGGATCAACAGTACGGTCCGTAGATCCATCTACGGACCGTCAATGGGTACCGTGGTTCCACACTTTGTCAGATTTCCCTGATTTGTCCTCAACACATTCCTGCTGATCTACGGTCATCACCTACGGACCGTGAATGGACCTACGGTCCGTAGATGACCTCCGTGGATGCCCTTTTCTGCATTTCCTTCAGCTGTCTCTAAACTTCCGCGCCTGAACACCTTTCCTGCAAAACATGATAAAATACATAAAAACCAATATAAAAAGGCCCTAGACACACACAACTTGTAAGTGAAATGTATTAGAAATACCGTAAACTCACGGTATATCACTTCACACCTTAAAACTAATAACAATTTTATGTATATATGTATTTGATTTAACTAATTAAATGGAATGGCAAATTCTTTTTTAAAAAAATTGTCCGGTCCGGTTGTTATCTACCATGACTCAATTACATGAAATAAATACTGATAATAACACAAGGGTATAATAGGAATGAATTTTTTTGTAGAGTTTTAAATCAAATACAAAATTAAGTGGAAAGTAGTGAACCAAACACTTGAAACATAATAATCCTTGCACTACTAATCCCTGCATTACTAATCCCTGTGTTACTAATTCCTGCATTACTAATCTCTGCATTATTAATGTTTGTACCAAACGACCCCTTAAATCATAGCATTCTTCCATTCAGACAGTTCTAGTGCTTCTTCATGACAAAACAATCTAAAACAAGCAAAGTTATTGCGAGAAGTATTTACAGTGTTATAGTACTTAGGATTCAATTTATTTTCCCTTGTTTATCTTCTTAGTGGAATCAGCTCAACTGAAGACTCATAAGGTGAAGGAGTTGTTGATGGTGCAATTGATGATCTAACAGATGCACTTACGGGAGAAGAATTGGGTGAAATTCCTAAACCTACTACAGGTTTCAGTAAATAGAAATTGGATATTCGATATCACATTTCCTGAATTAAAGTACCAACTTGCATCCTCATTAAACACATTTTTTCTACTTGTAATTATTTTACCACTTATGGGATTATATATATGATATGCTTTGGACTGAAGACTATAGCCAACGAAAATGCATTTTGTAGATTTTTCATCATGCTTAGAGTGAACATTAACCAAAGCATATGCTATACAACAAAATATTCTTAATTGCCTTACCCTAGGCTTCTTATAATTCAAAGATTGAAGAGGTTTTGTGATCTAAACTTTCTTTGTTGGCGAGATATTCAAAAGATAAGCAGCGGTTGCAACAACATCTCCCCAAAAATAATCTGGTAGACCCATTGCTTCGAGTGAACTTTGAGCCATTTCCACAACTTTCCTATTCTTCTGCTCGGCCACACCATTCTGGTCCAGCATATCTGCCATTGAATGTTCACTGCGAATTCCATTCTCATCATAGAAAAAATTCGAATCATTACACAAGAATTCACCACCTCTATCGGTACGAAGTTATTTTATCTTGTTGCCACTTTGATTCTCTACAAATGCCATAAATTTCTTGAAATTTTCAAAGGGTTCACATTTAAATATCAAGAAATAAACCCAACAAAATCGGTTGTAATCTTTAGTAAACATAAAAAATAAATATCAACTTCCACCAAGGGATTTCATTTTAATTGACCCGCACAAATCAGCATGTACAAGTTTAAGGCAAGTTGTAGCCCTGCATGATATTCCAATTGGAAATAAATTCCTAGTTTGCTTCCCAAAGATACTTCTTTCACACAAGTCAAGTTGATTGATTTTTGGCAATCCAATAACCATATCTTTTTGAATCAAGAGTTTCAACCTATTAACATTCAAATGTCCATAACGCAAGTGCCACAAATAAGTCTCATTCTTTCATTTAATAACTAAGGCAGTATTACCAACATTTGAAATATCAAGAGGAAACATTTTGTTTTGAGTTATAGGCACATGAGCTATCGTGCGTCTAGATCATACTCAGGTGTTCATCAATTGAAAAACACTTAATAGATTATGAGCCAAAGTAGGGAGATATTGCACATCAGATAAAAGGTCCACGTTACCTTGGACAGTTTTTATCTCAACTATACATTTCCCTTCAACGTGTACTTGTTCGTCATCTCATAGTAGGACCTTACTTTTCTGGGATTCATTAAGATCTCAAAATAGAGACTTCAAATGTCACGACCCAAAGTATCCTCTAGACGTAACATGGCGCGTAGCATCCTGAAAGTCCCTACACAAGCAACTTAAAATACATCATACAAGATAATAGAGTTTAAGAGTTTAAAAGACATTTTATGTCACGCCCTGAGCCTACACCCTGGACGAGATTGACACTCGAAGACCATTGCTGGCCTCAAGCGAACCCTTGGCCTGGCTTACTAACTCAGCGGAAGACTTAACTCATCACATAAACATTTATGAATTAACTAGAATGTAATAAAGGAACATTCAATTGGCCTTTAAGGCAAACTCAAGTCTTTAACATATGAAATGAAAAGTAAAGACACCGAAACAACTAATTTACAGTTTGTTAGTCTATGAAGCCTCTAAACAACTAAGATGGATGTCGGGACAGGGCCACGACATTCTAATGAACTAATACTAAAAATGAAAGCAATCAAAAGGAGTCCTCTATAAAGCAAATAGGCTCACCAACAAACTCTGAACTTCTCACTGGATCAACGAGGCGCCGGATACCGATCCTAGTTACCTGTGCCTGCATTATAAGAAGATGTAGGCCAACTGGCATAAGTACATTGAATATACGAGTATGCGAGTTGGAATGCTAACAAACATAGGATTGAAAGGGAATCTGAAAGAAACACTTACCATGGCTCTTCTCAACTCATGAATACTTACTAAACTCATTTCAATATAAAGCAGTTTAAAACAAGTTCAATATAAAGTAAAGTTGTTTAAAAACATGATGTCAACTCTGTGTATATACAAGGATACCAAAACTCTCGAATGTATGTAAAAATACAATAAACTGATGAATATAAAAATACAATAACTTCTTTGGGAGTTTCTCTAACCGACAACCATCACAAAAGAGATATAGTTATAATACAATGATCTATCTCACGCTGCCAGCGCATCCTATACCCGGCAAGAGGTATAAGACCTGAACTACTAAGTGGATCCACTAGTCTATTGTGAAAAGGGTTTATCTAAAAAGTATGACCCTTTTCTACCCATGGTGGCTACATGGTTTTATGGAGATGTAAGTTATCTAAACTCATGCTCGCCCCCAATTCGGTGCTCAATACTACTCCCAAAATATACTAGCTCTTATGTTTAAAAATGTATTCCTTCTGTGATTTGAGATTAGTGCTCAAAAACTTAGCTTAAAGGCTATCTTGGAAATCAAAGTTTCCCCTCTTACTTCATGATTACTTTTTCTAAAAACTAGCCCGAAGGGTCTTTGGAAATCTCAGTTTCCGATCATATTTAAATGTGAAAACATTTTAAAATCTCTTTAGGAATACTTAGTCCCCATATACTTTTGAAGAAATGAACTTCAATCTATACTCTTTATTGTTTACTCAACTTGAACTTTAAGTCTTAAAACAATGTTATAAGCATTTGCAAAAGACTTCTTGAAAAGACTCTTAAAACTTCCTACACTTGGCTCTTGACTTTCCTTGAAGTTGAATTTATGGATTGAAGGTTATGATTCATGTTTAGGGATGATTTCTAAGTATTTAGAAGTCATTTAGAGTAGTTAGAATCTATGGAAAGTGTTAGGACACTTTAGAATAACTAAAATAGGCTAAACGATGAAAAACTGGTGAAAAACGCCGATCCAGGGGAGTCGCTGGCGCACCACACCAGGCACCAACATATTGGGCTTGTTTTGGGCGCACTGCAGGCGCTCCACCCTAGCCTCCTGGCGCTATGGGGTCGCAACGCACCTGGCTAGGTGCGTCTAACGAGTTTTTCAACTCGTTTTCAGATCCTAAATCATTTCAATCTTATTATTTTTCCCAAATTCACCTTAGATTAATGTACCCAAATAATATGCACAAAAATTTACCCCAAGAAACTCAACAAAACAATGCATAATCATCAAGAAACTCCTTAATCCCAACTCACATTCAAGAACGAGATCAATTCAAGAACAACTATCAAGAACATCAATTTCTCAATCTTTTTAGGACGAAAATACGTTGTATTAAACATGTTTGGCGCGTGGGTGAACTAACCCAACGCTATGTGATCTCACATACCCTGTAGGGATCACCCCCGACGAATTTGACATGCCAAACTTCGACGATCTTGAACGTTCTTGCTTCTTCTTCTCCTTTCTCCTTAGCCGTAGCGTGAAATCCCAAATTCTAAAATCTGATTTGACCCATATTAAAGTATAAAAATGGATTAAAATAATTGGGCAATGAAAAGACTAAAATACCCCTTAAAATTCCGGATTGGATATTTCCTTAATCCAATAGCCCAACTTCCGAAGGGAATAACTCGTTCATCCGAACACGAAATCCCGCAAACTTGGCGGCGTTGGAAAGATCATTCCAAGATCTTTCCAACCATCTCAGGGACTACATCTAACTCATGTTCAGATAGGAGTTATGGTCTTCTGAAGTTGACCAAAATCTCACTTTACCTTACTTAAAATTTTCCAGATTTCCTTATACTTTCCAAAAATTACTATTTCCAAATTTTAAACTTCTTCCAAGTTCTTTCTAGTCGCGAGATGTTACCATATCTCCCCCTTGGGAGCATTCGTCCTCGAATGAGATTACTCTTACTAGGCTTAGTGTGTAACATCAAATTCACACACCCAACAAGTAAATGTAAATAAACAACATGCTCACTCATCATTTAAAGAACACTAAGAAGAGAATTAGTACCTGATCTGCACTTTATACGGATTCAAAGAGATGTGGATATCTATTCTTCATATCCTCCTCAGCTTCCCAGGTAGCTTTCTCAACAAATTGATTCCTCCAAAGGAATTTGACTGATGCTACCTCCTTTGTTCTCAATTGCAAACTTAGCGATCTAGAATCTGAACAGGATTCTCCTCATAAGATAAGTTATCCTTGATCCTAATATTTTCAGTTGGTATGATGAATGAAGGATCTCCCATGTACTTCTTCAACATGGATACGTGAAATACCGGATGAACAACTGATAACTCTTGTGGTAGCTCCAATTCATAAGCTACACTGCCGATCCTCTTGGCTATGCGATAAGGTCTAATATACCGGGGACTAAGCTTCTCATTCTTACCAAACCTCATAACACCCTTTATGGGTGAAACTTTTAAATACACCCAATCATCTACTTCAAACTCTAATGCCCTTCTCCTAATATCAGTGTAGGATTTTTGACGACTCTGTGCCATTTTAAATCTTCCTTGAATCACTTTCGCCTTCTCCATCGCTTGGTGAACTAAATCTTGTCCTATCAACCCTGCTTCAACAAATTCAAACCAACCAATAGAAGATTTGCATCTTCTCCCAATAAGAGCTCTATAAGGCGCCATTTGGATGATAGAGTGGTAATTGTTGTTGTAAGCAAACTCAATGAGGGGTAGGTGATCATCCCAATTCCCCTTGAAATCAATCACACAATACCTCAACATATCTACTAATGTCTGAATATTGCGCTCTTCTTGCCCATCAGTCTGAGGATCAAAGGCAGTACTTAAGTTCACCTTTGAACCTAAGCCTTTCTGAAAAGATTTCCAGAACTGCACAGTAAATTGTTCCCCTCTATCCAAAATAATGGAAACTGGAATCCCATGAAATCTTACCACTTCTTGAATATATGGCTTAGCATAATCTTCTGCTGAATGGGTAGTCTTTACCGGCAAAATCTGTGTTGATTTCGTCATTCTATCGACAATCACCCAAATAGAATGATGTTGCCTACAAGACCTTGGTAACCCTGTGATAAAGTTCATATTAATCATCTCCCACTTCCATTCCGAAAGTTCTATATTCTGAGCCAAACTACTAGGCCTTTGGTTCTCTACTTTAACTTGTTGACAATTGGAAACTTATCAACAAATTCTGCAATACCCTTCTTCATGCCATTCCACCAATAAACCTATATCAAGTCACGATACATCTTTGTGGAATCCGGATGAATGGAATATCTGGAGCTATAAGCTTCCTCCATGATCCTCTTTTGGAGTCCATCCACCATAGGTACACATAGTCTACCTTGATATTTCAATACACCATCTCCTCCTTGTTCAAAAGATAATACTCTTTGCTTAAGAACATTTGCCTTCAATTCAAGCAAAATGGGATCTTGGTCTTGCTTTTCTTTAACTTCTGACACTAGTGATGATTCAGCCCCATTCTACAACACTACTCCTCCTTTTGAAGAATCCATTGGTCGGACTCCTAACAGTGCATGTCTATGCACATCTTTCAGTAACTCTCTCTTTTCTTCATCAACATGGGCAGTACTACCCATAGACAACCTGCTCAAGGCATCAACAACAACATTAGCCTTACTTGGGTGATAAAGAATTCTCATGTCATAATCCTTAAATAATTCTAACCACCTCCTATGTCTGAGATTGAGCTTCTTCTGAGTGAAAACATATTGTAGGCTCTTGTGATCGGTGAACACATCCACAAGAACACCATAAAGGTAATGACGCCATATTTTCAAAGAAAATACTAAAACATCCAATTCTAAGTCATGGGTTGGGTAGTTCTTCTCATGAACTTTCAACTTTCTGGAAGCATAAGCTAAAACTTTTTCATTCTGCATTAACACACAACCCAAACCAACTTTAGATGCATTACAATAGACAACGAAGCCTTGCATACCTAGTGGTAAGGTCAAAACTAGGGCACTAGTTAACTTATTTTTCAATTCCTAAAATCTTTTCTTACAAGCTTTAGACCATTGAAATTTCACAGTTTTCTGAGTCAACTTCGTCAAAGGAGACGAAATAGACGAGAACCCCTCCACAAATCTTCTATAATACCCAGCCAAGCCCAAGAAACTCCTAATATCAGTTGGGGATGTGGGTCTAGGCCAATTCTGCACTGCCTCAATTTTCTGAGTATCAACCTTAATCTCCTCTCCAGACACAATATGGCCTAAGAATGCCACAGACTCAACCCAAAATTCAGACTTAGAGAATTTAGCATACAACTCCTTGTCATTCAAAGTCTGAAAAATTATTTTGAGATGACCAGCATGATCTTCTTAATTCCTTGAATAGATTAGTATGTCATCAATGAAGACGATAACAAATATATCAAAATAAGGTTTGAAGACTCTATTCATAAGGTCTATGAACGATGCTAGTGCATTAGTTAAACCAAAGGACATGACCAAAAACTTATAATGACCATATCGGTTTCATAAACAAGATTCATTTAAACCAAACTAACCAAATAGCAACAAAACATTTATCAACTTGCATTTTCAAAAGAGGTTGTTGTTACTACTATTGCTAGATTCTTGTGGTCCAGTTTTTTTCTCAGATCTCACAAATAGCAAGAACATAGTACACCGAATTGTCCTTTAACCAAATACCAAATTAAAAAGATAAACAAGTATACAACAACGGTTTAAGAACCTACATCAATATTGAGTATTCTCTGGAGCTCCAAGGTCAAATCTAACTACATATTCTTCGTCGCTACCATTTTTTTGAAATTTTGTTAAAATTTTAAAATTTTAATGAAAATGTAGAAATTGCATTAACATTTTATGAACGATTAAATAGACTCATAAAAAAGTATCTAACATGTTTTATTTATCAACAATGTAATAGAGTTGAAGTAATCAAGAGATAAAACTTAACTATATTCTTATAACTTTTAAACAACTAAAAAAGAAAAATTCTTTAAAAATAACCGTCCGAATTGAATCATTGACAACTCTTGATATAAATTATTGAATGAGCAATGACCATTTAGAGTTAGGCGTAATTAGGGAGCATAGTTAGGCTCTGAAGGCCTACGCCTAACAGAACTAAGTCTCACACAAAAGTCACAAGTCATTTTGCAAGTAATATGAATATCATTTGTTTAAATTGGGTGGTAAGAGTTCTCTTATTTAGGTGTTAGAGTAGGTGTCTGCACGGTCGTGGAGTTTGGATCATGGCAATTTGATATCAGAGCTTAGGTTGCTGGTCTCTCAGTATAAGACCAAATGTCGAAATGTCGAAATGTCGAATAGAGTCCCGTAGATAAATCAAGATAAAGAGCTTCAACAGGAAATTCATTTCTATCCAATCCATTGGGGTCAAATAAAGCCAAAATAGAATATGATAGTGACCTAGCGATCAAACTCAAATTCTGAAAAATAAGTCGAGGCCATTTTACCGAGTCTACCATCCACATCTAATCTTCGAGAATATAACATTTGTTCCACTTCTTTCAATCTTTTCATGTGGTTTGTTTCTGGCTTGTTGGTTGATCCAATCGGTATCTCGATGGAGTAATTGAATACCGTTGTTTACGGCTGAAACAACACAACCAAGAAAAATTGGAATAAAAATAGTTTCAATTGGCAGCTGGTCTTACAATGTATGTAAATGCATGAATGATGAGCTAATGATCATCTATGATGGAAGTAAAAGGTAATGATCGTGATTTGATTTAGTGGTAAAGCTTGAAATTGTAGTTATGTGCATTGTATTGCCTGAATAACTACAAATGTGTGAAGTATAATTATTTTTATGATTGTGAAACTGTAATATGAAAAAGGTAATAGATTGATTGTGTAGTGAGTAATAAAATTGTTATGAAGCTCAATTGAAATTTTGTATATGTGCTTTCCATTGGTAATAAGACAAAATAAATTATGACGGTGAAAAAACTCCAATTTCAGGACAGTCAGGATTGGTTGAGAACCATGAGGGCTATTTTGGTATGATAGCAGGAACGTGATGTGATGAACAATTTTCTGGTGTGATTCATGATTGGTTTAATGTTAAGTGGTGTGAAGTTTTTAATTATACATTGTTTTGGGTTAGTCTTGAAGTTATATTTAAGATCACAATTCGATTTCAGGGTTATCTTTGATAATTGTGAATGTGAAATGAGAGGAAGTCGAAGAAATTCGCAATTTCTGCGCTACCATCATCCAGACGGCCATGCCGGGCCAATTCGCTATTGTGATCCCACTATGGCGGGGATTTTTCTCCATAGCGGGAGTCGCTAAATGACATACATGATGTTATAGCGGGGAGAGTAGGACAATATCTCTACCCTGTTTTATTTTTAATTTTTGGGTTGTTTCAAATATTTAATTTCGCTTGGAGCTATAGTGAAAAATCGAAGATAATAGAAATCGCTTAAAACACAAACCTGACATGCATTTACGATAATAGAGTTAAAAATCAGCTTCCATGTGCAAACATAAAAAGGACAACAAAAAGGAAAATGATGTCCAGACAAAATAAATATAAAATGAAAAAATAATTATAGATAAAAAAATCATGCCATTGTAATAAAATTTTTATATAAAGAATGATCATTCTAACAAACTTTGATTGTACTGCGGATGATTTTAGTTCCATTAATGAATTAAAACAATCTGTTCTCTTTTTGAAATCTAATTATGACTTTATTGTTGAAGACTGATGCACATATTGGATAATAGTACATTAACTATCTTCGACTTTAATTAGATTTTAGAAAACTAAAAAAAATGAGAAAAACAAAGATTTGTTAATTTTTTACCCAATAATATTTTTTTAGTGGGGATGGGGGTTGGGGTGGGGGAATTTATTTAAAATAACAAGGTGAAAAGCTCCTGTGACGTGTCAAATATAATTTGGATGCCAAAAGTAGATTTTAGATAATTTAAATCAACACAAATATTTGAGGAAAAAACAATAGACTCCAATGAGAATATGATTTTAGACCACCACCATGACTTACCAGTAATAAAATAAAATAAAACAACAGACTCACATTTTTAGATGCCCTTCTATTACACAAACATACAGAAAATAAAATTTTTAAAAAATTTAAAACTTAGCACATTTTTAGACACCCCTTACAAAGAAGATCCACATAAAATTTGCACTAGTTAAAGCCTCAAGTTTAAGTCCAAATCACCTTGTTCTCAACTAAGTTAACTAGTTCATTTGCATTTGGTGAAATAAGAACATCCAATTGATTTATCAATTGTCTTGTACCATAAACAATAGTCTCATTTGAATTTCAAAATGTTGAATTTGAACCTCCAACTCTGTTTATTCTTTCCATTAGTATCGTATTCATTGGCGGTGCTATGCCCCTGCTTATCGGTACAACATTATTTCTTCTTGCCATTTGTTGTCCATCAAGTGTTGATGTTCTATCATATCTTATCAGGTGGTTACAACACCATCATTTCTTTGCAAAGTCACATGTTGTGGGTCAAAGTTTGAGTTGATGACAATTTTTCTAAAAAAAATTATTTGATGCAAATATAGGAAAACGTAGGATGGCATTTTACGAATTCGCATGTGCTAGGGCCGCATGTTGATATGGTGATGGATTTTCTGGATAAAATGGTCCAGATGCTAATATTGGAGAAGGTAGGATAACATTTTGTAAACTTACATGTTGTGGGGCCACAGGTTGGGCTGATGACAAATTTTCCGTCAAGAAAATATTAAATGCATATACATTAGAATGTAGGATGATATTCCTCTCAGGCGTTGATGGGTGAGTAGTTCGTACATGATTCCTGAATTCCATATGAGTACGAAACGCTCCATTGCATAAATGACATCGAAGTAATACACGAGAATGTATTAAAAATGAAGGAGAAGAAAAAATTGCATTATTCATATTTGATGTATGAATGTCCAAAAATTTCTCTAAAGTAAGAATTGATATAAAAAAAATACCAATTATGCACTATAATTTTTAAAAAAATGAAGAAAATTTATAGGCTTCTCATGGTATAACTCCCTCTTTCTTTTATATTTATTCTATTTTGGTATTGAGTGACAACTTTGTTACAAAAATGTATAATCTAATGATTTCATTTTCCTGATTTGTTGCCTATATATAATCATTTGTTGTAACACTGCAAAAGAAAAAAAATGTTTTCTCTCTAAGTAGACAAACTTTAGAAGAGGAATATGTTCTCTTAAAATTGATCAAGGGCTCTGCAGTTAAAATAACCAAAGAATTTATTATCATTTATTTGTATTTAATACATTTTGACTTATGACTTTATAATTCTTTAATTATCACTAGACTGTAGTAATTATCAAGAGAAACATAATTATTTATTAATTTTGAATGACCTATACTTGTCTTACTTATAAGTGATATTATCTCAATTAATTATGACTTAGACTGAAATAACATTAATCTGTCTCAACATTAATTGTAGAATTGAATAATTATAAAATAGAAAAAATATTTATCGTAGTATACATATAATAGTTATTTTAGTTATTCTCTGTCCATAGAAAGTCATAATTTAGATTAAAGTAATATTTTTCATTTTACCAATATACAAAGTAATAGTTAACAATTATATCAGAGTTGGCTCATGGGAAAAGAAGAGAATTAATGTTTGATGGACTTAATTATAAATCAGTATTTTTCCTCTTGTTTAAAAAAAATACCAAAGAGATATGCACCTTTTATATTTTTTAGTATTTGTTAATATTGATTTCTTTAGGAATATTAGCATTTATAAACAATAAATAAAAGTTGTGTTTTATTTTTAATGTAAAAACTTTGAAAAGAAAAAGGAAAGTAAAACAAGGTAAAAACTTTCAATTAATATGAAAAGAGATAATTATTGAAAACACCCATAAACTTGGCGTGAATTATTACTTTAGTCCCCCAACTACTGGCAGCCTTAAAAACACTCCTCTTCTTGATTAAGTGGATTTAAAAACGCCCCTCTGATGCCACATGTGCATATATGTAGAATTTTCTGCTGAACCTGACGCACACATAAATATATGTAATAGAAAAAAATGTTTAAAAGAACATGTAAATAATTAAATGTTAATAATTTAGCAATTTAAGAATATAAAAGAACTTCATATTTTTTTCTTTTTAAAAATTTATTTTTCTTATGACCCCACCCCATCCTCTACCTTGTAACGCTAGCCTCACACCTCACTATCCACCCACCTTAAAAAAATAAAAAAAATCTTTTAAACTTTTTTATTGAGGGGAGAGGGGTGGGATAAGAAAAATATATTTTATTTAAAAGTAATTTTTTTTGGGGGGTGGGGAGGGAGAGGATGGGGAAGAATCGGGGTAGTCGTGGTGTTTTTAATTTTGGGGGTTGAGGGGGTGGAGGAACTGTAACGACCTATTCCCGTCATTATGGAAAAGCCAATGGGAAAAGAATTTGGGCCAGAAAACTTTTGAGTAGTGACTTGGAAAAATCTAGCCTAGGCCAGACATGGACAAAATCTGAGTCAGGCGAGGTCTAGGGAAATTAAATCTGGTAATGCATGGGGATTTAGATATGAATTTGATCACATGAGTGGATAGCCAAGACATTAAGAAGCTTGTAGAACCTAGAATCTTGGGTAAGGATTTTTGCGTGAAGTTAATGGTGGGAAGGCCCTAATTGAACATTAGGATCTTGGGTTTGGCCTTGGGTTGATAACTATAGTTATAATCCCGGTAAATTAAGCCTTGTATATTGATCATTGCATTATTTAACTGTTTTAGACCAAGAACAAGCGAAAAGAATTCGAAAAGGGAAGGCTCAAGTGTCTTAGGAGGATTCAAGCTTGGTTTCGAGGTAGGTGATGGTTCGATTTCCTGTTTGTGTGATATATTCCGGTTAATTGATTCATTGTATGCATGCGTGTATGTGAATAATGAAATGTGAATCTAATGTTATGAAATGATTATGTGCGAACAACTACATGACATGAACTGTTACTTGATCATGTGACTATATGTACTATCCATTATGGTGTGGTTGTGATTGTGGTTGTGCTGATTGGATTGGGTGTCACATTCCGACACATACATTGGATCAAGTGTCACGGTTTGACACATATATTGGACGGGGTGTCACGTTCCGACACATCCATTGGGTCGAGTATCACGTTCCGACACCCTAACAATTTTGGTGTGGGTTCCATGAGAGAACCACTTGTGATTATTATGTTCATATCTAATTGTCATTGATGTTGGGAAATTGTATGTGGCTTCTAAAATGGTAACTAAATTGTGCATTTTGTGTATGTATGTTTACTGGGTTGTAATTGCTTGTGTATATTGTGCCTACTCGAATAGCCGTGTGATCCTACCAGTACACTGTGGTTATGTACTGATACTGCACTTGCTCATTTTTTGTTGAGTACAGGGCATCTTCAGGCGGCTACTGACAGACCTTAGTTAGGAGATCACTGATCAAGACCGGATTCAAGGGTGAGCCAATTCTTTCAAGCTGCCATGGATCCCTCATTAGTTTAGTCCAATCTTTTCAAACTCAGACTATTTATTCATTCATCTTTGGTTTATGTTTAGTTTTCGGGGTTGCACCCCCTTGTTTTAGACTTGTTGGTTAAAAGAGTTTTGGTACAATAACTTTCAAGTTCTAGATGTATACTTTCGCAACAGTTGGTTAATTGTTTATTTAGAACCGTTGGAGTTTATGGGAACTCCATTTTTATCCATCATTTAAACCTACGTCCGTATCTTTAAATGCTTAGTTTTTTGTTAATTTTCTTAGTTGGGTTATAGTAATGGTTCTCCCACCAGATGGTTAGTGTGGGTGCCAAATCACGGTGGTATGGGTCGTGAAAAAGTTTGTATCAGAGCCCTAGGTTCGTTGATCTCATTGTACCAAAACGAGTTTAGCAGAGTCTTGCGAAATGGTACGGAGATGTCTGTACTTTTCTTCAAGAGGCTATATGACATTAGGAAATCTCTCTGTCTTCTTCTCCCTTCCTGCTATGACTTGATTCCCATTGGTAGATGGTGATCCAAATTGGTATCTAATTCTCTTTCACTTTTCTATCCGCATATGGTTAATACGCGATACAATGGCGTCAGCTCCGTAGCCCCAACCAATGAGCCAACAGAGGAGTCTGCGGCAAGAGGTCGTAGGAGAGGCAGGGGTAGGGTAATGTAACAACCCGTATCCTAGTTAGACCAGAATGCATATTTCAGAAGTTCCAGGTTCCAACGACGGGCACCACCCACGGGTCGTAAGGTGACCCACGAACAGTAGGTGGGGTCCGTGGATGGCCACCTACAACCCTCCCTAGAAAAGTAAGACGAAATTAGGTAAGGGATGACCCACGGACTTTAGGGCAGGCCACGGGCCGTGGTCCTGGTCCATGGATCGAGACCGCATAATTTTAGTCTCTGAATCCAGTCCACGGTTGACAGGATGGACCGTCGGGCAGTCCGTTGGTTGGCCCCTACAAATTTTATGTCAAGGGTCGTTAGGTCTTTTCCCTATGCGTTGGACCCCTAAACTACGTTGTTTTAGCCAGTCTTAGCCTACTAACTTAATTAGAACTTACCCTAGTCAACTCAATCCCCAAAATTCATCCAAGTTGAAAGAAAAGAAGGAGAAAGAGTCGACCAAGCCCTCTCAAAAAATGCAACAAGTTTTCTTTAATTCCAGCCTATAAATCAAAAGATTTCTCCATGAAATTCAGTCAGATTCTTGATTCTCTATATAATTCTAGGTCTAGGGTTTCTAGAAAAGCACAATTTATGTTGTAATTTAGTTGTTAGACTAATCCAAGTCAGATTATCATGTTTTCATGGAATTAGTTCTTAGTTCTTGCTTGAAGCTCTAAACCCTAGTTGTGTAGATTTGTTTAGTTCATGAAGTACACTTGCTAGGTCAAGTTATTCAAATATAGATGCCTCAATTAAGAATGTTCCATTATCAACATATTAATGTTACATTTTCAGTTTGCATGTTAGTATTTGAGCTATTCAGTATTATAGAACTTCAGTCATAATGTATCATTTACAGAATCAGTTGGGAGTAGGGTTAGCCACCCTCATAGTCCCAGAAGTACGTGCCTCCATAGGTAAGTCCCTACTATGGGCATTGTACTTAGTGATCACGCCAGTCATGCCTCTATACCCTTGACAAGGTATATTGGGTCCTCTCGATGGGGTGTATACATCAGACTCCACATTTAGCTCATATGGATTTATGTCGGTTATTAGTAGCTCCAACAAACAGATTCTAGTGTATTGACCAGTTTATCAGTTACAGTCAATAATCAGTTTCAGTATGATATAAACTTGGTCACTACATCTAGTTAGGAAGATTCTCCAGATGTGGTCACTGGTACGTTATGAGTCGTTAACTTAGATGTTTATGCTTTGTTAGATCCAGGGGACACTCTTTCCTTTGTAACTCCTTATATAGCAGTCAACTTAGGTGTCAGTGTAGAAACTCTTTTAGAACTCTTCTCAGTCTCTACTCTAGTTGGTGACCTACTTAAACCAAGAACTAAAAGTAAACAATAATTTCTAACCCCCAAAAATGAGGATTACATACCTATTTATAGAAAAACATGTCCTAAATAAAAAGGAAACAAAATAAGGAAATAAACTTCTGGAATGCGGCATCAATCGACGACTCGACCTACAGACCGTGGGTTGACCTACGGTCTGTAGGTCCCCTCCGTTGGTCAACATTTAAAACCTTTTCAGCAGAGGCTGGAACCTTTACTTGTAAATCATCAACGACGGACTTGCAGGACGAAACGTAGGTCAACCTACGGTCCATAGGTCCTCTTCCGTGGCTCCACACTTAGGATTTTCATTAGGTACTGCAACTTCAACTCTGTGAACACATTGGACAAATGCGCAATACCGCCTGTGGGTCGACCTACAGTATGTGGATCACTTCATAGTTTCACACTTTGTCAGAATTCCTGATGCTCTATCTACGCTTACCCATCGACAGACCTTCAGAGTACCTACGGTCTGTAGGTCAATCCGTGGGTGGCTACTTCTGCATATTTCCAGTTGTCATCTCACTCAACTGCGTCCAAGCCTTTTTCCTGCAAACATAACACATAAAACATTTTTTCCAATACAAAACGGTCGTAGAAACACACAAATCTTAAGTGAAATGTATCAAAAATACCATAAACTCATGATATATCACTGATCGAAACCAAATTCAAGGGTGAGCCAATTCTTTCAGGCTGCCATTGATCCCTCATTAGTTTAGTCCAATATTTCAGGACTCAGACAATTTATTCATTCAGGCTTTGGTTTATATTTAATTTTCAGGGTTGTACCCCATTGTATTAGACTTGTTGGTTAAAAGAGTTTTGGTACAATGACTTTCGGGTTCTAGGGTTTTACATCCGCAATAATTTGTTAATTGATTCTTTATAACCCTTGGAGTTTATGGGAACTCTGTATTTATCCATAATTTAAATTTTCTTTCGTATCTTTAGATACTTAATTTTTCATTAAGTTGCTTAGTTGGGTTGTAGTAATGGTTCTCCCACGGGAGGGTTAGTGTCGGTGCCAATTACGGCGATCTAGGTCATGACAGGTACCTGGGTAGGGGATGGGGTAAAGTAAGAAAAAAATTATTTTTTATTTAAAAATTCTTCTTTACTAAATTTTAGCATTTAATTATTTGAATGTTCTTTATTAAACTATATATCTCTATGTGTACGTCACATCAACAAAAAATTCCACATATGCATAGGTGGATTACATGTGGCATAAGATGGGTGTTTTTAAATTACTTAATCAAGTAGATGATTGTTTTTAAGATTGTCAATAGTTGGAGGACTAAAGTAATAATTCACGCCATATTTAGGGGTGTTTTCAATATGTATCTTATGTGTAAATGAGTAAATTGCAAAATTGGTGTCGGAGTTCATATAAATAGTCACTTTGTAAACACAATTTAAGCCATATTTAAAATCTTTTAAGTCTATCTATTTAAAATATGTAACCCATAAATATCATTTTACCCAAAGTTTATTCACTATTTTTCTGTCTTTCAGATATCGCATGTCTAGTTATAAAGAATTACATAAACGTGAAAAATAAAATTAAAAAAATGAGTACAAATTTAAATAATGATGTCCAAAAAATTAAAATTTTGTGATATTTAAAGCTTAGTGAACCAATTAATTCGCAGTCGCACCAGGTAGGCCTATTAAGACAGTAGAAAACTACCTACTAAAAAGTTTGAAATTTCTATAATATTTTGTATCGTAACCATCAAGCTAAAAGGAATTGATGAATCAGATCAATTCGAAGAAAAAAAATTACTTGTGATATGGTTTGATTGGTTTTGAGTTGAAAAAAATCGATCACTCTTAAATTAATTTACAGTTTTCAATGTTTAGATATATTATTTTAAATTTGGGCTTTTAAATATTTTATTTCGTATTCAGTTCGGAAAATAGAATTACATTGTTATAGATTTCATATTAGAAGTTAACAATCTACTTTGTAGTATTTTATTTTTTATTCAGTTTGACCGTAGCCTTTAATCTTATAAATTTAGCATATTGAATGTTGATATTTCAATGAAACTATTTCGCACTCATGTGAATATTTTAGTCATTCTGAAGATTCCTATTCATAACATTTTTAAGTTCTAGCATATCACATAGAAATTAGTTACTACCTCCGTTCAATTACATACATAACACGTGCACTAGTTATATATCCATAGGAAGAACGTATAATTTTGTAATAGAAAAATCATATATAATATATCATATATCAACATATTTAAAGCACATTTAAACTAAACTTACTATTACAAATTATACAAAAATGAAAGGATGATATATTTGTGTGAAACGTGTACATAATAATTAGTTACTCCATTCGTTCAATAATAGTTGTCGACTATACTATTTTAGTGTAACGACCTGATTTCGTCGTTAGAGAAAAGCCAATGGAGAAAGAATTGGAGCCAGAAAACTATTGCGTAGTAACTTGAGATTTCCTAGCCTAGTCCAGATTTGGACGAAATTGGAGTCTTTGAGGTGTAGGGAAATCTGGTAACAATCGGGTTACTTATTTATGATTTTGATAACATGAGTAGTTAGATAAGTCATTAAAGAACCCGTATGACTTTACGGAATTGAATTCGAGTGAGTAGAATTCTCGGAATCAATCTTAGCGCTAAAGGTATTTTTTGAGCGTCGTTGGTTAGAGGTGTGTTGTGAAATGGGGATCTTGGAAATCTTTTGATAACTCACTGGTTCGTGCAAGCAGCTTTGGCGGGGGTTTTGGCCGCTATGGTGGGGCCATTTTGGTGAGTTCGACGCGACTTAAAGTCGTAAATATACCCTTAAATGTCTTTATTATGCACTTTTTGACTTTGAGAGCTAGGAGACGACCCCAAACATGTTCTTGAGCGTTTTTTACCATTCTTGAGGATAAAGGTAATCTTTTCACTCTCCGAATCCATTTTTTTATCCGTAGAACGTAATAGAATGGATAAATATTGATGGGGAAGGGTTTTGTTAAAGATTCAATGGTGGAAACAACCCTAAATTGGGTATTAGGATCTTGGGTTTGGTCTAGGGTTATTGAGTTTGTTATAATCCAGATAATTAGACCTTTGACTGTTAATCCTTACGTTAATTGTATGTTTTTAGACCACGAACAACCGGCAAGAATTCGGGGAGGGAAGATTCAAGTGCCTTAGGGGATTCAAGCTTAGATTCGAGGTAGGTGATGGTTGTGATTCTATGATTTTGTGATGTATGTTTGTTCTTGCTTCATTATGGTACATGTATATATGTGCATGTTGCATTACTGATCACAGTTGTTGATAATTGAATAATTGTATACCATTAATCCTCTTGTTGTATGATTGTGAGAATATACATTGTGATTGAGATTGATATTGGAAGACGGTATGTTGCTCTAAATTGATATAACTGTGATATGTGACAATCGTGAAGTTGTTCATTATTCGTATATTTTGATGATATTGTATATGTTCAATATGTGCATGTGATTATATTGTTGTATTGACTAATGTATGGTACACTTAGTGGATAGCCGTATGATCCTACCAGTACATGATGGTTGTGTATTGATACTGCACTTGCTCTTATTTTGGTTGAGTACAGGGAAACTTCCGACGGCTATTGACAAACCTCGCTTAGAAAAATAGTAATCGGTGAATCGAATTCAAGGGTGAGCCAATTCTTCCGGGCTTCCTTGAGTTCTTTTTTTGTTTAGTCAATCCTATCTAGACTTACACTAGTTCTTTAGATGATTTTCTTGTTTAGACCTATGAATCTTGTTAGAGTTTTGGTATATTGACTTTTAGGTTCTAAGGGTTGTTCTTCCGCATTAGTTTGATTAGTTTTTTGTTAAAAACCTTTTTGAGTTTATCGGAACTCTAAATAATTTCTGCATTTAAAAACTTGCTTCTATATCTTTAAATGCATAGTTTTTGGCTAAGTTGTTTAGTGTGGGTTCTGGTAATGGTTCTCCCACCGGAGAGTTAGTGAAGGTGCCAATTACAATGGTATGGGTCGTGCCAATCACGATGGTATAGGTCGTGCCAAAGTTTGTATCAGAGCCCTATGTTTGTTGATCTCATTGTAGATTAATGAGTTTAGTTGACTCTTGTGGAATGGTACAAAGACGTCCGTACTTTTCTTCGAGAGGCTATAGGACTTTAGGAAAACCTCACTTCTTTCTACTCCTTCGTGCTATGACTTGAATCCAATTGGTATATGCGTGATACAAATTGGTATCTTTCCTCCTTCACTCTATTGTCTGAACTAGAGCAACAAAAGTGGTAACACCATTGCTAGCAAGAAGGTATTTGTATAAACTACCGACAGTTAAATATGGTCACCATTCAGAACAAGTATCCATTGCATCGGATAGATGACCTTTTTGATCAATTTCAAGGTGCATCGATTTTCTCTAATATTGATTTAAGATTGAGGCGGTTAAGAATTAGGTTTGACCAAGTTCTATGATTGAAATTAGCAGTTTTGTGAGGCTCGCTAGCTACCATTGTCACTTGTGGTATGAGTTGAGTCCAATTTGTATCTTTGGATTCCAATTGGTATTTCAACGAAGTGAACTAGAAGTCGTTACCACGACAGAGGGGCCACAAGCAAAGCAAATTGTAAACTGAGAAGGTTCCAATTGGTATCTGGCCCTTGAGGTGGTGTGAATGAATGGATGATCAGGAATAGTCATCCATAGAGCAAAATAATTAATTATTAATTTTGACTTATTTGTAAATTGTATATTGGAAACTTTGAATGCGTGCTTGATTGTCTGAATTAACAACGAATGTGAAGTTGTAATTGCTTGAATATGATGAGGTGATTGTGTACACAATAAATGTGTGTTTGAACTTTGATATGTACAACATGTTGGCCTGGTCGTTAAAGTTATGCAAGTTGTAAATACTCAAGTATCGTGAAATTCTTTCTGAAAGGAAGATTTGACTAAGGATCGTATGAGTGTCTCGGTGTATCCTGGGGATGTGAGGGTTGTGGTGCTTAATTGACAAGAATGAACTGGTTCGTGTATCGTGGGATTGACTGGGGGTAGACAATGCTTATCCTAGTTATGAGGATTATTCTAAAAATGCATGTGTTATAGCTGCGAACCTTTGGGGGGAAATTAGAAAAGAAAATAAACCCAGAAAAATTGTTGACAGGGATTCTGTTTCCGTTAAGGCCGCTGGGGCGAGATTCTTCCCGCCAAGGTGAAGCTGCTTGTGCGGAAATTTTCCCGTCGGAGCGGAATGAAGCGAGGCAGAACCTCAACCTATATTCCCTGTTTTCTCTTAGTCACAATTATGGTCCCTAAATAGTACCCGAACTAACCTCTGCAATCTAATTCATTGTTCAGCATTCGAATATAACTGGTAAAGTATGTTAAATTATGGAGAACCTAGGCATATGAGGAGGAAATTAGTGAGGCCGTAGAGGCCGGGGAAATGGTAATGCAGGTAGAAGATTAGTGCAGCCAGGTGAGGAGGTTGCCCGTCAAGACTACAGGGCTCCGTTTTATGCTTTTTCGGGCAAGACTGAGTTTCAGGTGTGTGATTCAGTGGTCACTATTGTTGCTTTTGTCTGTGCCCGGATGGCTTTTGTTTTGTGTGGTTTGAGTTTTACTTATTGGTATATGTCAGTTCAATTGATTTTGGATTTGATGTGATTTGTGATATACTTGATGCCCCTATCCATGTTTCTACCCAAGTTGAAGAGACAGTCATAGTCACCCTTGTATATCGTGTTGTCGTGTTGTGTTTATGGATTTTCAGATTTGGGTTGATTTGGTTATGCTGGATATGACTGACTTGGTATAATCTTAGGCATGACTTGGTTGTCCCCTTATTATGCCGGGATTAATTGTAAAACTAAGTTGGTAACTCTTGAGATCCCTGGTAGGGAAAGATTAGAGTGGGAAGGGGTGTACAAGCCTAAGCTAGCTAAGATCATATCATCCATTCGGGATTAGAAATTGGTAGTGCAGGGTTGTTTGGCTTATTTGGCTCATGTTTGGGATGTTGAGGTTGAGTCCCCCTCTATTGAGTCTATTCATGTAGTGTCAGAATTGAGAGAGCTTAAAGCTCAAATCCATGAGCTTAATGATAAAGGTTTCATCTGTCCTAGTGCTTCCCCGTGGGGTGCTCCTATCTTGTTTGTTAAGAAGAATGAGGGTGTTATGAGGACTGGTGAATTTATCTTAAGTCATAAACGAGTGGATTGATACCAGAATGACAAACTTATGGGTAAGGAAGTCCCAATGAGTATACTTGGGTGAAGGAAATTGAAGTATTTTAGTAAGAAAGTGCATAAAAATTGGGTTAGTCCTCTGAATTTGATAAGTATATATGAATTTTAGGTGTCGTATTCATAAAAAAGATGACTTCGTAGTGATAGTCAAGTATGACGGAGCGTAATGGTTAGAGTCATGATGGATTGTGACGAGATGCAACTATATAATAAAATTGTTGGTTAAGCGAATTTTGTATAGTACATACGCCTTGAGAGTACCTAAGGTTGTGGTTTTCTAATATTTCTGTGAGTAACGTGGTTGTATGGAATGTTTTAAGAGATGGTGGGACACCATTCGAATAGAAATTAAAGAACTAGAGTCATAATGAAGAAAAATGGTGGGATGTAGTATAGCCTTTATAGAGAGGCTATAGCAAGAATATTTTATTTGTTTCTTAAGGCTAAAGAGTTATCTTTAGATGAGTACATAATTGGGTTGAGAGACATGTGATTTCATTTATTTTGTTGTGGCTATGGTAATAGTGTCACAAGTGTGTCGGATTGGTTAAAAACTACCAAAAAAGACTTGAGAAAGGTGTGTGTGGACATTAGCTTGAGTGTGATTACAAGTGTTTGGTTTTGTTTTTGAGTCTAGTAATGAGTATGATTGAAATTTTAGTGAATTGTATGGCATGATCGATGGAGATGCAATCAATGATAAACGAAGATCCATGAATTCATAAAAATCTTTAAGGTACAAGCTAATGTTGAAAGAGAAAGGGATTGTGTTATATTGTGGAAATTACAATTCAAATTTTTCATTGTGAGTCTACATTCGTGGTGATGTATTTTGTCAAGGAATGAATTGGCAAGGTGAGAAATAATCAATTATATTCTGTATTGAGCATTTCAAAAGAACTTACACATGGGGTGAGTCGTAAGTACGACTATGGATTGTTAAGTATCTAAGAAAGGTTTTCATTTAAAAAGTGTTGGTTTGTAATAAGGTAAATGGTCGAAGTGTTTATGATGGTTGTTAGTAGGGTGAGTATGATTCATTAGCTATGCTCTTGTGTGTTTTCACTTTTATGGGTGGATCCCTAGTGGTGGATCAGGGGTACCAAATCCTGCGATGTTCTCTTGGTTGAGGGGGAAGATTTGGTTATTTCGAATGACATAATTGGTGTTTTCTTGGAGTTGTTAAAGTATTTTAGTGGTTCTACATGTACCACCTTGCTTATGAGAATTTATAGGAGAGCAACCATGCGTATTTATGGTTGTCCGGCAATCTTAATATTCTTCTAGTTGTTGAGGTCATGTATCGATTATTTGTGGTTGAATGTGGGGATCATTGGGTCCAATTCTACTGTTCTTAAGAGGTAATCTACAATTACTAAATCTAGCATTTTGATAGTGTTGTTGGAGGGGTTGTATGCTTGGACATATCCCTCTATGAGTATATGATTTCTAAAGATCAAATTTGTTATAACTTAAGCTCCATAAAATTTATGTTGTGTGGTAGAGATATTGTTAAGAACTATGATTCTTTGGGTATTATTGTTGTGTGTTGGTTTATTCAGGTTCACTTCTATTTGTAGCGAGTATTGACTTGGAATTTTATCATGCTTAAGTGCTAAAGGATTCGCCAGGATAATTGTGTCAAGGTCATTGATAACATGTTGTAGACGTGTGTATGATCAACTTTGGTGGTTGTTGGAATCACTTTTGTTGTAGTTAAGTTTACATACAACAATATTTATCACTAGATTGTTGAGATGACTTCATTCAGGCATTGTAAGGGAGGATGTGTAGGTATTCAATTGGTTGGTATGAGGTTAGAGATGTGAAACCCTTAGGGGGTAATGAGATTCGGTAAGATGGGCATGCGATACAATTATCCCCAGGAATTCGACGATTCAGATACTACTCTACCCTTACTTTAGCCAGTCTTTCCTAAGTTGATCACTCGGGGATGAGTGATGGGTAAATTGGTATCAATTCAAAACGACCTAATTCCGTCATTAGAGAAGAGCCAATGGAGAAAGAATTGGGGCCAGAAAACTTTTTCGTAGTAACTTGAGATTTCCTAGCCTAGTCTAGATTTGGACGAAATCGGAGTCTTTGAGGTGTGGGGAAATCTGGTAATAATTGGGTGACTTATTTATGATTTTTATTACATGAGTAGTTAGATAAATCGTTAAAGAACCCGTACAATTTTACGAAATTGAATTCGGGTGAGTAAAACTCCTGGAATCGATCTTAGCGCTAAGGGTATTTTTTCTGAGCATCATTGGTTAGAGGTATGTTGTCAAATGGGGATTTTGGAATTCTTTAAATAGCTTACTGGTTCGTGCAAGCCGCTTTGGCGGGGGGTTTTGTCCACTCTGGCAGGGCCACTGCAGTAGGGTGAGGGCCGCTGTTGTGGGTTCGACGCGACTTAAAGTCTTAAATAAACCCTTAAATGTCTTTTTGACGCACTTTTAGACTTCGAAAGCTAGGAGACGACCCCAGACGAGTTCTTGAGCATTTTTCACGATTCTTGAAGCTAAAGGTAAGTTTTTCACTCCCCGAATCCATTATTCGATCCGTAGAATGTAATAGAATAGATAAAATATTGATGGGGTAGGGTTTTGTTAAAGATTCTATGGTGGAAAGAAACCTAAATTAGGTATTAGGTTCTTGGGTTTGGTCTAGGGTTATTGGGTTTGGTATAATTCAGATAATTAGACCTTTGATTGTTGATCCTTGCATTAATTGTAATTTTTTAGACAACGAACAAGCGGGAAGAATCTGAAAAGGGAAGATTCAAGTTCCTTAGGGGATTCAAGCTTGGATTCGAGTTAGGTGATGGTTGTGATTCTATGATTGTGTGATCTATGTTTGTTCCTGCTTCATTATGATACATGTATGTATGCGCATGTTGCATTTTTTATCACACTTGTTGTAAATGAGGATAATTGAATAATTGTATGTCATGAATCACCTCTTGTTGTATGATTGTGAGAATATACATTGTGATTGTGATTGTGGTTTGTTAAATGGGTGGGTGTCATGATTCGACACACTAACCAGGATTGGTTGCCACGTTCTGGCATAAATATGGGATCGGTTGCCACGTTTAAGCATAAATATGGGATTGGTTGCCACGTTCCGGCATAAATATGGGATCGACTACCACGTTCCGACACACTAACTTTGATTGGGTACCTCAAACCAGTATGCTAACAGTTTGGGTTTGGGTCCATGTGAGGACCATTGAATTGGAGTCTGTTAGAGGACAATTGAATATTGTTGTGTATCTACTTGTGATGAGTTCGTTGATATCTAATGATGATTGATATTGGAAGACGGTATGTTCCTCTAAATTGATATAACTGTGATATGTCAGAATCGTGAAGTTGTTCATTGTTCGTATATGTTGATGATATTGTATATGTTTGATATGTGCATGTGATTATATTGTTGTATTGATTAATTTATGTTACACTGAGTGAGTTAGCCGCTTGATCCTACCAGTACACAGTGGTTGTGTTCTGATACTGCACTTACTCTTATTTTTGTTGAGTACAAGGCATCTTCCGGCGGCTATTAACACACCTCGCTTAGAAGATCAGTGAGCGCCTATTTGAATTCAAGGGTGAGCCAGTTCTTCCGGGCTTCCTTGAGTTCTCCTTTTGATTAGTCCATCCTATTCGGACTTAAACTAGTTCTTTAAATGATTTTCTTATTTAGACTTATGAATCTTGTTAGAGTTTTGGCACATTAACTTTCAGGTTCTAGGGATTGTTCTTCCGCATTAGTTTGATTAGTTGTTTGTTAAAAACCTTTGGAGTTTATGGGAACTCTATATAATTGTTGCATTTAAAAACTTGCTTCCATATCTTTAAATGCACAGTTTTTGGTTAGGTTGTTTAGTCTGGGTTGTAGTAATGGTTCTCCCACCGGAGGGTTAGTGTGGGTGCCAATCACGACAATCTGCGTCGTGACATTTAGGATGTCCAACTATACTTGTCTACTTTATGAAATCAATGGATAAGTTTACACTTAGATTTCTAAAATACCCTTATAATTAATTATAGTCATTTCCCTGTAACATTTTTCAAGACATTTTATTTTTTATATTCAAAGGATGATATAGTAAAATTACCTTTCTATTTATACTTTTTTTTTTTAAAATGTGAAAAGTCAATAGTGGACGATTATTGTTGGACAGAGGGTGTATAATTGATAAATAAGTGAACACGTACAAAATATGTGCATCAGTTTGTTTAAATATAAGAGGAATCTCTTTTAATAAAAGAGAAACATATACCGTAGAATGACATATTTAAAACTCATTTAAACTAAACTTACAATATATATATATATATATATATACTAGTTTTAACGCACTTGCGTTGCACGTGAATATAAACTATGTACAAAACTAATTTTATAAAATAATTTAATATTATTAAATAAAAAAATTAAGTAAACAATTATTATAAAATGAATGATAAATTAATAGTTCAGAGTAATAATGGATACAATTTTTCTTATGATTACTACTAAAAGTTAGTCACTTATAAAATGTCTTAGTTACATATACTTTCTCCTCCCTCCCCCATGGTGCATTACTTAGTTATTACAATATTGTTGGAGTTCTTACTTTTAATATAATATAATTAATATTGATATAAAATATGGAAGATATACGAAATTGGATGTTTTTTGTTGGAGTATTATTTTAATTTAACATTCATGCTAGGGAGAGTTCAAATTTCACTGAACATTGAGAATGTCAGCGTATGTAAATCAAACTTGAGTTTTTAAGAAGATAAGAATAGAAAACATAAAAAAATTGTAATTTTAAAATGTGAGGAAATCCCTCCATTTATAGTTATCAAAGGGTAGTATGATCATGTGCATATTTCTTATCATAAAAAGTTATAACCCTTCGGAAAGGTCACAACTCATCGGAAAAGTCACATCTTCTTGAAAAAGTCATAATGATTCAATGTGAAAAAATGTCAGCTATAAATAAAAATGTTTTATGTAGAAGAAGAAGAAGAAGAAGAAGAATAAAAAGAGGAACAATGAAAGACTTTAAAAATTGTAGTTTAAAAAATTGAGGAAACATCTCTTTTTATAGTCAATAAATTGTAGTGTATGAAAAAATTGGGTATTGTGCCTTATAAAAGAAAAGTTGCAACCCTTCAAAATGGTCACAACTTATTAGAAAAGTCATAACGCTTTGAAAAAGTCAGAACCCTTTGGAAAATTCATAACTCTTAGGAAAAGTCGCAACCTTGTAGAAAAGTTACAACCGTTCGTAAGGGTCATAACTCATCCAAAAAGTTGTAACTCTTTTGAAATGTCACAGCCCATCAATGTGAAAAGGTGTCTGCTTATAATATAATATAATATAATATAATGTAAATAAATAAATATAATATAATATAAAATTTTGAAGATATATTAAATTTTGTGTTTTAAGTTGGAGTTTTATAATAATTTAACATTTATTAAATTTTGTGTTTTATGTTGGGGTGTTATAACAATTTAACATTTAAGGTAGGTAGTTCCTTCAAAAAGAAAGATACAAATTTGCCTAATTTTGATTCTATATGAAATTTTAAAAAATAAAGAAAACTTTTAATTTAAGTAATGTAGATTATATAAAAATACCTTTTAACTTTGTGGATTCAAAGATGCTCCCCTACACCCACTCCAGAAAAAAGAAATTATATATTAAACTGAATAAAAATAAAAGTACAACAAATAAATTTGAAACGGAGGAGTACTTATTAATTCTAGTTTGGACTCTTCAAACATGATTTTGGTCAAATCATTTTTCGCCAACAATTTGAGACTTTTCACAGCTTGAACACCAAGTTATAGTTTGTGCAATAGAAAATCATTGAACTTCTTGTCATGTAGAAGTTGCTGAAAAAGTATCTCTATTGCTATGAAAATGAGTACATTTTAATTATTTAGATAGTTTTCTCATTTGAAGCTGAGTTATTCCATTCTTCTCGTTTGAAGCTGAGTTATTCCATTCTCCTTTTCGCATAAATTTTTGTTGATCTATCTTATTAACCAACAAAAAATATTGTAATTGCATAATTGAACAACTCTCGCAATTTCTCTTGTTATAAGAAGAAAAATACAAAACTTACAAAATTGTAGTTTAAAAGTGGGAGTAAAACTCCTCTATTTATAGAGAACAAACTATAATATGAAAAGGTATTTATCGTGCCTTATCAGATAAGTCGCAACCCCTCAAAAAAATCACAACTTTTCATAAATGTCATAACTCATCGAAAAAGTCATAAATGTATTAAAAAGTCACAACCATTGAGAAAAGTCACTACCCAACAATGTGAAAAGGTGTCAGCTTTTACAAATAAATAAATATATTATAAAATATAGATTATATATTTAATTGGTGTTTTAAGTTGGGGGTATTATAGTAATTTAATATTCATGTTAGGGAGTTCATGATTTTAAGATGATTCTCTCCCACACCCACACAAAAAAAAGAACATTCTATAGTAAACTAAATAAAAATAAAAGTACAACGAATAAATTGGAAACGGGGAGTACCTACTACTTCTAGTTTGGACTCTTCAAACATGTATTTGATCAAATCTTTTTTCGCCAATAATTTGAGACTTTGCACAGCTTGAACACCAAGTTGTAGATTGTGCAAAAGATAATCATTGAACTTCTTCTCATATAGAATTTACTGAAAAGTATATTTCTTGCTATGCAAATGAGTACATTTTAACTATCTAGATAGTCTTCTCGTTTGAAGATGAGTTATTTCATTCTCCTTTTGGCGTAAATTATTGTTGATCTATCTTATTTACCCACAAAAAATATTGTAAATGCATAATTGAACAACTCTTACAATCTCTCTTGTTATAAGAAGAAGAATACAAAATTTACAAAATTATAGTTTAAAAGTAGGAGTAAAACTCCTGTATTGATAGACAACAAACTATAGTATGAAATGGTATTTATAGTGCTTTATCAGATAAGTTGCAACCCTTCAAAAAAAATCACAACTTTTCATAAACATCCTAACTCATCGAAAAAGTCATAAATGTATTAGAAAGTTACAACCATTTAGAAAAGTCACTACCCATTAATGTGAAAAGGTGTCAGCTTTTAATATAACTAAGAACAAATAAATAAATATATTATAAAATATAGATTATATATATATATATACTTAATTGGGTGTTTTAAGTTGGGGATATTATAGTAATTTAACATTCAAGTTAGGGAGTTTTTGCTTTAAGGTAGTATAGAAGATATATATATATATAGTATGATATCATTGAGGAATGAGCNTATATATGTGTGTGTGTGTGTGTGTGTGTGTGTGTGTTTGCCTTAATGAAAATATATATCTTATATAAAGTCTTTATAAATAAATAATAAACATTAAAACTAATACAGACTTCAACTGGTGTTATTAGAAGCCATATGAATTTTTCTTTGTGAAACATTAAGAAATAGTAAATTAGTAAAACAAAAGGGCCGTGTTTATAGAGTGATAACTATTTTGAAGCAACCTTCTTAACAATCTAAAACACATAAGAAGCATTAACAAATAAAGTCATTCTTTTGTCTGGAGCATAAAAAAAAACAAATAGTGATAATTTTCTAACTCTTGAGAAGTCTAATAATTTTGGGAAAAGATATTCAGAAACATATCTCTACATCACAAGAGAAATTGTTAACAAAAACAAATGAATTTATACTACAATAAAAATTAAACTAATACAAACTTCAACTGTTGTTATTATCAGTCATATAAATTTTTCTTCGTCGAAAATACTAATATATTAAGAAATAGTAAATTAGTAAAACAAAAGGGCAATGTTTACATATTAATAACTACTTTCAAGCAAACTTTCTGACAATTTAAATCACATAAATAACATTGGCAAATAAAGTCATTCTTTTGTCTTAGCATCAAAAAAGTATATTATGACAATTCTCTAAATCTTGAAAAGTTTAATAATTTTGGGAGAAGATATTCAGAAATATATATCTACATCACAAGAGAAATTGTTAACAAAAACAAATGAATTTATGCTACTATAAAAATTAAACTAATACAAACTTCAAGTGGCGTTATTACAAGTCATATTAACTTTTCTTCGTTGAAATTACTGAAATATTAATACATAATAAATCATTAAAAGAAAAGAACAATGTTTATATAGTAATAACAATTTTGAAGCAAATTTCTTGACAAACTAAATCATACAATTAACATTGAGTAGTTCTCCAAACTCTAAAGGATAGAGAGTTGTATGCTAAATTCTCTAAGTGTGAGTTTTGGCTTGAGTCTGTGGCATTCCTAGGCCACATTGTTTCCGGTGATGGAATTAGAGTTGATACTCAAAAGATAGAAGCAGTGCAGAATTTGCCTAGACCCGATATTATAGAAGGTTCGTCGAGGGGTTCTCTATTTCATCCCCTTTGACTAAGTTGACTCATAAGATAGTGAAGTTTCAATAGTCTGAAGCTTATGAGAAAAGCTTTCAGGAATTGAAAAAGTGGTTGACTACTGCCCTAGTATTGACCTTACCAGAGGGTATGCAAGGTTTTGTTGTATATTGTGATGCTTCCAGAGTTGGACTAGGTTGTTTATTGATGCAAAATGGTAAAGTTATAGCTTGTGCCTCCTGACAGCTTAAGGTTCACTGACAGAATTACCCAACCCATGATCTAGAGTTGGCTACTGTAGTGTCTTCTTTAAAGATCTTGCGTCAATATCTTTATGTTGTTCATGTAGATGTGTTCACCGATCACAAGAGACTTCAGTATGTGTTTAGTCAGAAAGAGCTTAGTCTCAGAGAGAGAAGGTGGTTAGAGTTACTCAAATATTATGAGATGCGCATTATCTATAATCTAGGTAAGGCTAATGTTGTTGTTGATGCCCCGACTAGGTTGTCTATGGGTAGTACCACCCATGTTGAAGAAGAAAAGAGAGAGTTAGCAAAAGATGCGCAGAGACTTGCACGATTAGGAGTTCGACTAATGGAATACACCGTAGGAAGAATAGTGCTGATGAATGGGGTTGAATCATCATTTCTGTCAACAGTGAAAGAGAAAGAAGACCAAGATCTTATTTTTCTTGAATAGAAGGCTAATAATTATAAGCAAAAAGTAATGGCTTTTGAACAAGGGGGAGATGGTGTATTGAAGTATCAAGGTAGATTGTGTGTGCCAAGGGTGGATGAACTCCAAGAGAGGATAATTGAGGAAACTCATAGCTCTAGATATTCTATCCATCCAGGTTCCACAAAGATGTATCGTAGCTTGAGAGAGGTTTAGTGGTGGAATAGTATGAAGAAAGGTATGGCTGAGTTCATTGTTAAATGCCCGAATTGTCAACAAGTTAAATTTGAGCACCAAAGGCCAGGTGCTATGGCTCAGAATATATAACTTCCGAAATGGAAGTGCGAGACTATCAAAATGGATTTTATTATAGGTTTACCATGGTCTCGTAGGCAACATGATTCGATTTGTGTGATTGTTGATCGAATGACTAAATCAGCCTATTATTTGCCGGTAAAGACTACTCACTCAGCAGAGGATTATGCCAAGTTATATATTCAAGAGGTAGTAAGACTTCATGGAGTTCCAGTTTCGATTATATCAGATAGAGGTGCACAATATACTGCACAATTTTGGAAGTCATTCCAAAAAGGTTTGGATTCAAAGGTGAACTTGAGTACTGTTTTTCATCCTCAGACTGATGGTCAAGAAGAGCGCATTATTCAGGCTTTAGAAGATATTTGAGGGAGTTTCGATTAATTTCAAAGGTAATTGGGATGATCACCTACCTCTCATAGAGTTTGCTTACAACAATAGTTACCACTCTAGCAACAAAATGGTTCCATATAAAGCTCTTTACGGGAGAAAATGCAGATCTCCTATTGGATGGTTTGAAATTGGTGAAGGTGGATTGATAGGACTAGCGTTAGTTTATCAAGCTATGGAGAAAGTGAGATTTATTCAAGCAAGGTTGAAAACAGCGCAAAGTCGTCAGAAATCCTACACTGATGTTAGGAGAAGGGACTTAGAGTTAGAAGTAGATGATTAGTTATACTTGGAGGTTTCACCCATGAAAGGTGTCATGAGATTTTGTAAGAAGGGTAAGCTTAGTCCCCGATATACTGGTCCTTATAGAATATCCAAAAGGATTGGCAATGTAGCTTAAAGGTTGGAGCTACCACAAGAGTTAGCAACAGTTCATCCAGTGTTTCACATTTCTATGTTGAAAAAGTGTAAATGAGATCCTTCACTTATCTTACCTACTGTAGATATTAGTATTAAGGATTGCTTGTCTTATGAGAAGATTCCTCTTCAGATTCTAGACCGCCAGGTTCGCAAGTTGAGAACCAAGGAAGTAGATCAGTCAAACTCCTTTGGAAAAATAAGTTTGTTTAGGAAGCTACTTGGGAATCTGAGGAGGATATGAAGAAGAGATACACATATCTTTTCGAATCTGGAGAAATTCCAAATTAAGTTACGAATTCTTTTCTTGGCATTGTTCTAAGTTGGCATGTTGTATTTATATTTTGCTTATTGGGTGTTTGAGCTGAATGTTAGATGTTACACCTTAAGTATACTAAGAGTAATCTCATTCGAGGATGAATGTTCCCGAGGGGGAGATATTGTATTACCCCGCTATTTGAAAGAGCTAGAATTAGAAAGAACAATTTTTGGAAAGGATGAAACATCTGAAATTTGGCTATGTTATGTTAAGTATGAGTTTTTTGGGTCAACTTCAAATGACCATAGCTATCAATACATGATTATTTAGGTGTTATACAAAATATCATATGAAAGGTCTTTGAATTATCTTTCCAACGCCACCGAGTTTGCTAATTTTGAGCTCGTATAAGGGAGATATGCCTGTTTGAAGTCGGGATGTCCAGTTAAGGAAACTTACCCAGATGTAAGAGGGGTATTTTGGTCTTTTATCCACCCAATTAATTTATTTCATTTTTAGTAATTAAACTGGTTTCTAAACTTATTTGGCTAATTCTACGCTTTACAAAATTACGCTAGGGCTTTGAGAGAAGAGAAAAGAGGAGAAAAGTGGAGAAAGGCCATGATTCGTCGTGTTCTTGAGTTTCGCTTGCAGATTTCGCAAAGGGTTAATCCTTACAAGGTATGTGAGATAACATAGCGTTAGGTTCATTCACTCATGCGCCAATCATTATTTATTTCAGCGTATTTACGTTCTTGAAAGTAGAGTAATTGAGTTCTTCATGGATTTTGTTAAAGATAATATTGGGTTTTTGATGGTTAAGTTGTTGAGGAGTTATTGAAATAATTTCATGAGATTTGAGGTTGTTTTTGAGTAATATTCTTGTGTACTTGGATTGGGTATTTGAATCTAAGTGTTTGGGGAAGGAACCAATCAAATCTAGACTAATTAGGGTTTAAAAACGAGCAAGAAAATCGTCAAAAACTTTAGTGGAAATGAGGTGGGGCGCCGCACCACTTAATGCGCCCCACATCAATGTCTGTGGGATGGGCTCTGAGGCGCCGCACAAGTCAGAGCGCCCCAACCCATGTTCTGTAGTATGAGGTCTGGCACCCAGTGCCACTCAGTAGCTAGGGTTCTAAGTCTTCTACCCTTTCCCACTTCTTTCCGTTTGAGTTCCCTTAAATCGTACCTATGTTTTTTAGTTGATTTATACACTCTAAGGTACGTCTAAACATCATGATATCATCCCTAAACATGAATCATAACCTTGAATCCACAAATTCAAATTCAATGAAAGTTAAGAGCCAAGTCTAGAGAGTTCTTAGAGTCTTTTCCAAAGTCTTTTGCAAATGTAGTAAACTTGTTTTAAGACTTGAGTTTTGAGTTTAGTAAAGAGTAACAAATGAAGTTCTTTTTCTTCGAAATGAAGTATGTGGGAACTATGTAATCTCAAAGAGTAGATGTTTTCACATTTGAACAAGAAAGAAAACACTGATTTCCAAGAGAGCCCTTGGGCTAGTTTTTGAGTAATTATCTCAAACCACAAAAAGAGTTTTGTTTTTAAACATATGAGCTAGTTACATTTTGGGAGTAGTATTTAGCATCAATTTGGGGACAAGTTAAGTTCAGATAAGCGATGGTCTCCATAAACCGTGTAGCTAGCATGGGTAGAAAAGGGTCATACTTTTTAGATGATTCCTTAGTGCTTTTTAGCATAGACTAGTGGATCCACTTAGTAGTTAGGTTCTATACCCCCTATAAGGTATAGGACAACCCTGTCAGCATGAGGCAAGACGTTGTATCATCACATAACTCATATTGATAGTTGTCGGTTAGAGAAACTCCCACAAAAATATTTTGTATTCTTCTATACACAGAGTTATTTGGATTTCCATATACAACAGAGTTTATCTTGTATCCTTGCATACGACTGAATAATATTTTATTTTTCAATACACAGAGTTGTTATCCACATATTTTAAAAGTTTTTCTTTATATTTCATTTATATTACTACTTTATATTAAAATGAGCTGAGTTGAGTTGAGAACATGTATGTTCTTTCAGTTCCCTTTCAAGCTTATGTCTTGCTTAAGAATTTCCTTCGCAAGCTCCTACATTCAATTTATTGATGCTAGTTGGCCTACATCTTTTTATAATACAGATACAGGTAACCAGGATCGGCATCCAATGTATATTGTTCGTCTTGTATTTCCAAGATACTTAGAACAACACTTTGAAGAACTTGGTAAGACACAATAAAATTTAAGAACATTTTCACAACTAGAAAATTAAAACTAGTAGAGAAACTAGAATCAGAAACAAATTACATAAAATATATGAAATATTTTCTTTTCTTAAAGAAGAATTGTTGTCAATCTGTGTGTAAAGAATCTTACTGATTCCAACAAACTTTGCAGAAACACGAAGTTACCAAAGTTTAATGAACCAGTGAAGAACAGAAGAACATAAATTAATTCACAAATCTAAAATCTGTAACACATACCAGAATCTGGAAAAACAGAAAGAAGATCAAGCCCACTGAATGCACAGTGTCCCCTTAAGGAAATTATTCCCCTCTAGTATCCGAGGTTTGATTTGGAATATGTCCTCCCAGGATAGAATGATCTCAATCACCAGTGTATTGATACCCAAAACGCTGGTGTCAGCGAGTCACTCAACGGCAGTAAAGTACAGTTAGAATACTAGATTTAGTAGTAGAAGAAGTCCAGAAAAATTCTATATTTAAAATGAGAGGAAATTCCTCAATTTATAGAAAACAAAGGGTAGTGTGAAAAGGTTCTTATTGTGCCTTACCAGAAAGGTCACAAACCTTTGGAAAAGTCACAATCTTTTGGAAAGGTCACAAACCTTTGGAAAAGTCACAATCTTTTGGAAAGGTCACCACCTTTCATAAAAGTCGCAACTTTTCATAAAAGTCGCAACTTTTCATAAAAGTAATAACTCTTCATAAAAGTTGCAACTCTTCATCAAAGTCACAACTCTTCATAAAAGTCGCAACTCTTCATTTTCCATTCACACCTTTTAAAACCCAACAACGTATCGTTGTTCTGTTGAGCTTAAGAGTTGTTGGTGAGCCTCCTTGCTTCCAGAGGATCCCCTTTTTATTGTTTTCAATATTCTAGGATTTAGGAAGTCGTGGGTCTTTTCCCAACGTCCATCTCAATTGTTAGAGGCTTCACATACAATTAGTTATTGTTAGTTCACGAGTCTCTCCATTTTCATTAAGTTATTTTGAGACTTGAGTTGCCCCTTTGGCAAGTGAATGTTTATTTATAAAACATTCTAAGTTATCTATTGAGCTTTAAGTTTAATTATTACTTTTATCATGAGTAAATCTTCCGCTGAGTAGTAAGACAGACCAAGGATTCGGTTGGGGCTAACAATGGTTCTCGAGTACCAGTCCCGCCCAGGGCGTAGTCTCGGGGCGTACAATTTTTTCTTTCCATTTGTAGCATATACATTGGTGGTTCTCTCCTTGCTTATCGGTACAACACTATTCTTCTAGCCATTAGTTCTTCATCGATTATTAGTGCTTAGTTATTTCTTATCCGGTGGTTATGAATCGATGACGTTTTTTGCCAGATAATTATACCATCAATTCTTTGCGAACTCGCGTATTGGGGGACCAAAGTTGAGTTGATGGTGCATTTCCTAATAAAAAAATGTTGGATGCAAATAAAGGAGAACGCAAGATGACATTTAGTGAACTCGCATGTTGATTTGATTTCGATTTTGCTTGTAAGAAAGTTTCAGATGCATATATTGGAGAACATAGGACATCATTTTGTAAACTAGCATATTCTTGGACCGCAAGTTGAGCTGATGGTAGATTATCTATCAAAAAGTACTGGATACATATACTTTCGAATGTAGGATGATATTTTGCTCGAACAATAATGAATGAATAGTTTGTAAAAGATTCATGAATTTCATGAGTACGAAACGCTTCATAACATAAAGTATATTGAAGTACTCAATGAGAAAGTAATAAAAATGGAGGATAAAAAATTTCATTATTCATATTTGAATTGTGAATGACAAAAAATTCTTCAAATAAAGAAATAGTACGAAAAAATTATCATATATGCACTATAATTTCGTAATGTGGTGATTCATTTTTCCTAATTTGTTTTCTATATTTATCTCATTTTGTTGCAACCTACTTCAAAAAAAATATTTGCTTTTTCTCTAAGTCACAAACTTTAGAAGAGGAATATGTTTTCTCTTGAAAATTGATCAAGTGCACTTCTTATATGACTAAAGAATTTGTGGTATGTTATCTTTATTTAATATAAATTGCCCTAAGTGATTCACCATTTTAAAACTAATTTAAATTACACCTGCAATATATATATATATGTGTGTGTGTGTGTATATCGATATATATAGGTGCTACACGTGCAAAATTCGTGTCTTCTTTTCATTGGTACAGTCAACAACTATCTCATTTATATTTGAGTCTCCAACATCGTTTGTTCTTTCCATTATAGCATATTCATTGGCGGTGTTTCCTCATAGGCCCCGCCTATCGGTACAACACTATTTCTTCTAGCCATTTGTTGTCTATCGATTATTGATGCTTTGATACTTTATATCGGGTAGTTATGATTCGACGACGATGTCGATTAGATAACCATACCATCATATGTTTGTGAACTCGCACATTGTGGGGTCGAATTTGGGTTGATGGTGGATTTCTTGATAAAAAATATTGGATGCAAATACAAGAGAACACTGGATGACATTTGGCGAACTCACATATTGAGTTTATTTTGAATTTTCTTGTAAAAAATTTCCAGATGCATATACTGGAGAATGTAGGATTGCATTTTGTAAACTCGCATGTTGTGGAGTTGTAGGATGAGCTGACAGTAGATTGACTATCAAAAACTATTGGATGCATATGTGTGAACGTAGGATGATATTTCACTCGGACAATGATAAATAAGTAGTTCATAAAGGATTCATGAATTTCACATGGATATGAAACGCTACATAGCATAAATAACATCAAAGTAATAGATGAGAAGGTAATAAAAATGAACGAGGAGAAAAATTTGCATTATTCGTATTTGGATTGTGAATGAAAAATACATTCTCCAAAGTAAGAAGTTGTAGAGAAAAAAATATCAATTATGAACTATAATTTGGTAATGTAATGATTTTCTTTTTCCTAATTTGTTTCTTGTATTTTACTCATTTATTGCAATATACTTCAAAAAAATAATTATTATTTTCTCCCTAAGTCACAAGCTTTAGAAGACTAATGTTTTCTCTTGAAATTGATCAAGTGCAGTCCTTCTTAGCTAAAGAATTTATTGTCAGTTGTATTTATTTAATGCGCATTGCCCAAAGTTCATTCAACATTTTATTTTTTTTGGATTTCAAATATCGCATATCCAAATTTGTTACGAAGTAGATTAATATATATTAAAAATCAAATAAATTGAGTATAAAATAAATAATGATATCCAAAAAAAATCAAATTACATGCACTATATGTGCACTAGTTATATAAACATAAAAAGAACGTATATTTTTTGTAAAAGGAAATACATATATCATTTATCAACATATTTAAAACTTATTTCAACTAAACTTACTATAACTAAATATATAAAAATTAATATACAGATGATATATGTGTGGTACACATACATAAAAATGATTTATAATTGCTATGTAGGTAATACACATACAAAATACATACATTAGCTACATTAACTATAAGAAGTGTACCATTTAATAATAGAAAAATATATACCGTAGAATGACATATTTGAAACTCATTTAAATTAAAATTACAAAACATACAAAATGAAACAAATCATGGTAGGTGATACACGTGTAAAATTCATATCTTCTTTTCATTGGTACAATCAACAACAATCTCATTTGTATTTGAATCTCCAACTCCGTTTATTCTTTACATTTGTAATATATACATTGTCGTTGCTCCGTCCTAGCTTATCGGTACAACTCTATTTTTTCTAGTCATCTATTGTCAATCGATTATTGGTGCTCTGTCATTTTTATCTAGTGGTTATGATTCGACAACGATGTTGGTCAGATAATCATGCCATCATTTCTTCGTGAACCCGCATCTTGTGGGGCCGCATATTGAGCTGATGGTAAATTTTCATTAAAAAGTATTTAATGCATATACTGTAACACCTCGCTTATTAAAAGAACTAGAAAGAGCTAGAATTAGAAAGAGTGATTTATTTTGGAAATAATAAAAATTTGGAAAATTGGTCAAGTCAAGTTAAGTTTGAGTTTTTTGTCAATTTCAAATGACCGTAACTCCTAGCTCAGGATGAGTTTGGTGTGTTTCCAGATATCGTAGGAAATATATTGGGATAATCTTTCCAAGTCCGCCGAGTTTGCTAGATTCCGAGTTCGTATGAGTAAGTTATGCCCATTGGAAGTTGGTTGGGTTGTTCAATTAAGGAAAGTCCAATCCGAATTTTAGAAGGGCATTATGGTCTTTTCACAATCCAATTAATTAATTTTGTTTTTTGTAATTAATTCAGTTTACGCTTTTGAGAAACAAGTTAGGGCTTTGAGAGAAGAGAAAAGAGGAGAAGGAGCAAGGAATCATCAAGTTCTTGAAGCTAGGCTCGTGGATTTCGTCAAGGGGTGATCCCTACGAGGTATGTGAGTTTTTCATAGTGTTGGGTTCTTTTACCCTCGCACCAATCATGTTTATTTCAGCGAAGTTCGTTATAGAAAGTTGAAAGTTGATGAATCTTGAATGGTGTTCTTGAATTGGGCTGAATTGAGAAGTTTCTCATATCTTTACGTTGAGTTTTGGAGTTATTTTTAGTTAGGTTCATGGGTACATATGTTGGGTATCTGAATCTAAAGAAAAGTAGAGAAGAATAGTCTAGTTTAGGTAGATTGGGACTGGAAAATCAAAGAAGGAAAAACTTGGGCGAATCTGGGCAAGGGGGACGCGTCGTGGACCTGCTCCTCAAATTTGAGAAAAATCTCTTCGCGGAGCTGAGCGGTCACGGACCGTTCCGCCTCAAAAATTATTTTCGAGACCAAAAATTTAAATACACCTCCACGTCACGGACTAGTTTCCAGGCAGTGATTTCTTGTTCATTTCTCATGTTTGTTTAGCTATCTAAAATTATTCCTAAACATCATGAGATCTTTCCTATCACAAATTACAATCCTTGAATCCATAATTCAATTCAAGAAAAGTTAAGAGTCAAGTTAAGAGAAGTTCATAGAGTCTTCCAAAAGTCTTTTACAAATGTTTTAACTTTGTTTTAAGACTTGAATTTTGAGTTGAGTAAAGAGTAAAGTTTGAAGTTCATTTCTTCAAAAGAGTATATCGGGACTATGTATTCCCAAAGAGTAAATGTTTTCACATTTAAACAAGAAAGGTAACTGAGATTTCCAAAAGAGTCTTTGAGCTAGTTTTCAGTAAATATTAAGAGTAAAGTTCATTCTTCAAAGATTATATGGGAACTAAGTATTCCCAAGAGTTAAAATGTTTTCACATTTGAGCAAGAAAGGAAAGTGAGATTTCCAATAGATCTTTTAAGCTAAGTTTTTGAGTAATTATCTCAAACCAAAGAAAGAGTTTTGTTTTTACGAACGTATGAGCTAAGTATATTTTGGGAGTACGATTGAGCACCGATATGGGGACGAGTTTGAGTTCAGCTAACTCACGTCTCCATAAATCATGTAGCCAACATGGATAGTAAAGGATTATACTTTTTAGATGACTTCTTAAGATGCTTTTAGCATAGACTAGTGGATCCACTTAGTTAAGCATTCTATATGACGGCAGAGTATAGGACAGTTCTGGCAGCGTGGGCAAGATGTTGTATCACCACTTAGGCTCATAGTGGTGGTTGTCGGTTAGAGAAACTCCCACAGAAAACATATTACTTTATTATATGAGTAAATGTGAGTTTGTTATTGCATTTTGTTTAACGAAATAAGTTGTTTTCTACTGTTTTAAATTTTTTCTATATATTGCATGTGTTTTATTGCTTTATATTGAGTTAAGTTATCCAGGAGTTGAGTAAAGCCAAGGTAAGTGTTTCTTTCAGATTCTTTTCAAGCTTAAGTTATGTTTAGTATTCCAACTCGCATACTCATACATTCAATGTACTGATGTCAGTTGGCCTGCATCTTATTATGATACAGACGCATATGTAATCAAGATCAGCATCCAGCGCCTCGTTGATCCAGTTGAGCACTCAAAGTCCGTTGGTGAGCCTCCTAGCTTTTCGGAGGATCCTTTTATTACATTCAGTATTTTAGTTCATGAGTATGTCGTGGGTCTTGTCCTAATGTCCATATCAATTGTTTATAGGCTTCACAGAGAGAGTTAGTGATGTTAGTTCATAAGTCTTTACTTTCCCTATTTAGTTAAGTTGAGACTTGAGTTACCACTTTGGTAGTAAATGTTATTTATTACATTTTAATATATTTTTTCAGCAGTTTAGTTTTTCTTTCAAAGTATATTTATCTTGAGTAAACTTTTCCGCTGAGTAAGTAAATTAGGCCAAGGGGACTCTTGGGGCCAGCAATGGTTCTCGAGTGCTGGCCACGTCCAGGGTGTAGGCTCAGGGTGTGACATATACATGTGAACATAAAATGTTCTTTTGCTCAAAAAATAATGAATTAGTAGTTCGTACATGATTCAGGAATTTCATATGAGTACGAAACGCTCTATATCATAAAGGATATTGAAGTAATAGATGAAAAGGTAATGAAAATGAAAGAGAGAAAAAAATTCCATTATTCTTGTTAGGAGTGTGAATGACAAATAAATTCTCCAAACTAAGAAATTGTATGGAGGAAAATACCGATTATGCACTATAATTTTGTAATGTAATGATTTATTTTGCCTAATTTGTTGCTTATATTTAACTCATTTAGTGCAACAGACATCTAAAAAGTTATTTAGTATTTCTCTCTAAGTCACAAATTTTAGAAGAAGAATATATTTCCTTATATAACTAAGGAATTTATTCTCAGTTATCTTTATTTAATGCGTATTGCCCAGAGTTCATTTACCTTTTTTGTTTGGCTTTCAGATATAACATGTCTAAAGTTATTACGAAGCAGATAAAAATGGGGAAATATTTAAAAATTGAGTACAAATTAAATAATGATGTCCAAAAAATCAAATTACATGCATAACATGTGCACTAGTTATAAAAACATAGGAAGAACATATAATTTTAATAATAGAAAATACATATATCATATATAATATATTAACATATTTAAAGATAATTTAAACTAAACTTACTATTACTAAATGTATAAAAATCTAAAAAGGGTATATGTGTGAAAGGTGTACATAAAAATGAATTATAATAAATATATAAGTGATACATGTACAAATACATGCATTAGTTACTTTAAATATAACAAAAATACCTTTTAATAATAGATAATCATATACCGTAGAATGACATATTTAAGTCATTTAAACTATACTTACAAAATATACTGAAAAAAATGATAGATGATACACGTGCAAAATTTGTATCTTCTTTTCATTTGTACAGTCAACAACAATCTGATTTGTATTTGAATCTCCAACTTCGTTTCTTCTATTCATTTGTAGAATATTTATTGGCAGTGTTCCCCCTGCTTATCACTACATCACTCTTTCTTCTAACCATTTGTTTCAATCGGTTAGTAGTGCTCTGTCATTTCTTATCGGGTGGTTATGATTCAACAAAAATGTTGGATAGATAACCACACAATTATTTTTTCCCAAACTCTCATATTGTGGGACCAAGTTGAGTTCATAGATAATATTTTGAAAAAATAAATGTTGGATGTACATATAGGAGAACATAGGATGACATTTTGTGAACTCGCATGTTGAGATGATTTCCATGTAAATAAAATTTTAGACGCATATATTGGAGTGTAAAATAGCATTTTGTAAACTCAAATGTTGTGGATCCGCAGGTTAAGCTGATGGTAGATTTTCAATCAAAAAAGTATTGGATGCATATACGTGCGAATGTATGAAGAAGTTTTTCTCAAACAATAATGAAAGAGTAGTTCGTACACGATAAATGAATTCCATATGAGTACAAAATGCTCCATAGCATAAAAGACATCAAAGTAATAGATGAAAAGGAAATAAAAATGAAAGAGAAGAAAAACTTGCATTACTCATTTTTGAAGTATGAATGATAAATAAATTCTCCAAATTAAGAAATTTTAGGGGGGGGGGGGGATACCAATTATGCACTACAACTTTGTAATGTAATAACTTCTTTTTTCTAATTTGTTTCATATATTTAAGTCATTTGTTGCAACACACTTCGGGAAAAAAATATTGATTCTTCTCTATAAGTCACAAATTTTAGAAGAATATGTTTTCTCTTGAAATGATCAAGTGCACTCCTTATATAACTAAATATTTTGTTGTCATTTATCTTTATTTAATACGTATTGCCCAAAGTTCATTCACCAGATATACTTGGCTTTATCGCATGTCTAAAGTTAATATAAAGTAGATTAATGTGAAAAGAATATTCAAAAATTGAGTACAAATTAAATAATGGTGTCGAAAAAAAAATCAAATTAAATTCATAACACGTGCACTAGTTATATAAACATCGAAAGAACATATATTTTTATAATAGAAAATACATATATCTTGCATCAACATATTTAAATCTCATTTAAATTAGACTTCTTATTACCAAATATACAAAAAACAATAGGTGATATATGTGTGGAACACATACATAAAAATTAGATAAAATTAATATATAGGTGATTCACGTACAAAATACGTGCATTACTCACTTTAAATATTAGAGGAATACCTTTTAATAGAAGGGAAACATATACTGTAGAATGACATATTAAAAACTCATTTAAACTAAACTTACAAAATATATCAAAAAAAGAAGAAGAAAACATGACAGGTGATGCACGTCTCAAATATATATCTTCTTTTCATTGGTACAGTTAACAACAATCTCATTTGTACTTGAATGTTACGCCCCGAGTGTACACACTGGGCACGACGGGCGCGCAAGAACCATTGCTGGCCCCAAGTGAACTTTGGCATGGCTTAACTCTTAGCGGAAGACTTACTCATACATAATATGAACTCAAAATGACAACTTTACTCAATGTCTCAAAGAAATAATTAGGATATTTTAGAAATAAAACATATAACAAGCCAAACATGCAACTCAAGTTTCAACATAAACAATTGAAAATGAAAAGACTCATGAACTATTGTCTATCTATATATGAGGCCTCTAATACTATGCGGGATGCCAGGAAAAGACCCCTGATCATCCTAACAAACTAAAATAACTGAATTTAAATAAGGGGTTGTCCGGAAGCAAGGAGGTTGTAGCACCCTAGAAAATTTTTGAGCTAAGACTTGAACCATCCTTCATAGTGAGTAAATTTTTACCAAAGAATTTTAATATTTCTCAAGTGTTAAGGTCACTAGATATAGCACCTTGAGTTCCAAAAAGAACTAAAGAGAGTTCATTCAAGTCATTGCTATGTTTTTCTTATGTTTTGAGTCAAATTCAAATGACCATAACTTTTAGTATAGAATGAGTTAGGAGACCCATAAGATATAAAATTAAAGCTCTTCGACTCCTCTATGAATAAAATGTTATGACTGATTTACTAATGACATGTAAACCTGGCAGCAGTTCCGTGATGTCTCCGCATTACGGAGGCAATACGGACCTCACTGTCTGCTGAAAAATTATTCCGACTCCCAGCTCCTTTTATTTATTTCTTTAAGGGTATTTTATTCCTAAAAACCCTTGGAAGGTAATCTATATTTCCCTAAACGTGTAGAAATCAATTTTCATAAATCACACCCTCTCATTCACTCCTAAAATTCTATGCTCAAGAAACTTCAAGAAACGCTTAGCCTAGGGTTCGTATTCAAATATATACCTTCAAGTTCTTCAAGAAGATGATTCTTTAAGGTATGTAAGCTTCCATAGTATTGAGTTTGTTCACCCACATGTCGATCATGAGTTTCTTTTATGAATTTCATCCATGAGATCGAGTATGTTGATAATCTTGTTGAGTTCTTGATGTTTTGTGCTTCGTTATTTGATAATGAAGTTCCTGTTAAGTTCTTGAGACGATTTGAATAAGATGAGTTAATCGATAGTTCCTTGTGAAGGTTTTGCCGAATTCTTTTTGGATTATAAGAATTCGCGAATTTTGACCTTAGAATTGCAGTAGGTATGAGTTGATTCGAATTTGGGAGATGAATAAAAGATCGGCCAAATATACGTGCCCAGGTTCGCGTCGCGGAGGTGTTTTCAAAATTCAGCCCCCAGAAAAGTACCTCCCTCTCCGCATCGTGGATTGGGTACAAAGTTCACTGTCCCAAAATTTATTTTGCGACCAAAAGTTTAATTCATGCTCTGCGTCGCCAGTATCCTTCAGTTTGTGTCTTCGCTCGTTTCTTATTACGAACTATCGAAATTCATTTAATCATTGAGAGATCCTATATATCAAATCATGATCCTTGAATTTATAATTCAAATTCAAGGAAGAGTTAAGACAAGAGTTCAAGAAAGTTTTTGAGTTAAACCGTGAATCCTTTGAGATCAACTATCGATTTGGGCTAAGTATTGAGGAAGTAAGAATGAGAATGAGAAGAGTCGTATACATGAGTTCCATAATGTTCTTTATACCCTTAAGTTGAGTTGTTCATGCTCATGAATTCCATATGAACTTCATAAGTTAAGCATCTTTGAGAGGAGTAGTATGTTAAAGTTCTAAGTCTTGAGTATTGAGTTCCCAATCCTTTTGAGATTATATTCCTAAAAATGAGATTATCATATGTTACCCATGAAGGTCCTTGAGTTGATTTATTCATGCACATAATTCTGCATGAATCCTCTGAGTTAAGTATTATTGAAATAAGTAGTATCATTGAAGTTCTTGAGTTCCATGTATGGTTATTACAAATCTTCAATTGAGTCGTTCACATCCATAATTCGACATGAACCCTATTTTAAGAGTCTTTTGCAAACCTTTTAAAATTTGTTTTAAGACTTGAGCATATGAGTTTGAGGAAGAGTAGAGTTGAGTTCATTTTTCTTTAAAATGATATATGGGAACTATGTAGTCCCAATAGTAAATGTTTTTCATTTAAGTACAAAGGAAACACTGATTTCCAAAAGAGTTTTTATGAGTTGTTCACAGTACCATCTCTTTTAAGAGATAGATTTTGAGTAATAATCTCAAACCACAGAAAAGTTATGTTTTTAAAAATATGAGCTAGTTACATTTTCGGAGTAGTATTGAGTGCCTATATGGGGCGAGTTTGAGTTCAGATAATTCAAAGTCTCCATAAACCGTGTAGCCAGCATGGGTAGAAAAGGGTCATACTTTTATGATGATTCCTTAATGCTTTTGGCATAGACTAGTGGATTTACTTAGTAGTTAGGTTCTATATCCCTGTAAGGTATAGGACGGACTTGGTAGTATGAGGCAAGACGTTGTATCATCACATAACATATAGTGATGATTGTCAGTTAGAGAAAATCCCACAGAGATATTTTCTATTCTTTTATACACAGAGTTTATTTTGTATTTTCATATACAAACAGAGTTTATTTTGCATCCTTACATATAAACTGAGTATATTGTATTCTTAAATACATTGAGTTGCTTTCTACTATTTTAAATATTTTCCATATATTGTATCTCTTATTGTTGCTTTATATTGAGTTGAATATCTAGAGTTTGAGTAACCAGAGTCGAGTGTCTTATTATTGAGTTGAGCCTTATTTCACTAAGTTGAATATCCTATTATTTTGTTGAGCCTTATTTCACTAAATTGAATATCTTATTATTGAATTAAGCCTTATTTCACTGAGTTGAGTATCTTATCATGGAGTTGAACCATATTTTCTTTGAGTTGAATTGAGTTAAGTTGAGTGAGTTGAGAAGAGGTAAGTATGTTTCTATTCTATCAGTTCAAGCTTATGTTTATGGTTTATTATTCCACTTGCATGCTCATACATTTCATGTACTGAGCCATTTAGCTTGCATCATGAAGGTACTCAGGATCATCAATGGGCGCTTCGTTGATAGCACATGTAGTTCGAGGTAGCTATGGTGAGCCTACTTGCTTTCGGATGGTTCCACTTGTATTTTTTAGTTATATTAGTTGTTAGGATGTCGTGAGTCTTGTTCCGGCTTCCGTCTTTGTCAGTTATACGGGTCATAGATCGACAATAGAGTTTCAAAAGTCTATTCATTTATTATGTTAAATATTTTAAAAGACTTAAGTTGCCTATATATGGCATGTTGAATATATCATTTTTATTCAGAGTTATCTATTCAGTATTGTTCAGAGTATTTTAAATTTAGTATTTGAATTGAATTAAGTGCTTAAGCTTTTGTATGCTTGAGTTAGTTTTTCGCTTGTAGTCAGCTAGGATGAGGATTCGCTTGGGGAACGACAATAGTTCTCGAGTGCAGGCCACGTCCAGGGTGTAGTCTAGGTAGTGACAAACTTGATATCAGAGCACATAGTTCAAGTGTCCTAGGGTGTCTAAGAAGTCGTGTCAATAGGGTTTTGTTTACGGTTGTGAGGACCCCACTTCTATAAACGAGGGTCTACAGACAGTTAAGAATAGTTTCCCATCTTTCTTCTCTTAATTGTGTAATAGAGATATGTCATAAAGATTTATTCTAACTTATGTGTTCTTATATCCATTCGACTACCCCATATTAGAGGTGGTTGAAAAGCCAAGTTACTCCTTTATCGATGAGTTTCTCTTAGAAAAAATCTTGAGGTAGTCATGAGACTCCAGATGGACTTGAGAGAAGCCCATGAGTGAGTTAAGTGTTGAGTTTCAAAGGAATGCGCTCATGTTTATATGAATCGTGCGTTGAAGCTAAAAATGAGTTGTACTCTCTTCTTTATGCCCTGTCTCAGTTGAGATCCTTACGAGGAAGTATGTTTAGAGCTTGGGTGGTATTTTCATCCTAGAAGGGTAGCATGAGTTACGAGATGATGAGCAATAGTTGTGAAAGAGCCCAGAGTTAGAGGAAAATATGTAGAAATTTAGTAATCTAAGTAAGGGAGATGTTGTTTTGACAAGCTATGTTACTATAGTCATACACCTAGTAAGTTATTAATGAGGAGTTTTCCCTTATGGGTAGACTAAGAAGTGATTAGTTGTGAAGATTCCATCATAGGAGGTAGAGTGTGTTATAGCTAAAAACGAGTTTGTGATGAAGTGTCATTGTGTAGGTGCTGACCAAGTGTAAGTGTTGAATAGAAGAGAAGGAGTATACATGAGGTGATAAATCTAAGCTAGGCCTATGATTTTGAGGGAGTTCCCATAATATTGGAAGTGTTATAGAACTAATTAGGCATTGATGTGTAATGAATAAGTGAATAGTACTCAAGTTGTGAAGGGAAATGTGATAGTAAATTGTAAGTATAAATACTAAGAGGTAAGGATTGACTATTTGTCATAAGGTCTTAGTGGATGAGTGTTTCCGAATTTGTATCTAGTAGATGCCAGTTAGTAAGCAAGCAATTATATTGATATTCGGGTTTAGTCATAAATATTATGTCTGAATTTGAGATATGTGTCATGATCAAAAGAATGGCAACTTGAGGATGATGATGTTAGTCTTGAGATTTGATCTCGAAGACTTGACATAGAGTAGGTGAGGAATTGAGATGATAAGTTGCAATAAATATGAGTGATACAAGTGAGAGACCCTAACGTTTAGATAAGGGCAGTGAAGTGTGGCTAAGTGACAAGAGTAACAAGATCATTAAGAGGTGTGCCGAGATGGTATGTTACCAGATGTGGTTCCAATTAAGTTAAAATTTTCCATGTGTGCCTAGATAGCATAATTGAGTTGTCAATGTGGAATAGGTCCATAGCTTTCAAGTGCTAGCTTTAGACCTAAGGGGGAGATGATCAGATAAGAAATCAAGTCAAGTGTGAGAATTTCTTAAGGAGCTGGTTAGTAGGAGTCCATGGAGTTGTTATAGTACTAAGCTTGAATGTGGTGTTGTTAAACATTACGTGGTTCTTGATATGAGCCGAATGTGGTGGTAAAGAGTAATAGTTTTGGGATGAGATTCCCTAAAGAGAGGTATAGAACCCGGACCTAAGGATTTGGGTTAAGCTTGAATATAGTAAGAGCATACCATTAGACTCATATCTTAGTAAGAGTAACCCTATTCCATACCCAGTTAAGTCGTCATTCGAGGACAAATGATCCTAAGGGGGAGATATTGTAATACCCCAAAAAATTTTTGAGCTAAGACTTGAACCATCCTTCTTAGTGAGTAAGTTTTTATCAGGGAATTTAAAATTTCTTAAGTGTTAAGGTCACTAGATATAGCACCTTGAGTTCCAAACAGAACTAAAGAGAGTTCATCCAAGTCATTTCTATGTTTTTCATAAGTTTTGAGTCAACTTCAAACGACCATAACTTTTAGTTCATGATGATTTAGGAGACCCATAAAATATCAAATTAAAGCCCTTCGAGTCCTCTTTCCAACGCCACTGAGTTTTCTAACTTTCTAGATCTGAGTAAAAAGTTATGATTGATTTGCTAACGACGCGCAAACCTGGAAGCAACTCTGTGATGGCTCCGCGTTACGGAGCATATACGGACCTCACTGCCTATTGAAAAATTATTCCGACTCCCAACTTGTTTTATTTATTTATTTAAGGGTATTCTATTCCTAAAAACCCTTAGGTGGTCATTTAAATTTACCTAAACGTGTAGAAAAATCAGTTTTCATAAATCGCACCCTCTCATTCACTCCTAAAATTCTACACTCAAGAAACTTCAAGAAACGCTAAGGCTAGGGTTCATCTTCTAATATATTACTTCAAGTTCTTCAAGAAGATGATTCTTTCAGGTATGTAAGATTCGATAGTGTTGGGTTTGTTCACCCCCACGCCAATCATAAGTTTCTTTTACAAATTTCATCCATGAGATTGAGTATGTTGATAATCTTGCTGAGTTCTTGAGGTTTTGTACTTCGTTCATTGATGATGAAGTTCTTCTTGATTTATTGATGTGAGTGTTTTCGAATAAGATGAGTAAATTGATAGTTCCTTGTGTGGGTTTTGCTGAAATTTTTTTGGATTAAAAGAATTCGCTAATTTTGACCTTAGAATTGCAGTAGGTATGAGTTGATTCGAGTTTGGGAGAGGAAGAAAAGATTGGGCAAACAAACATGCCCAGCTTCGCTTCCCGAAGGTGTTTTAAAAATTTTGTCCCCATAAAAGTACCTCCCTCTCCGCATCGTGGAGAGGATATGGAGTTCACAGTCCGAAAAATTATTTTGCGACCAAAAAATTAATTCATCTTCCGCATCGCCAGTGTCCTTCAATTTGTGTCTTCGCTCATTACTTATTATCAACTATCTAAACTTCATTTAATCATTGAGAGATTCAATATATCAAATCTCGATCCTTGAATTCATAATTCAAATTCAAGGATGAGTTAATAGTAGAGTTCAAGAACGTCTTTAAGTTAAATCGTGAATCGTTTGAGATCAACTATCAATCTGAGCTAAGTATTGATGAAGTAAGAATGAAAATGAGAAGAGTCATATACATGAGTTCCATAATGTTCTTTAGTTCCTTGACTCGAGTCATTCATGCTCATAAATTCCACATCAACTTCATAAGTTTAGCCTCTTTGAGAGGAGTAGTATCTTCAAGTTCTAAGTCTTGAGTATTGAATTCCTAATCCTTGTGAGATTATATTCCTAATCACGAGACTATCATATGTTGTAACACCCCATAAAAAATTTCGAACTAAGACTTGAACCGTTCTTCATAGTGAGTGAGATTTTACCAAGGAATTTAAAATTTCTTAAGTATTAAGGTCAGGTCACTAGATTTAGCACCTTGAGTTCCAAAAAGAACTAAATTGGAAATAGAAAAATCTGAAATTTTGCAAGTTATGCTTAAGTTATGAGTTTCATGTCAACTTCAAACAACCATAACTCTTAGTACATGATCATTTAGGTGGGCTACAAGATATATAAAGAAAGGTATCTGAATTATCTTTCCAACGCCACTGAGTTTTCTAAGTTTCGAGTTCGGATGAGTGAGATATGCCCTTTTGAAGTTAAGTTGTCTAGTTACGGAAAGTTACCCGAAAATAGTGAGGGGTATTTTGGTCTTTTCCTTACCAAATCTGATTTAATTCATTTTTAGTAAGGTTTTAAGGGTCTAATACTATTATGTTCAGTTTTATAATCCTAATATACGCCTAGGGTTTTAGTTGAGAGTTCAAGAAGAGAAAAGAGGAGAAAAGAGGAGAAAAGAGGAAAGGATCAAGGTGTTCATCAAGGTTCTTGAGTTTTGTTGCGGATATTTGACATGGGTTTGATCCATAAGAGGTATATATATTTTCATAGTGTTGGGGTCATTCACCCTCACGCCAAAGATGATTTTCATAATCGAATTCGTCCATAAAGATTGAAAGATTTAAGTTCTTGATAAGTGTTCTTGGAGTTTCCTTCTAAATCTTGTTTATGTGGGGTTTTGATTATTTCTTCAGATGAAAGTGAGTGATTTGAGTAAATTAGTGTGTATTTATGTTAGGAAATTGAATCCAAGTGACTGAGGAAAAAACCGTTCAAATCTAGGCGAAATAGGGTGAGAAAATGAGCAAAGAAAGTCGTCAGCATTTTCTGGGATGGGGCCTGGCGCCCCACGCCAGCCAGTGCGCCCCAACCACTCCTCTGTAGGTAGAGGGCTGGCGCCCTATGCCACTCAGTGCTTCAGGGTCGCCTGCCCCCACCCCTTCTCCATCGTTTCATCTGTTTTAGTCCTTTAAAAGGGTACCTTCAAGCCCTATCAATTTTTCACAGTCTAAGCTACTTCTAAACACCTAGAAATCATTCCCAACATGATCATAACCTTGAATTCCTAATTCCAATTCAAGGTAGAGTTAAGAGTCAACTCTTGGGAGTTCTTTCGAACATTTTCAGAAAGTCCCTTTGAGTCTTTTTGAAGAGTCTTTTACAATTTTTAATAACTTATTTCAAGACTAGAGCAAGTGAGTACGAGGATGAGGAGAATGTATTCATGAGTCTACTTTATCATCACAAGATCCTTCATATTATTAACCATAACTATTGAATTCATAATTCACATTCAACAGAGAGTTAAGAGTAGAATTCAAGAATGCTTTTGAGTTCAATTGTGAATCCTTTGACATCAACTATTGATTTGAACTATGTTTTGAGAAAGTAAGTATGAGTGGGAAGAGTTGTATACATGAGTTCCATGTTGTTAGGTAGAACCTCGAGTCGAGTCGTTCATGCCCATAAATTCCGCATGAACTTCATAAGTTGAGTATATTTGAGAGGAGTAGTACCTTCAAGTTCTAAGTCTTGAGTATCCAGTTCCTAAATTTTTAGAGATTATATTCCTAATCATGGGACTATTACATGTTACCCATGAAGTCCTTGAGTTGAGTAGTTCATGCCCATAATTCTACATGATCCCTATAACTCGAGTAGTCTTGAGATGAGAAGTATTTGTTAGTCCTTGAGTTGAGTAGTCCATGCCCATAATTCTACATGAACCCTCTGAGTAAATCATTCTTGAAGCGAATATTATTATTGAAGTTCTCGAGTTATGAGTTGTTGAGTCTCGAGTATTGGGTTCTAGTTACGGTTATTGAAGACCTTGAATTGAGTCGTTCACCTCTATAATTCGACATGAACTTTATTTCGAGAAGTCTTTTACAATATTTTTATACTTGTTTTAAGACTTGAGCATTGAGTTGAGTAAGAGTAAGAGTGATGTTCATTTGTTCAAAATATTATATGGGAACTAAGTATTTCCAAGAGTAAAATATTTTCATATTTAAACAATAGAGGAAACACCGATTTCCAAGAGAGATTTTAAGCTAGTTGTTGAGTAATAATCTCAAACCAGAGGAAGACTAATACTTTTAAACATATGAGCTGAGCATATTTTGGTTGTAGTATTCAACATAGATATGGGGACAAGTTGAGATAACTCAAGTCTCCATAAACCATGTTTCCAACGTGGGTAGAAAGGGTTATACTTTTTAGTTGATTCCTTCATTCTTTCTAGCATAGACTAGTGGATCCACTTAGTTTAGAGGTTTTATACCATGACAAAGTATAGGATAGTTCTGGCAGCGTGGGCGAGACGTTGTATAATCACACAGCTCATAGTGATGGTTGTCAGTTAGAGAAACTCCCACAGAGTTATACTGTATTTTTATATATACAAACTTAGTTATTATTGTATTCTTCAATACATTGAGTCGATATCTACTGTTTTAACATCTTTCCATATATATTGCATATTTTACTGTTCCTTTGTCCTAAAGTATCATCAGTTGAGTATATTGAGGTGACTACCTTTGAGTTGAGTATCGAGTTGAGTATCTTATTCTGGAGTTGAGTTGAGTTGAGTTGAGTTGAGTGAGTTCAAAAGAGGTAAGTATGTTTCCTTTTTATCAAGTTCAAGCTTATGTTATGCTTTAGAATTCCTCTTACATGCTCATACATTCCACGTACTGAACCATTTGGCATGCATTGTTTCATGATGTAGATACAGGTATTCATGATCATCAACAGACGCTTCAGTGATATCACATGCAGTTTGAGTTAGCTATGGTGAGCCTCCTTGCTTTCGAAGGGTTCCACTTGTACTTTCAATTATATCAGTTTTTAGGATATCGTGGGTCTTGCCCCAATTTCCATTTTTGTCAGCTAGAGGCTTCATAGATAGACAATAGAGTTTCTGAAGTCTATTTCATTTATCTTATTAAAGATTTTAAAGACTTGAGTTTCCTAGTTTTGGATAGTTAAATATACGATTATATTTTGTGTTAATTATTTGAGTTTCAATGAATTTTATTCTGTTTTAAGCTTTTGCATGCTTAAGTTAGTCTTCCACTTGTAGTCAGCTAGGATGAGTGTTCGCTTAGGGACCAACAATGGTTCTCAGGTTCCGGCCACGTCCATGGAGTAGGCTTGGATTGTGACATTGTTACCCATGAAGGTCCTTAAGTTTAGTTGTTCATGCCCCTAATTCCGCATGAACCCTCTAAGTTGAGTATTATTGAAATAAGTAGTATCATTGATGTTAGTGAGTTCTATGTATGGTTTTTTGAAACTTTGAATTGAGTCGGTGACGTCCATAACTCGGTATGAGCCCTATTTTAAGAAGTCTTTTGCGAACCTTTTTAAATTTGTTTAAAGACTTGAGCATATGAATTTGAGGAAGAGTAGAGCTGAGTTCATTTTTCTATAAAATAATATATAGGAACTAAGTAATCCCACCAGTAAATGTTTTTACATTTAAGTTCAGAGGAAACACTGATTTCCAAAAGAGTTTTCATGAGCAGTTCAAAGTACCATATCTTTTAAGAGATAGATTTTGAGTAATAATCTCAAATCACCGAAAAGTTATGTTTTTAAACATATGAGCTAGTTACAGTTTAGGAGTAGTATTGACCACCGATATGGGGATGAGTTTGAGTTTAGATAATTCAGTCTCCATAAACTATGTAGCCAACATAGGTAGAAAAGGGTCATACGCTTTAGATGATTCCTTAATGCTTTTAGCATAGACTAGTGGAACCCCTTAGTAGTTAGATTCTATATCCCCGACAAGGTATATGACGGCCCTAGCAGCGTGAGGCAAGACGTGGTATGATCACATAGCTCATAGTGATGGTTGTCGGTTAGAGAAACACCCACAGAGATATTTTGTATCCTTATATACACATAGTTTATTTTGTATTTTCATATACAAACAGAGTGTATTTTGTATCCATGCATACAAACTGATTATATCGTATTCTTAAATACATTGAGTTGCTTTCTACTGTTTTAAAAGCTTTCCATTTATTGCATCTCTTAGAGTTGCTTTATATTGAGTTGAGTATCTAGAGTTTGTGTACCCATAGTCGAGTGTCTTATTATTGAGTTGAGCCTTATTTCACTTAGTTGAATATCCTATTACTGAGTTGAGCCTTATTTCACTGAGTTGAATATCTTATTATTAAGTTCAGTCTTATTTCTCTGAGTTGAATATCTTATCATGGAGTTGATCCCTATTTTCTCTGAGTTGAATTGAACTATGTTTCTCTGAGTTGAGTGAATTGAGAAGAGGTAAGTATGTTTCTATCCAATCAGTTCAAGCTTATGCTTATGCTTTGGAATTCCCCTTGCATGCCCTTACTATCCATGTACTGAGCCATTTGGCCTACATTATTTCATGATGCAGATACAACTACTACGGATCATCAACAGGCGCTTCGTTGATACCACATGCAGTTCGAGTTAGCTATGGTGAGCCTCCTTGCTTCCAGCGGGTTCCACTTGTGTTCTAAGTTATATTAGTTGTTAGGATGTTTTGGGTCTTGTCCCGACTTCCAGCTTTGTCTTTTAGAGACTACATAGATAGATAGTAGAGTTTCAGATGTCTGTTCATTTATTTTGCTAAATGTTGTAAAGACATAAGTTGCCTATTTATGGCGAGTTGAATATGTCATATTTATTCAAAGTTATATATTTAGTATTGTTCATATTATTTTAAAGATGAGTATTTGAATTAAATTTAGTTTTTAAGCTTTTATATGGTTGAGTTACTCTTACGCTGGTAGTCAGCAAACATGAGGGTTCGCTTGGGGACCAACAATTATTCTTGAGTGCCGGCCATATCCAGGGTGTAGACTCGGGTCATGATAGAGGCTCACCAAACAACTATGGAACTTAACTGAATCAATGAAGCGTTGGTTGCTTTTCCTAGTTATCTGTATCTTCATCATAAAAGATGCAGGCCAAATGGCGTCACTACATGGAATGTACGAGCATGCGAGGGGAAATCTAAACATGACATAAACTTGAACTCGAACTCAAGAAACAACTTACCTCGTCTTAACTAAACTCAATCACAACTCATTTCAATATAAAAGCAAAAACAATAATGCGATATAAAGAAAAGTTTTTAAAATAGTAGATAACAACTCAATGTATTGAAAAGTACAATATAACTTAGTTTTTATGTAAAAATACAAAATAAACTCTATTTGGGAGATCTCTAACCGACAACCATTACTACGAGCTATGTGATGATACAACGTCTCGCCCACACTTCCAGAACTCTACTATACCTTATCGGGGTATATAACTCCTCAACTAAGTGGATCTACTAGTCTATGCTAAAATGCAATAAAGAATCATCTAAAAAGTATGACCCTTTCTACCCACGTTAGCTACATGGTTTATGGGGGCTGTGAGTTGTTAGAACTCTCCCCCTTATCAATGCTCAATACTGCACCCAAAATATAACTTAGCTCGTTATATTTTAAAGAAAACATTTCTTCATCCTCAACTCTGAGATTGTTATTCAAAAGGCTTCTCTAAAAAGAGATAGTACTCAAAACTACTCATGAACTCTTTTGGAAATCGGTGTTTCCTCTTTTCTTAAACGTAAAAACATTTCTCTTGGAAATACTTAGTTGTCATATATCATTTTCAAGAAAATGAACTCAGCTCTACTCATTCTCAAACTAAAATTCTCAAGTATTAAAAGAAGTTTAAAATATTGTAAAAAGACTTCTTAAAATGACTCGAAGAACTCTCAAGACTTGACTCTTAGCTATACCTTGAATTTAAATTATGAATTCGATGTTATGATTCATTTTATGAATGATTTCTAGATGTTTTGAAGTAGTTTAGAGTAGTTAGAATCAAAGGGGAGTAAATATACCCTTTGAAAGAACTCAGACGGGCTAAGTGATGGAGAACGGGTGGGGGCATGCGACCCTAGCTCTCTGAATGGCGCATGGAGCTAGACCTCAAACAAAAGAAGTACTTTTCTGGCGCACTAGTTGGGGCACGGTGCAAGCCTCTGCCAAGATTTTTCCGACAAATTTTCTTTATCATTTTCTGACCCTAATTTGCATAGAATCGAATAGTTTCTTCCCCAGTCATTTAGATTCAAATACCCATAATAATTACATGATAATCTACCCAAAACAACCCTAAAATCACTAGCTTTTATGTCAAGAATTCATCAAAATCCCAACAATCAAGATTACCAATGGAATTTCAAGAAAACTTATCAAAAACTGATCAAATCCTTCAACTTTGGGAAAGAAATTGCATTAAAATAGCATGATTGACATGTGTGTGAATGAACCCAACACTCTGAGAAATCACATACCTCTTACGGATCAAAATCTTGGCGAAACAATCCTCGATTCGCAAAAAATCTCGATGAACGCCTTAAACCTTTTCCTCTTTTTTCTTCTTGAACTTTCTTATAAAACCCTAAGTGTAATTAGGATTGTGAAAACTGAATAAAATCAGTTTAGATCCTTAAATATTACCATAATTCGTTTTTATCTAATGGGGTAAGGATAAGACCAAAATATGCTTCATATTTTCGGGTAACTTTCCTTAAATAGACACGCTAATTTTAAATGGGCATATCTCCCTCATACGAGCTCAAAATTTAGCAAACTCAGTGGCGTTGGAAATAGGATTCAAAGACCTTTTATTTGATATCTTATGAGCCACCTAGTTAATCATGTACGAAAAGTTATGGTTATTTGAAGTTGATCCAAAACTCATAACTTATGTATAAGTTGCAAAATTTCAGATTTTGCTCTTTCCAAATTAGTTCTTTCTATTTTTAGCTCTTTCTAAGGCGGGATGTTACAATGAATCTCCAACTCCATTTTTTCTTTTTGTTTGTTGTCTATACATTATTGGTGTTTATGCCCTTCTTATCGCTATAACGTTGCTTCTTCTTGCCATTTGTTGTCTATCCATTGGTGATTCTCTAAACCTTCTTATCATATGATTATGATTCAAAGACGTAGTTGGCAAAAATAAATACTGAATTCATATAAATGAATATGTGTATGATGAAATTTCTCCCAGATGATAATGGATTGATTTGTACATATATGAAGCATGAAGCTCAACAAATTAGTACAAGAGAATTTATTCAAAATGACGGAAACAAGTTTGCATTATGTATATTTAAAGTATAAATGACAATTTTTCTCTGTAAAGTAAGAAATTGTAGAGAAAAGTATCTACTATGTAGTATAACTCTGTAAAATATGAAGAGAACGTATATGTGCTTATAGTATAACCTCCCCTAATTCTATTTTGTGTCTTTCATTGTTGCAATGGTAAGTTCATAAAAATATTACAGTGAGTGATGAGTTTGCTAACAAATTAAATTGGAAACGTAGTTATTTTTTTCCTAATTCGTTATTGTATGCGTCTAAAGTTTCGTTCCTGAAATACGGCAAACAGGAAAGGAAAATAGCAAGCAAACAACAGTGTTTGTATTTGAATTTATGAATAGGTTACAATCTTTATAAAATCTTTAAGAAAAGATATGCAATCCCCTGATTCTTCTCTACACGGATGTTCTTGATTTGATTGAATACTACGACTCAACACTTGGAGCGAAGACTTCTTTGTATGCGGAAGACTTGCAGATCACCACTGAAGAGCAAGGATTCTCTATCTATTTCTGTGTGTGTTCTTCTTTTTCTTCCTTTTTTCTCTCTCATGAGAACCCCTTTAAATAGTTGTGAGCTAGGGTTTTGGGGGTATTTTGGTCTTCAAGTAATTTTAGAGGACCTTGGGCTTGAAGAGCATGAATTGGGCTTGTCTTGTCAACTTAATGGAATGGCCCAAATATAATTTGGACTTTATTTAAGTCATATATTTTGACTTAATTATTAATCCGACTTTATTAACCAGTAATTTGACTTCGTGAATATATCTTGAATTTATGGATTAATCAAAAATTTAATATGGATTTATCAATAAAATTTCACTGTCTACAAATACCCCCTGCTTCGAGACTTGTTATGGTGTACAACTTGTCGAACCTTTAAAGACAAGGCTTGAAGTATTCCTGAAATATATTTTTTCTGGAGTCTTTCAAAACTTTCCATATTTGATTTCAATGGAAATTTTCCATAACTTGATTCCAATGGAATTTTCCATTACTTTATTCCTATAGAAACTTACCATAATTTGGTTCTTAGGAAAATTTACCATAATTTTGTTTCAAATATGATTTTTCCATAATTTGTAGGAACACAATTTATGTACTTTTGATTTCTATAAATACACATGCTCTTCCAATGGTTGATTTTTAACTTGAGGGATATCAAAGTCAATTTTCGTCACTTTTTTTCAGCACAGCACACCTGCGGTAGAAAATTCATAACCTGTTGTAGAAACGTCGAAATCATGATTAATTTGATTTTCCAAAAACTAGACTCATAGGGCTATGACATATCTGAAATTAAAATTAAAAAACTTCTGAATTGATGGGAATTGATTTTTGAAGTTTGCTATCAAATCTGTCTTCTTCTTTTTTTTATGGCTCTATGCAGTCTCACCAAAACATCTCTATCTTGATGTAGTAGATTTCGAATGACGAGCAGCTTGATTCTACAGGAACTAGACATCAAAGTGTACAAAGTATAAAAAAATGAAGATAAAATTCCTCACGAATTGACGATAATTAATTTTTGGTGATCTAACTAATTTTCAACAACATTCATAAGTTCACTTCTCTGCATCTTTGCCAAAGAGCCGCCTATTGAGTTCTGTATTGATTGAGAATTTTTGAATCATCTTCATGGAGAGAGAACACAAAATTCTTAAGCTAATACAACCATATTCATCATAATGAGCGCGAGAGCATATGCCACAATCGTTTTCATGCCAATTAGAAGCTTCATGCAATTGGCATCGTGAGACACATTACTTTTTTTTTTTTGCAGGTTTATGATGGGCCGCAAACATTCTCAATATCATACAAAAATAAGTGAGGGGTAATCAATAATTGACGAGGAATCACTTGACGCATCTTCGTTTGTAGTTGCGATTTTGACGATGAATCATACTTGGTGTAATATTTTAGCAATTGTTGCTTTAGTGGAGATGAACCACACTTCATGCATCTTCTTTTGTAACTATGGCGTTGACGTAGAACTACACTTGGTGCATTTTATTTTGCATTTGCGGCCAGATATGATGATCTACTTTTGTAGTTTCAACTTTGATGATGAACAATACTTGGTGCCTCTTCTTTTGTAATTGTAGCTTTAGCGATGAACCACACTTAGTACATCTTCTTCTAAAATTGCGGATTTGATGACGAATGAAACATGAATCATCTTATTTAAGAAATATTGTTTAGATAACGAACAACACATGAAATATCTTTTTTTTGTAGTTGCGGATTCGACGACAAACCACACTTGATGTATCTTCTTTTGTAGTTTCAACTTTGATGCCAAACCACATTTGGTGCCTCTTGTTTTGCAATTGCTGCTTTAGTGATGAACCACACTTAGTACATCTTCTTCTACAATTGCGGCATTCATCATCTTCTTTTAGAGTTGTGGCTTTGATTAAGAGCAACACATGGAATATCTTTTTTATTTTGCAGTTACGGCTTTGACGACGAACCACACTTGATGCCTCTTCTTTTGCAGATGCGAGTTTGATGATGAACCACACTTGATGCTTCTGCTACAATTGCAGCTTTGGAGAGAACAACACTCAGTGCATCTTTCTCTAAATTTAAGCTTGGCAACGAATCACAATTTATGTCTCTTCTTCTGTAGTTCTGACTATGCCGAGAAATAGATTTTGTTGTAGTGTGTCCTAGTTCTGGAGAACAACTACTTATCACATGATGAACTTCACAAATCAGACTTCAAAATATGCCCCTATGCCAAAGATAGAGACTCACTTATGGCTGCATCGACCCTTAAAAATATTTGAAGCAGTGATATTTGATAAAGAGGTGATGCCAACTTGATAAAGACATCCAAGACGAGTTGACAACCATTTCTTGAAGTTTGATTTTTTTTCTACATAGACCTGTTGTATGGGATGATATGCCCATTTGTTTTCATCCCTTCCTTATGATTGTTGATGTGTAAAAACTCTTGCAATTTTGAAGCAATAAAATATATTTACTTTACATTTCAATGCAAAACATGTGAGTTTTGTTTTAATAATTTGTCTAGGACACTATTTCATGGTTTTGAACCTATTGGATTTTTTTTTGGATCATATACATTTAAACTCATGAGGCCCAAGGGTAACAACTTGAAGATTTAACTCATTTTCATGGAGCTTTTGTTACTTGGAGGCTTGACTCGAATATGAAGAGCTTTGAAACTTGAGACTCAGCTTGAATTTGATGAGTTTCACGACATGCGTTTTAGACTCATGCATCGAGTAGCATTTTAACTTGACGATTTTTGCTCGAATTTGGTGAACTTTATAACATGCATTTTAAGCTTATGCATCGAAGAGTATTTTAGCTTGAAAATTTTGCTAGAATTTGATGAGATATGAAACTTGAAGATTCTGCTAGAATTTTGATGAACTTTATGACTTGCATTTTAGGTTCGTGTGAAAGAATTTGGTGTGCTTGACTCTTTAGTTTTCTTCAGCTTTGTGCACATGTGAGAGAAAATTCATAACTTGGAGTCGGAGCGCTAGAATAATGAGGTTTTTTTTGTTGGAAAGATAACATAGAGATCTCCAATCTGTATAAAAATCACACTCGTGAGATTTACGGATTAGTATAGATTTTTCTTTGATGTTTGCTCAAAATCTGCGTGTTTGATTCTTCATTTGAAAGGATTAGAATGACATTCACATGTCGATCTTTTTTTTATTCTTATGAATGAACCTAGATTAATAATACTCTAAGTTGCCTATGTACCTCAACGAAGAGGATCAAGTCATTACGTAGTTCATAGAGTGACTTTTAATATATATTTTTTGGTGTCCTAACTTTTGCCTAGGACTCCTTTTTCATGATTTTCAACCTAGCAGACATTATTTTTGGAGTCGTACACAGTTTATACTCTTGTGGGCCAGGAGTTTGATGCCGCTTCAAGGATAGTACTTCTTCAAGAGTTTGTAATTGATGACATGAGTTCGCAAGCCATCTACATCATCTTGAAGTTCACTTTCATCTTGTACAGTGACATGATATGAAGAGCCAACACTTTCTACGTCTTCATCACATTGTTTGGTGTAGACTACAAAAGGTGATTTTTCCTTCAGTACTTCACCATGTGATACCGCAAGGTTTTTGTCCCACCTCATTCTATAAGGTATTAGACTTTGAAAATCCTTAGGGACATTTTGCAATTTGGGAAACACAGATGCTCTCATACTCCTATTGTTTCTCCAAACTTATTTTCCTTCTTTAACGACCCTAATCTCTCAAATATGAAAATCCTCGTTGTTGAGTTTCCAAGTCGATCGAAAATAGAAAGCATTTTGTTAGAAGCAACAGGTTCTTCTTCCGAAGTGATGTATTTGTTGCTTACCCTTCTTATGGAGATGTGGATTGGTGGAGGTTGTTTGTATCCCAAACCTTCACGTTGTTGCCTTGCAGTAGGTTCTAATGGAAGTTTTCCATTTTTTATGGTTCAGTGGGATTGTATCCAGCTCTTGCCAATAGTCTATAAGCGTTAGGATCAAAATCTTCATTTGTTCGCCTCGTTGGGAGTACTTCATTTTTTGACGATTTAGGAGCCACAAATTTTCCAAGTGATTTTGGGGATGACTTCATCACATCAAACAACTTAACAGGAAAGGTCAACCCTTCTTGTACATTTGCTTGTAAGAGAGTGTCCATCATCCTTCTTGGACTTTGGAACATAACAAAGAATGGGTCTCACTTTTTTACTTGGAAAGACATAATTCTTGTTGGGTGTCTTGTCTGAAATGCCAAGCTTTGGATCTTCCTTGCTAACGACTTTTGTCTTATCAACAACTACCTAGACTTGTTGTTTAGGATCTCGTCATCTTTGGATGCAATATCATCAATTTTTGTGGCATACTTCCTTAAGTAAAACTTTGCATCAACAAAGTATGCTTCGGCTTCAGTGAAGGGATTATTATCTGCAATATTCTTTTTTGCAACTCCATCTTCATAATACTTCAAACATTGGTGGTAGGTATATGGGATTAGTTTGTTCTCATGTACCCACGACCTACCAAGAAAAATGTTATATGAAGTCTTTGCATCAATTACATGTAACCACACGCTTGATTGCAACTCTTTAATGGTGAGGTCTATTTTGATTGCCCCAATGGCCCTCTGTCCTCCTTGGTTGAATCCTTGGATCATCAAGCGACTTTCAGTAAGATCTGTTGTTGATAATCCAAGTTTCTTCATGGTGTGAATTGGAATGATGTTAATTCCAGATTTGCCATTGACTAGGATTTTGTTCACCCTTTTCTCACATGCAAAACCAACCATGAATAAAGGGAGATTATGAAGTGCGTCACGTAGTAGAAGCTCATCATTGAAAAATGTGATTTTAGCCATGCACACATCCTCAACTTCAGGAGATGACTTTGAAGCATCTTTTGATGATGGACATAATGAAGTTGAATTTTTCGCTTCATTCTCATAGACATTACAACATAGAGCTTTTGTGCCATTGCATGTGAACTTCGTGTAAAACCAACTTGGAAAATATTCTCCTAATGTAATTGATTGATGCAACTCTTGATAGTGGTGCACCTTTATTTCCTCCTTCTTTGAGTGTACAATCAAAGTTTTTATTTAGGGTCTCCTTACCATCTTTTCCCTAACGTGTCGCTTCGTTGACTCTTTATGCGAACTTGCCTTTCGACGTTTACGACGAGTCATGAAAGTCCAGCCCCAATCATCCAAAATGATTTACTTGGTTTCCATCTTCTTTTGTCGATCCTTCTCCTGCGGAGACCACATCACATAGAGTTGGAAGAGACAATGACTCGTTTACATCAATGGGTTTGAAGTCTCCAAACTTAACCATTATTTTCTGATTGATGTTTGGGATGACTTGTTGCCCATTTCCTTAAACAAAATTGCAGGTCATGATCGGATTAGGTAAGTCAGAAGCAATATTGACTTGATTTGAACTCAATTTCTCATCTTCGAGTTCAATCTTCCCTTCGTGAGATAAGTCCATGATTTTATACCTTGAAGAGGAAGCATTTGTCGATAGGGTGGGCAACCAACCTGTGGTATTTGCAGTATTTTGGATCATCATTCTGTTAGGCCGTAATTTTACAATCTTTAGAAAAATCACTTTTCGAATTGTTCTAAGTATAAAAAAATTTGAGAAAAATACTTAGAAAAGATTTGCCACTTAATGTTTGAAAGAAATTAAGAAAACTTATAATTTTCAAAAGACTTAAACAAACAAAATCATTTGAAAATACCAAAGGGGTTTCGGGGTTCAATTTACACTTCAAAAAGGTGTTAGGCACTTGAAATGTCTGCTAACGCGTAGTTGACCTACGACTTGACTAAAAATATTTAACTATTTTTGAGATAAATTAATCAAGTGCACAAAAAGAATATTTTTGAGTTTTTAGGAAAATGAGACTAATTCAATCATTTGCAAAACTTCTAAAAAAAATGAAAAAAAAAGTTATGATTAGAACTTCAAACAAATAACCTTAAGGTTAACATTTTAAAGATGAGATAAAAATTAAAACTTTAAAAGATAGATATGTGAGAATTTATTTGAATCATTTTGGAAATAATAATTTGAAACAATTTGGTCAATTAAAGCATGAAAACTGTTTTAAATTAATGGAAGAATAAATAAAAAAGTTTTGACTAAAGTTTATCAATAAAAATATTAGAGTTGCTAAAAAGAATGAAATTTTATTAAAATAAACTAACATAATGAATATTGTTCATCTTTTGGGGAATTTAATTAAATTAAACCTAGTCAAATAAAGGGTTAGAATTAATACAAATAATAAGAGTAAAATAAGAAGGTTAGAATGTGGGCCTTCTATGACATGTATTTCAGTTTTAACTATGCATTCTTTTGCTTTCAACCTGCTGCCACATTTAAACCTGTATGCTCATATTTTTCAACATGTATATCCATGTATACAGTCCACTTTTGGACTTCCGGACACTTGGAATTTGATTTCCAGCCCTGTATTAATATCTTCAACCTGTTTATCGATTTCCCTTACATCACACATCAGTCCATTGGGACTTGGATTTAAATACAACTCGAGGAAATGCAATTAGTCCTCCATGGACAATTTGGAAGGAAAAAGAAAGGGAGGCAATGGAGTTCGAGGAACTCACTCGAAATCGCATGAAACAAAAGGAAAAGAAAAGGATTAACACATTCATAACAAAGAAACTTAGGTATAAAACTTAATCAATAAAGAAACAAAACAAACTAATGGCAATACAACTTAACAATTAATAAATATCGTATTATGTACTTATTTAAAACAAAACCATACTAATAAATCAAAAGCCAATTGACTTAAACCTTTTCCATGGCATATAGGGGCTACTGGAAGACAATTTTAACAAAAAAAAAAACTTCAACATCTAAAGATAAGAAATGTTTACAAGAAGCGAAACCCACTAGCAAATAAACAGTCTAATCCAACTTGGAACTAAAGTTTTCCCAAGACAATATATATATCACTAATCCACATTAAAATCAAAATTTCATGTCACCTACGTAAATTAAAAATACATATACGAGGATCTTCAGGGTGTCAACTTACTAAACCAACATGCTAAGATTGTCACAGACAAATAGGCTATCGAATAGTCGGATTTTTACCAAGATCATACTTTGACACCAAGTAAGAATAAAACCACATAGACGTGTCTTAAGATAGATAATAGAGTTAATTATATGATAGATGTAGATGTGATAAGAATTAAAATAGAGACATAATGTTGGTTTTAGATTGCACACAGAATGCATCATAACCATTCTTGCAACTCAGCTTATATTTAAAAGCATAACATGATTAAGCAAAACTTCAAATTGGTTCAAAGATAACCTTAAACAATCATAGATCCAAATTTGTTTAATCAGTTTAAGGTGAAGAATGAGTTACATGACGTCAAACTTTGATTATCGACGCAGATTCATAATAAACAGACACAAACTAAGACTAACAAGGCAATTTCGAAATTGATCATAACAATGCTATGAAAGCTAAAACAATAAGAGCAACAACAATCAGAAAAGATCTTTCCAACATCCATACATACACATTCGAATCTTACTCACACATGAAAGACCAAAGTCTCGATCATACGAGGCATCCCTATTCTTGCTAAACCATTCGAATAATATAGCCAACTAAACATACAAAATGAAACCTCAAATTAAGAAGGGACTGTAAGAAGAGCGGGATTATATTCCTTTTTCGGTGCAGCAAACTGGAACTCAAACTGGACCACGAAGAACTTGCACCACCGTTAGTTGATTTCAATAAGCTCCGAAAAGTCAAACAACTATTTCTTTTGATGAAATTCCCTCTGTTTTAGGGCAGTAAATTAGTGTCCAAAAAAATCCTCTTCTTTGATTCCAAAAAATCCCTTTTTTCAGTGACTGAAAAAGAGAATATATAAAGGATTAAACATTGGAAATTGGGGGGAAACTGGCAGATTTTGAATTCATATGCCCCTTTTTGAGGAAACAGTAAAAGGGGTTTGGAAATCCCTGAAAAGGGGGAAAAGGGAGGGGACGAGTATGGACGCGGATCCTGCAATAGACGACGCAGATTTTCCGGATTGATGTGACGCTTCTGGGAGAAAAGAAGAACGAGGCGCATTGGGTTTCTTCGCATTCTGGGTTCGTTCTTCGCTGCTGGATTGCTGGATGCGTGAAGAAGAAGACGTGTAATAGGGTTGGGTTGCTAGGTTTCACAAGGAAGAAGAAAGAAAACATGGGGTTGGATCTTTTTGAAATATTTAGTGGGTTTCTATATTTGGTTTGAGGAATTGGGTCGGCTGGAAATTTGAAAGTAAGGCCCAAAACTTGGTCTTGGAAAGGAAGCCAACAGTGTAGTTTATTTGACTTAAGAAGAATAACCATGTGAATTGCAATTTCAACCAAATGAAGGGAATTAGTTGAAGTCGGCCAAAATTAAAATAAAATGAATTGTTATTGATACGGTATTCGAATATTCATAAAATATACTAATTATATACATAATTACGTAATATATATATATATATATATATATATATATATATATATATATATATTATTCAAAATTTATAAATAAGTGACAAAATTATTTAAAATAACTTGGAAACTATATTATTATTATTTTATCAATTTATTTTTTATTTTGAAATTTTATAAAATGAATTATTTTAAATCGTTTGAAATTGAAGAAGCTCGATGATTAATTTATATTGTAGAGGGCCAAAATTGGGCGTCAACATCCTTCCCTTGTTTGACTTGGATTGATAAGAGAAATTCGAGGCAAATAAAATTGACGAATCCAATTTTGACCGACCACATCTTCATCTAGTGGTCAATGCTAGGCAATCTCTAAAGAAGAAACAAAATTATAAAAATAAAAATAAATTGTTAGTTCATGAGAATATATGAAATAAATACAAAAATAATATATATTAGATAAAATAGACTATGCATGTGCTTTTGTAAAATAAGAATTTTAGGCTGGAGGCAATGATTTAAGTTTAAGACGAGTGGACGAGAGTGATGTATTCGCTAGTAGGCTCTAACATTGAAAATGAAATGAAAGGAAATTAATTTGGAATAGGAAAAATTAGTTTAAAAAACATTGACTCATGCTGAACATCAAATCTTGATTTCATCTTGATCCCTATCCCTTGCAAACTTTGGTGCATTCCCAAAAATTGTCTTGATTGCATCCCAAAATTATGCCCCAACTTAATTCTCCTTCTCGGAAGAAAACTAAAATTTTATAATAAACCGACAGGGATGTATCCACCAAGGAAATCAGGTCGAACGTAATTCCAATTACAAGAAAGAGATATATTGAAATTTCTAAATGAATATGACAGAGTCCCTATATAGCCTTCCTATATATCCATCAAGGATATCAGGTTAAGCGTAGTTCACCTTACATAAAAAGGAATTTAAAACATATAAATAATTGATCACTTAAACTCGCAAAAACATAATTATTTTGATAAGATGATACACAAAAACTAATTGCCCTGCTCTATGCCTATTAAAAGTCATCTTTTGAGAAAGCCCTCCTACACCTAATGGTTGTTTTGAATGAAACCATTCTTGGTACTTTGATTGGCTATATCATAAGTGTATCCAGAAGATGCATGAAAGGGTATATTTTGTGCAATAATCCTTGATCCAACAGTGGCTTGACTGTGAGGAGGAACTGGATTGACATCTCGTGGATAAATTTCTTGATTGTGACCTGACGTCGACACGATGGTTGAAAGTTGATGCCAAACAAACTTAGTACAAATTACATGACTTTGAATGATGACGCCACTATCCAATATATTTTGGATCACTTCTTTAAAATACTGGCACTCGTCGGTCAGACATGCCTGAATGGAAAGTACATTGTTTGGCTGGGTTAAAAGGATGCAAAGAAATTTCACGAGGCATTGGTTGCAAAATTCCTAATGATCTCAGCTTTTCGAATATAAATGAAATTGGTTCACTCAAAGGGTGGAAAGTTTGAGTTTTTCTCACTTCAGTCCCTAAAGGAGGAATATTTGGTGCTTTAGTGACAATTGTCTTTCCTTTGTCCCTAGATTGTGCCTCATACAAACAATAATTCCCCAAGGTTGATTATGCTACTTTCTTTTGATATTCATGCCCATTCATTCCCTCAGGGGACTCTATAGATTTCCTTTTCAATAAACCACACCTTTTAGATGCACTATCAGGAGGCCCATATTGCTTAATAAAATGTTTGGTCATATCGACCCAAGAGAACCATGTACATGTGTCTTGCTTTGCATACCACATCAAGGCTCCCCTGTAAGCGTCCTAAACAAGTCTCATATTAAATTTATTGTTCTGCCCTATGCCTTATAACCAATCAAGATATTCCTTCAGGTGGTTCTGGGGAAGACTTGTCCCATCATACCTTAGAATATCAACAAGATTATGAGGTGTCTCTTTCTTATTTTCCATCTCAACCAAATTTGTCCCAAGTTGTGAAGCAAGCTCATTTGTGAAGGAAATTTTGTTAGTCTCGGTGTAAAAATGTCTTCCACCATTTTCTCCATCTTTGCTTAGGACATGTTTGAAAAGTACTGAGCATTACAATCAAAGTTGGGATATAGAGTTACAGGAATAGGAGAGTGATGTGCCGTGAAATCTTGGCACATTTGATTCTTGAAAACTAAGGATTAAGACTAGAATTGAGTGTATTTATGTGGATATAATGTGTTTGGTAGTGTTTTTACAAGTAAAACAGGTGAAAGTGAAAGAATATATAAAACAAAAAGAATTCTGTGAAGGCGAATTGAAGAAAGTAAAGACCACGGACGACCTCATGGGTTGTGGTATTTACTAGAGAACGTGGAGATGCTCGTACAATTGAACCAGTGCTTAGGGTTGGAAGAGCTAAAAGATGATTGAACCAAGTGAAGACCACAAACGTTTCCATGGTCCGTGGTCCTCACAACGGTCCGTGGTGAGAGTCATGGTTATAATCCAGTGCTTAGGGTTGAAAGAGCTGAAAGATGATTGAACGAAGTGAAGACCACATACAACTTTAAGGGCCGTGGTCCTCACAACAGTCTGTGGTGAGAGTTGTGGTGATAATCCAGTGTAGAGGCACTGTAAAGTTGATTAGGGAATTTATCAAGTGAAGACTATGGACAACTACATGAACCGTAGTCATTGTCATGAGTTGTGGTAGTGCCTATGTTGACGATACATTGCACAAGTCTTCAAGAGCCTGTTTTGGGTGAGTCCAAGTGATGACAACAAAGGGTTTCACGGATCTTGAAGGCCTTGACGGGTCATATAAGTGGCCGTGAAATGTCCGACAGTTCAGTCCTACATCGAGTAGGACTCTTTTTAAAACACTTTATTTGAATTAATTAAGTTATTTTTTTTTGTTTTATCTTATCATACCTTGAACGACGAACAATTTTCCATTATTCTCAGTTTTTGGATTTTCAATTTTAGCATTGAATTAAGTTCGAAGATGGGAAAGTACTTTCTAAACATGTTTTTGTTTTATATATCTGAATGCTTACATGAAATCATGACTGGCTAAATACCACAACTAGATTGTGGGATCTATGACGTAAAATCAAAGTGTGATTCCGTAAAACGAGTGATAGGCGATATATGTTTGCAACTTATAATTTAACTTTTATTATTCATTGTTATTCTGATGAGTGCATGCATTTGAATGAGCCTGTATCTATTATGTGTTCGAGAGAAAAATAATAGTTAGGAAAAAGCTAAATTAATTGGAAGAAATGGGTCAAAGTTTGAGTTTGAGGGAAAAGAACTTTAACACCATTGAAAACGTGGGTAAAAATTAGTAACACTCTGGGAACGAGAGGACCTCAGTGAACATTATCTGGTTAGACTGAAAAGTATCAGATATATCTAACTCGTCTACATTTTGTAGAGATAAATTGCCTAAAACTGAAGTACGGAAGAACATTAGGTGTAACGTTATGGGGATCACAATCCTGGTTTCTTTTAATCATCGAAATAACTTGAGAAATGAAAACTCTGTTAATTGTTAATCTGGATTTTGATTACAAATCTTAGATACTAGAACATCACAACTAAACCCATTTTACTTCCCGTAATTGTTTATTTAGGAAATAATAATGACATTTGAGTAAAACGCAATAGTGAAATCATTTCTATAAATAAATGCTCTGTGGGATCGACCTCAACTCACGTTGAGTTCTATAAATTGACTTAGACCATTTGCATCTCTTAATTGAGGTGTAAGTTTGGATGTATCAGAGAGTATCCCTCTAGATCTTCATCGGTGGAGTCCTTAAGATCGTAGTCTGATTAGTCTTCATTGGAAAAGTTCTTAAGATCGGCTATCATTTCCTTGATGCCGTCAATTTCTTGCTCTATTTTTGCCACTTTTTTCTTAAGCTAAGAAATTTTATCTGGGTATGACTCAGCTTCTTCATAGTTAAACTTGTCTTCAACAAAGTCAATAACAATTTTGTCGGCCATGTCATCCTTGAATTCATTTGTTCCTTTGATCCTCAACTTAAGTCAACCTTTGAAAGAAAAATGAAGTATTTAGTTAGCGTGTAGTAAGTATGCGAAAGGTCAAGATTAGAGCATCTAAAAACCAACGGGATCTGGTCCTATAAGGGATACTATTTAAGAAATTAATTAAATGAATAATAAACCAAATTTGATGAAAAAACTCTAGATTAAGGAAATTATGGTTAATCGAGCACACGAGAGTTGGACTTGAAGAATTGGAAGGTTGAATGACCTTAAGCTCTATTTTAGTATTTGTGGATTTTTTTTTAAAGGAAAAATTCGAGGATGGAAGTAGTGTCAAACAATTAGAGACCAACGAGATTTCCCCTTAATTGGTATGCCAAAACATGGAATTAGTGCGTAAAAATAAGTATTGACAACCCCTAATAAAAACAGCACGACTATTTTGAATCGAACAAGTGTTGCACTTGATGTAGAAAAATTGAATAAGTATCGGCAAGTGCTATTTGGTAGATTGCCAAATAAATTTCTATATCTACTAATTTGAGAGGTAACCAAATGACGTGAAAATTCAAAGAAAAAGAGAGAATAAATAAAAACTCCATGATGTAGATCGAATGCGAAATAGATTCTACGAAATGTTGAACTAATCAAAAAACAGTTTTGGTTGTTAGAAAGATAGGATTATACCTGAAAAGGAGGGACTTTAAAAAGCTTGAGAAGGTAAAGATTTTAAAACTTCATTTTTTGGAAGAATTTAGCAAATTGGGAGTGAATTAACTTAAGAAAAATAGATGGGCTAAATATGTAACACCCTGTATCCGGAAACAGACCTCAATGCAGATTTCTTTAAGTTGCAGGTGCAACCCACTATTGCCACCCACGGACTGTAGGGTGACATATGTCCCATGCCGGTGGTCTGTGGTTCGCATCTGTAAACCCCCAAACTCAGCCCTAGAAATTAGGCTAAGTGTTGATCCACAGCCGAACCCACAGACTGTGGTCCGTGTCCGTGGATCAACACCCCCAGTCTCGACTAACGGTTGACCAACACAGACTGTCAGTCGCTCGATGGTCTATCGGTCCTGTCCATTGGTGACCCCGACAACAGTTAAGTCGGGGGTCTTTTTGTCTTTTCCTATTGCGTTGGATGCCTAAACTACGTCGTTCAGACCCTAAACTGTGTGGTTTTGGTCAGTTTTAGTCTAGAAACATAACTACAACTTACCTAAGTCAGATAATTCTTCAAAACTTAGAAAATATAGAGCGTAAGAGGAGAAAAAGGTCAAGAACCGTAGTTCAAAAACGCAGCAAGGATCCATCAGTTCCAGCCCCGATATCAAAATATTTCTCCATGGAATTCGTCACAAGGTATGTGGGATTTGACTAGTGGGTTCCTTTCAACAATTAGGTCCCTAGATTTCAGTCAGAATCTTGATTCCCTTAATATTATCTCGACTTACGGTTTCTTGAAATTTAGAATTATTGGGTTTTAGCTATTAGAATGATCCAAATCGTATTATCATGAATTTTGTATCGTTATTGCCTAGGTTCATGCATAATCTCAGAACCCTAGCTATGTAGTTCTTTTAGTTCATGAATTACACATGCTAGACCATTAAATTCAGTTATATATAAAGATGCCTCAGTTTTGAATGGATTATTGTCAGTTTATTAATGTTGCATTCTCAGTTTGCATGTCAGTATATTTAGCTATCCAGTATTATGACATTTCAGTCATAAAGTGTTAATTATTTATTCATATGTTAAGCTTAATACCAAGTGGAGCAGGGTCACTCACCCTTACGTCCCAGAACTACATGCCCCATAGGTTGTAAGTCCCCTTTGTGGGCATCATTTTAGTGATCACGTCAGCATGCCTTTATACCTTTGGCAGGGTATATTGTGTCCTCTCAATGGGGCATATACATCTGACTCCACATTTAGCTCATGTGGTTTTATGTCGGCTATTAGTAGCTCCCTTACTGTTCAGCCAAGTTCTATTGCACTGACCATGTTATTAGTATAATTCAGTATTTACTCTCAACATGTTATAAACTTGGTCATTGCATTCAATTTAGCCATGTTCAGTATTTGCAGTATGCTTATCATGTTCAGATTATATTATTGCTTTGTTCAGTTATGTTATTATTCAACTTTAATCTATTCTACTTGCTCAGTACCTTTCAAGTACTGACATATATTCTACACTACATCTTCTCGTGATGTAGGTTCAGGTCCCCAGTAGTTAGATCACGCATAAATCGGTTCCCGACTTCAATTCAACAACATCAGTGGTTAGTCCTCATTGTTCGAGGACTAGTGACATGATTATCTTTCTTGCTTTTTTCTTTAGTTTAAGTTTTTGCTAGATTTAGCTGGGGCATATCCCAACACTTCTTGTCAATTTAGAGGCTTATTTCAGACATAGTCAGTTTTAGCTTTAGTCTTAGAATTTTACTTTTTATTTGTATTCAAACTCTCAGTTTTCATATATATATCCAGATTTAGTATATGGGTATTCCCCATCATTTCAAATTCTTATATGATTTAGCTTCAGCACAGTGTTTATTTGATTTAGATTACTTTAGTATGCTTATGATATGCAAGCAGGGTTAGCTTGGGGTCACTTGTGATCTTATGTCCTGTGTCCGCGTCCAGAGGGTAGCCTCGGGGCGTGACGAAATATGTCCATTTTTAGTTGAGTAAGAATAGAATTCTTAAAACAAATTGCGAACACAAGTATTGAAAGGATCAAAAGAAGAAATTCTAAGATATTGACAAATCAAATTTGATAAGATTTAAAGGAAGAAAGTTTTTTCACGAGTTAGAAATAATTATGAGCCTAAATGATACTCTAGAGTCATTAAAGTGCGTTAACCGCAAAAAAAAATCATTATATAAAATAAAAATGTATGAAAATGACATAATAATGTGTAAAGATGCAATAGGTAATCAACATAAAATATAGATAAAGACAAATAATTATCTCTTATGAACACAAGAAAAAAACAAAGATGGTGTTAGTAATAATAAATAAAAATCAGGTTGCCAATAATTTCATATAAATCACATAGCAGGTAAGCAAGCAAATATTTGCAAATCACATTACACATTTATATTAAATGATGTGTCCTAATATATAGGGGACCTCTTTATGCCAGAGGTAGGCCCAACACGTATTTGAAAAATAAATGTGCCAAACTATGTCATTCCATTACACTTTAATTAATTAAACGAATCTATTCCCAAAGTTTAATACCAAAATAGCATTAAGCTTTATTACATGTCAAAAAAGAAAAAAATTAAGCTCTCCATCGCATCTACGCATGTTCGTCTCGTTACATGCTCGTGATTTAATCTCCATAAGCCAAAAGTTGGCATCTTCATAGTCATCTGGTTCACAAAAGGGTTAGTAATACCCTCCCTCCTAAAGTTTATTTAATTTAGAACAAACGGTTCATATTTTGGCACAACTATTTTTAAGAGTCACTCGGGGCGTGTAACCCCTTGTACATTTGGATAAAGTTTACTAATTAACTTAATACACCAAGGGTATTATGCCTCTTAGGTTTATATGATGCATGTAACTTAAAAGGTGTTGGTATAGATTTATCCTGGGTTGATTAAGAGTTGGTTTACTAGAAACAAGGTTCCCAAGTGGACAACTCGAGTGAGAAGTCTACGCGGTCACACAGTAAAAGATCCAGACGCACATATGCCAACTCTCCTAAATTTTGGGATTTTCAACAAAATTTGTGGGTGTGAAAACACACCTCGTGTGTACGTGTGATTGTGTGAATTTTCTAGAATCGGAGGAAGTATGAACGGAATGACAACTTATATTAATCAGTAACAAATAAATAATTTATGTAAAGCAGTAACAAATAAGAAGTTTATATCACATAAGCATGATAAATAAAGAATTAAAAAATTAAAATAAAACAAATACTAAAAACTTAATTATTAACCTAAGTCTTTTATGGTTTAGAACCTAAAGTCCACAACAGAGTTGTCATTTCTGTTATACCGTGATTTTACTATCATAAGAAAAATCTCTTGTTGAAATGTTCTAAGTATAAAACAATTTGAGAAAAATACTTAGAAAAGAGTCTCCGCTTAATTTTTGAAAGAAATTAAGAAAACTTATAATTTTCAAAAGACTTAAAGGGACAAAATCATTTGAAAATGCCAAAAGGGGGTACGGGGGTTCAATTTACACTTCAAGATGGTGTTAGGCACTTGAAATGTCCACTAACGCGGGGTTGACCTACGACTTGACTAAAAGTATTTGCTATTTTCGAGATAAAGTAATTAAGTGCACAAAAATAATATTTTTGAGTTTTAGGAAAATGAGACTAATTCAATCATTTGCAAAACTTCTAAAAAAAAGAAAAAAAAAGTTAAGATTAGCACTTCAAACAAATAACCTTAAGGTTAACATTTTAAAGATGAGATAAAAATTAAAACTTTAAATGAAAGATTATGTGAGAATTTATTTGAATCATTTTGGAAATAATAATTTGAACCAATTTGGTCAATTAAAGCATGAAAACTATTTTAAATTAATTGAAGAATAAATAAAAAGTTTTGACAAATGATTATCAACAAAAATATAAGAGTTGGTAAAAAAAATGAATTTTTATTAAAATAAACTAACATAAAGAATATGGTACATCTTTTGGGGAATTTAATTAAATTAAATCAAGTCAAATCAAAGGGTTAGAATTAATACAAATAATAAGAGTAAAATAAGGAGGTTAGAATGTGGGCCTTTTTGGCCCATTTTCGCCTGGATTTGCAGTGCAAAGAAAATTGGGTTTTGGCCGATTTTTGTTCTTGAAACTCCCTGTATACATTGAATGTATACTTCTGTATACGGGGTGTATATCGGATGTATACATCCTTCTTTGGGGCTTCTAGGACCTGTATTTCAGTTTTAACTCTACATTCTTTTTCTTTCAACCTGCTGCCGCGTTTAAACCGGTATTCTCATATTTTTCGACATGTATACAACTGTATAGAGTCCATTTTTGGACATCCGGACACTTGGAAATTGATTTCCAGCCCTGTATTACTATCTTCAACCTGTTTGTCGACTTCCCTTGTTTCACACATCAGTCCATTGGGACTTGGATTTAAGTACGACTCGAGTAAATGCAATTAGGCCTCCATGGCCCATTTTGAATGAAAAAAGAAAGGGAGGCAGTGGAGTTCGAGGAACTCATTTGAAATCACATGAAACAAAAGGAAAAGAAAAGGATTAACACATATTCATAACAAAGAAACTTAGGAATAAAACTTAATCAATAAAGAAACAAAACACACTAATGGCTATACAACTTAACAATTAATAAATACCGTATTATATAGTCATTTAAAACAAAACCATACTACTAAATCAAAAGCCATTTGAATCAAACCTTTTCCATGGCATATAGGGGGTTACTGGAAGAAAATTTTAACAGAAAAAAACTTCAACATCTCAAGATAACAGATGTTTACAAGAAGTGAAGCCCACTAGCAATTGAACAGTCTAATCCAACTTTGAACTAATGCTTTCCCAAGACAATATATATATCACTAATCCACATTACAAGAAAAATTGCATGTCACCTACGTAACATAAAAATACAAATACGAGGATGTTCATGGTGTCAACTTACTAAACCAACATGCTTAGATTGTTACAGAAAAATAGGCTACCAAATAGTCAGATTTTAACCAAGATCTTACTTTGACACCAAGTAAGAATAAAACCACATAGAGGTGTATTAAAATGGATAATAGAGTTAATTATATGATAGATGTAGATGTGATAAGAATTAGAATAGAGACATAATGTTGGTTTTAGATTGCACACAGAATCCATCATAACCATTCTTGCAACTCATCTTATATTTAAAAGCATAACATGATTAAGCAAAACTTCAAATTGGTTCAAAGATAAGCTTAAACAGTCATAGATCAAAATTCTTTCAATCAGTTTAAGGCGAGGAATGAGTAACATGATGTCGAACATTGATTATCGATGCAGATTCATAATAAACAGACACAAACTAAGACTAACAAGGCAATTTCAAAACTGATCATAACAATTCGATGAAAGCTAAAACAATAAGAGCAACAATAGTCGAAAACTATCCTTCCAACATCCATACATACACATTCGAATCATACTCACACATGAAAGACCAAAGTCTCGATCATACTAGACATCCCTATTCTTGCTAAACCATTAGAACAATATAGCCAACTAAACAAACAAAATGAAAACTCAGATTAAGTAGGGACTGTAAGAAGAGCGGGTTATATACCTTTTTCGGTGTAGCAAATCGGAACTCAAACTCGACCACGAAGAACTTCTACCACTGTGAGCCGATTTCAATGAGCTCCGAAAATTAAAACAACTCTTTCTTTTGATGAAATTCCCTCTGTTTTCGAGCAGTAAATTAGTGACCAAAAAAATCCTCTTCTTTGATCCCAATAAATCCACTTTTTCAGTGACTGAAAGAGAGAATATATAGAAGATTTAACACTGGAAATTAGGTGGAAATGGGCAGATTTTGAATTCATATGCCCCTTTTCGAAGAAACAGTAAGAGGGGTTTGGAAATCCCTGAAAAAAAGGGAAAAGGGGGGGAGGGGTGGGACGAGTATGGACGCGGATGCTGCAACACATGGCACAGATTTTTCTGGATTTGTTGGATTGATGTGACATTTCTGGGAGAAAGGAATAACCAGGCGCATTGGGTTTCTTCGCGTTCTGGGTTCGTTCTTCCTTGTTGGATTGTTGGATGCGTGAAGAAGAAGACGCGTAATAGGGTCGTGTTGCTGGGTTTCGCGAGGAAGAAGAATGAAGGCATGGGGTTGGATCTTTTCGAAACGTTTAGTGGGTTTCTGTAATGGGTTTGAGGAATTGGGTCGACTGGAAATTGGAAATAAGGCCCAAAACTTGGTCTTGAAAAGGAAACCAACAATGTAGTTAATTTGACTTAAGAAAAATACCCCTGTGAATTGCAATTTCAACCAAATTAAGGCAATTAGTTGAAGTCGGCCTAAATTAAAATAAAATGAATTGTTGTTAATCAATTAATGAGCTTCTTAATCTTAACAAAATAAAATAATTAACTTAATTATAAACAAATTACCCAAAATATAAAATTTTATATAACTAAACTAATTAACCAAAAATTTAACTAATACACAATCTTTTTTATACGGTTTTACAATATTCATAAAATGTACTAATTATATACATAATTACGTAAAATATATATATTATTCAAAAATTAAAATAAATGACAAAAATATTTAAAATAACTTGCAAACTATATTATTATTATTTTATCATTTTATTGTTATTTTGAAATTTTATAAAACTAAATATTTTAAATTGCTTGAAATTGAAAAAGCTCGATGATTAATTTATATTGTAGAGGGCCAAAATTGGTTGACAAAACATTCCTCCCTGCTTCATCTGGTCGTTTTATTTCTTAACCTAAAGAGTTTCGTCTCAAGGAGTTCATCAAATATTGCGTAGACTGAGTCAAGCTATGGATAGTCCTTTTGTTGCATTTCCTTCGAGGTAAACTTTTCATTTGTCCTTCTTTCAGAAAAAGTTACTTTTGCACTCTGCATATTGCCTACCTTGGTGGTAAATTTTTCCTGAGAAGCATTGACGTTCAGGGATTCTTTGTTTTCAGCCTTGGACAAATATCTCACTTTCCTGAATTCTAGGTTCTCTTTGCCCTTGCAGAGTTGCTGGATAGGCATTGTTTTAGTTCAAACCGACGACATGGTTAACTCCATATTATGAGTGCGAGTTACGAATTCTTCAAAAGTTTTAGGTTTAATGCCTTGAAAAATATATAGCGGACACCCCAATGCATACCTTGAATGCACATCTCTATGCATGAAGCTTCACTAATTCTGTCTTTACAGTTTGGACTTGCATGCCTCCATCAGTTAATGAAGTCAAAGACTGGCTCTTCATTTTGCGTTATTGTATTTGTAAGTTCCACGATGCTTATGGTACGTCTTATGCTATAGAAGCGGTTGAGAAATTCTTTCTCTATTTGTTCCCAACTATGAATAGAGCCACATTCAAGGTCTATGTACCAATCGAACACATTGCCCTTAAGGGAGCGGACACATTGTTTGACGAGGCAATCACCATAGGTTCCAACATTGTTGTAGGTTTCAATGAAGTGTGCCACAACTTGCTTTGGGTTTCCCTTACCATTGAACTGCTGAAATTTTGGAGGTCGATAATCGACAGACATTTTTAAGTTATCAATCCTTGCCGTGTATGGCCTTGCATATGTCAAGGAGGATTTTGTAGCAACCTCGTACTTGTATTTAATGGTCCCTATAATAAACTTCTTGATTTGGTCGATCAGGATTGTTTCTTCAGAGTAAACTTGGATATCTTTAGAATGTTCCACTTGCTTTGTGGGGCGATTGACCGTCTCTTGTACTTGCGGACGTTTTCCAGGTGCATGAATTGATTCTTCATCCATCATGCCTTCCAACCTATTTTTAGCTTAACAATTCAAGCATCTTGATCTTGAACATACTTGGTCAAGCTCTCCATAGCTTTTGTCAAGGTCACAAGTTGTTCTTTTATGGATGAAGTGTTAGTCACCATCGTGTGCATTACCATATTAGGTGATGGAGAATAACGTTGATTTTCCTAAACATGAAATGCAAACATATTATGTGGGGTATATCCCGTGTTTAACATATCTTTGTCAGCTGAAGCGAAGGGATTTTTTTATGTAGATATACTCAATTGGGCAAGAACTTTCTAGACCATTTTGGTGATGTCTTCTTTTGCGTCTTTTGGAGGAGACTTTACACCTTTTGGAAATGAACCAAAGACAATAGCAGATTCAGACAGCACTCGAGAGGCTTGTTGTCTTACAATTTGGTTTGGTTTCTTGTGATAGGTTTAATATTTCCCAAATTAACATCAAGCATGTTTTCCACAGCGATGAAGAATTTGGATCCATCAGTTTTTGTGGATGTAGATGCAAATAAGGATATGGATGTAGATCCAGATTTGGATGCAGATGCAGTTTTTGAGTTGATCTTCTTGAAAGCCATCTCAGTGTTCTTGAACTTTGATATTCAATGAAAAAAGATGAGACGTAAAGATTGTCCCACGGAGCGTGCCAATTTGTATGCGTCCAAAGTTTTGTTCCTGAAATACAGGAAACAGGAAAGGAAAATAGCAAGCAAACAATAATATTTGTATTTGAATTTATTTGAAGGTTACAATATTTATAAAATATTTAAGAAAGGATATGTAATCCCCTAATTCTTCTCTTAACGGATGTTCTTGATTTGATGATATACTTGCAACTCAACACTTGGAGTGAAGACTTCTTTGTATGCAGAAGACTTGCAGATCAACACTAAACAACAATGATTCTCTATATATTTTTGTGTGTGTGTTCTTCTTTTTTTGCCTTTTTTTTGTCTCATGAGAGCCCCTTTATATAGTTGTGAGCTACGGTTTTGGGGGTATTTCAGTTTGCAAATAATTTTTGAGGACCTTGGGCTTGAAGAGCATGAATTTGGCTCATCTAATCAACTTTATAGACTGGCCCAAATGTAATTTGGACATTATTTGTCACACCCCGAGTCTACACCATGGGTGGGTCTGGCATTCGAGAACCATTGTTGGCCCCAAGCGAACCCTTGGCCTGGCTTAACTCTTAGCGGAATACTTAACTCATGATAAAAGAAAGTATGAAAATACAATCATACTAAACTGTTTGAATAGATAAACTAAGAATGTTTAGAAATAACTTTCAACTAAGTCAAAGAGGCACCTCAAGATCAACATAAGACAATAAAAAAATAGTGGTGAATGAATTAACTAACTAACTGACTAACTGTCTATGAAGCCTCTAAAATTAAGAGGGATGTCGAGACAAGACCCCTGATCATCCTAACAACTGAAAACTACAAAAGCAATGAAATTAGGGATCCTCAGAAAAGCAAGGCGGCTCACCATAAGACTCTGAATGCTCAACTGGATCAATGAAGCGCTGGATGTTGATCCTGGTTACCTGTATCTGCATTATACCAACGATGCAGGCGAAATGGCGCCAGTACATTGAATGTACGAGCATGCGAGGGGAATACTAAAACAAGACATAAGCTTGAAAGGAATTGAAAAAACATACTTGGGCTTAACTCAACCCAACTTAACTCATTTCAATATAAGGGAATAATATGAAAGCAGTATACAGAAAAGCTTTTAAAACATGAATATCAATTCTTTGTATTTAGAAATACAATAGTAACTTTGTATTTGTGCAAGGATACAATATAAACTCTGGAAGGTATATAAAAATACAATTTACTTGTGTAAATAATAATACAAAATACTGTTGATGGGAGTTTGTCTAACCAACAACCATCACTTAAGAGCTATTGTGATGATACATCATTTTGCCTCATGCTACCAGGGTCGTCCTATACCTTGCCGAGGGTATAGAACCTGACTACTTAGTGGATCCACTAGTCTATGCTAAAAAGCACTAAGGAATCATCAAAAAAGTATGACCTTTTTTCTACCCATGATGGCTACATAGTTTTTGGGGCCTGGGAGTTGTCTAAAATCTCCCCCATATCGATGCTCAATACTACTCCCAAAATATAATACTAGCTCTTATATTTAAGAACATATCTTGTTTCTATGGTTTGAGATAATTGCTCAAAACTTAGCCTAAAGGCTCTCTTGGAAATCAAAGTTTCCTTTCTTGCTTAATTGTGAAAGCCTTTACTCTTTACTGGAAAACTAGCTCAAAGGCTCTTTTGGAAATAAAAGTTTTCTTTCTTGTTTAAATGTGAAAACATTTACTGTTTTGAAATACATTGTCCCGATATACTCTTTTAAGAAATGAACCTCAATATATATTCTTTACTCAACTCAAAATTCAAGTCTTAAAACAAAGTTAAAACATTTGTAAAAGACTTTTGGAAAACTCTATGAACTTCTCTTGACTTGACTCTTAACTTTCCTTGAATTGAATTATAGATATAAGGCTCATGATGTCATGGTATGGATGATTTCATGTTGTTTAGACGTACCTTAGAGTGTAGAAATCAACTAGCAAAGATATGTACGTTTCAAGGGAACTTGTACAAAAAGAAGTGGGAAAGCCTAGAGAACCTGGCGTCCGTGGCACTCTAAGTGGCATGGGGCGCCATAAGTGAAATTACAGAACTAGGGATGGGGCAAACTAGCTGGCGCGGCGCCCCAGAGCCCATACTATAGAACACTTTGTGGGGCGCTCTGGCTGGCGCGGCGCCCCACCCCTTTTGCACAGAGTATTCTGATTTTTCTTGCTTATTTTTCAACTCTAAATCCTCTAGATTCAATTGGTTCTTTCCCCAAACACTTAGATTCGACTACAGAACCAAAATATGCAAAAATCTACTCAAAACGACATCTAATTTCATGAATTTTAATCAAGAACTTGTCAATAACTTCAACAATCAAGAACCAAATAGAAATTTCAACAAATCAATCAAGAACTCAATTTCTATACTTTCAAGAACACAATTTCGCTGAATAAAATCATGATTGGCACGTGAGTGAACTTACCTAACGCTATGTGACCTCACGTACCTCATAGGGATCAACCTTTGGCAAAATCCACTAGCAAATCTTCAAGAACGCTACAATTCTATGTTTCATCTATTATTTTCTCCTCTTCTTCTCTCTTCTCTCAAAACCTTAACTTATTTTTATGATGCGTAAACTGAATCCAATCAGTTTAGACCCCAAATTAATTACCAAAAATGAATTTAATAAATTAGGTAGTGAAAAGACCATAATACCCTTCTAAAATCCGGTTTTGATTTTCCTTATCTAGACAACACAACTTCAAATGGGCAAATCTCCCTCATACAAACTCAAAATTAATCAAACTCGGTGGTGTTTGAAAGATAATTCAAAGATCTTCCCACGATATCTGGTAAAACACACAAATCATCTTGAGCTACGAGTTATGGCCGTTTTAATTTTACCTAAAACTCATACTTAACTTAACTTGGCCAAACTTTCCAAATTTGATTATTTCCAAAAATGATTTCTTTCTAATTCCAAGTCTTTCCAATTCTTTCAAACAGCGAGGTGTTAAGGGATGTGTCGTGATGGATTCACTGGTTGTTTTAAGTGTTGTCAGATCGGTCATTTTATGAGAGAGTGTCCAAAGAATAGGCAGAGAAATGGTAATGGGGGCAATAAAACCTATTCTTCTTCAGTTGCTCCACCAAACAGAGCTGCATCTAGAGGAGCTACTTCAGGGGCAGGTGGAGGAGGAAACCGTCTTTATGTTATCACCAGTCGCCAAGAGCTATAGGATTTGCCAGATGTTGTCAATGGTATGATCCAAGTCTTTAACTTTGATGTTTATGCTTTGCTAGATCCAGGAGTGAATTTATCCTTTATAACTCCTTAAGTTGGGATGAATTTTGATGTTCTTCTTGAGCAACTTCTTGAGCCCTTAAGTATTTCCACACCTGTTGGTGAGCCTATTATAGTAGAGATAATCTATCGTGATTGTACAATTTCCGTCAATCACAAGAGCACCATGGCTAATTTAGTTGAGGTAGACATGGTAGATTTTGATGTCATTCTAGGTATGGACTAGCTTCATGCTTGTTATGCACTAATAGATTGTAAAACTCGAGTACTCAAGTTCCAGTTTCACAATGAGCCAGTTATAGAGTGGAAGATTAGTACAGTAGTGCTTAAGGGTTGTTTTATTTCGTACCTTAAGGTGAGGAAGTTAGTTTCCAAGGGGTGTGCCTATCACTTAGTCCGATTTAATAACTCTAGTGTTGAGATACCTCATATTCAGTCAGTTCCAGTTGTAAAAGAGTTCCATAGAAGTCTATCCAGATGATCTTCACAGATTCCCTCCTGAGAGAGAAATAGACTTCCGTATAGATATTCTTTCTGATACTCGTCTTATATTTATTTCGCTATATAGGATAGGACCAGCAGAGTTGAAAGAGTTGAAAGATCAGTTGAAATATCTCTTAGAGAATGGTTTTAGTCGACCAAGTGTCTCACCTTGGGGCGCTCCAGTCTTGTTTGTGAGGAAGAATGACATTTCCCTTAGGATGTGTATAGATTACTGTAAGTTGAACAAGGTTACCATCAAGAATAAGTATCCTCTTCCGAGAATTGATGATCTCTTCGATCAACTTCAGGGTGCCACATGTTTCTCTAATATAGAACTTAAATTAAGCTACTATGAGTTAAGAGTAAAGGAATGTGATATTCCCAAGAAAACTTCCAGGACCCGTTATGGTCATTATGAGTTTCTAGTCATGTCGTTCGGTTAAACTAATGCACATGCAACATTCATGGATCTTATGAATAGATTATTCAAGGCTTATTTAGATATGTTTGTGATCATGTTCATTGATGACATTCTAATCTATTCGAGGAATGAGGAAGATCAAACTAGTCATCTCATAATAGTTCTCCAAACTCTAAAGGATAGGGAGTTGTATGCCATGTTCTCAAAGTGTGAGTTTTCGCTTGAGTCTGTGGCATTCTTAGGCCACATGTGTTTCAGTGATGGAATTATAGTTAATACCCAGAAGATAGAGGGAATGCAGAATTGTCCTAGACCCATATCTCCCACTGATATTAGTAGTTTCTTGGTGTTGGCTGTATATTATAAAAGGTTCGTAGAGGGGTTCTCATCTATTTCGTCCCCTTTGACCAAGTTGACTCAGAAAATAGTGAAGTTTCAATGGTCTGAAGCTTCTAAGAAAAGCTTTCAGGAATTTAAAAAGAGGTTGACTACTGCCCCAGTATTGACCTTATCAGAATGTACGCAAGGCTTTGTTGTATATTGTGATGTGTCTAGATTTTGTTTGGGTTGTGTGTTAATGCAGAATGACAAAGTTATAGCTTATGCCTCTAGACAGTTAAAAAAGTTCACGAGAAGAACTACTTAACCCATGACTTAGAGTAGGCTGTAATCGTATTTTCTTTGAAAATATGGCGTCATTATTTGTATGGTGTTCATATAGATGTATTCACTGATCACAAGAGTCTTCAGTATGTGTTTAGTTAGAAATAGCCGAATCTAAAATAGAGAAGGTTGTTAGAGTTACTCAAAGATTATGACATGAGTATTCTATATCACCCAGGTAAGGCTAATGTTGTTGCTGATGCTTTGAGTAAGTTGTTCATGGGTTGTACCACCCATGTTGAGGAAGAAAAGAGAGAATTAGCGAAAGATGTGCACATACTTTCACGATTAGGAGTTTGAATAATGGATTCCATAGAAGAAGGAGTAGTGGTGATGAATGGGGTTGAATCATCATTAGTGTCAGATGTGAAAGAAAAGCAAGACCAAGATCCTATTTTGATTGGATTGAAGGAAAATATTCATAAGCAAAAAGTAATGGCTTTTGAACAAAGAGGAGATAGTGTATTGAGGTATCAACGTAGGTTGTGTGTACCAAGGGTGGATGAACACCAAGAGAGGATCATGGAGGAAGCTCATAGCTCCAGATATTATATTCATTCGGGTATAACAGAGATGTATCGTGACTTGAGAGAGGTATATTGGTGGAGTACTATGAAGAAAAGCAGTGATGAGTTCACTACTCAATGCCTGAATTGTCAACAATTTAATGTAGAGCACCAAAGGCCTGATGGAATGACTCAGAATATAGAACTTCCAGAAAGGAAGTGGGAGATGATCAATATGGATTTCATCACAGGTTTACCAAGGTCTCACAGGCAGCATGATTCTATTTGGGAGATTGTTGATAGAATGACTAACTCAACCCACTTTTTACCGTTAAAGACTACCCATTCATCAGAAGATTATGCTAAGTTATATATTCAAGAGGTAGTCAGACTTCATGGGGTTCTGATATCGATTATTTCAGATAGCGAAGCACAATTTACTGCACAGTTTTGGAAGTCATTCCAGAAAGGCTTGTGTTCAGAGGTGAACTTGAGTACTACTTTCCATCCTTAGACAAATGGTCATGCAGAGCGCACTATTTAGACTTTAGAAGATATGTTGAGGATATGTGTGCCTGATTTCTAGTGTAACTTGGATGATCACGTACCTCTCATCGAGTTTGCTTACAACAATAGTTACCACTCTAGCATCCAAATAGTTCCTTATAAAGCTCTTTATGGGAGAAGATGCAGATCTCCTATTGGATGGTTTGAAGTTGGTGAAGCTGGGTTGATAGGACCAGACTTAGTTCATCATGCTATGGAGAAGGTGAAAGTTATTCAAGAGAGGGTGAAAACAGCGCAGAGTCGTCAAAAATCCTATACAGATGTTAGGAGAAGAGACTTAGAGTGTAAAGTAGATGATTGGGTCTACTTGAAAGTTTCACCCATGAGGGTGTTATGAGATTTTGTAAGAAGGGGAAATTTAGTCCTCGATCTATTGGTCCTTACATAATTTCCAAGAGAATTGGCAATGTAGCTTATGAGTTCGAACTACTAGAGGTGAATGCACGATCCTTCACTTATCATTCCTACTGAATATATTGGTATCAAGGATAGCTTATCATATGGGGAGATTCCTGTTCAGATTCTAGATCGCTAAGTTTGCAAGTTCAGAACTAAAGAAGTAACATCAGTCAAAGTTCTGTGGAGAAATCAGTTTGTTGAGGAAGCTACTTTGGAAGCTGAGTAGGATATGAAGAAGAGATACCCACATCTCTTTGAAACCGGAGATATTCCAAATTAAGGTACTAATCCTTTTCTTGGCTTTCCTTTTAAGTTGGCATGTTATTTTTACGTTTTGCTTGTTGGGTGTTTGAACTAGGTGTTAGATGTTAGGCCTTAGCCTACTAAGAGTAATCTCATTCGAGGATGAATGTTCCCAAGGGAGAGATATTGTAACACCTCACTATTTGAAAGAACTAGAAAGACTTGGAATTAGAAATAAACCATTTTTGGAAATAATCAAATTTGGAATATTTGGCAAAGTTAAGTATGAGTTTTAGGTCAACTTCAAATGACCATAAATCGTAGCTCAAGATGATTTAGGTGTGCTACCAGATACCGTATGAAATATCTTTGAATTATGTTTCCAACGCCACCGAGTTTGATCAATTTTGAGTTTGTATGAGGGAGATATGACCATTTGAATCTGGTTTTCTAGATAAGGAAAGTCAAAACCGGATTTTAGAAGGGTATTATGGTCTTTTCACTAGCCAATTAATTAAATTCTCTTTTGGTAATTACGTTAGGGTCTAAACTGATTGGATTCAGTTTACGCTTCAGAAAACTAAGTTAGGGTTTTGAGATAAGAGAAAAGAAGAGGGGAAAAGAGGAGAAGAAACTTAGAGTCATCGGATTCTTGAAGATTTACTGGTGGATTTCGCCAACGATTGATCCCTACGAGGTATGGGAGATCACATAGAGTTGGGTTAGTTCACCCACTCACCAATCATGATTTTATTCAGCGAATTTGTGTTTTTGAAAGTATAGAAATTGACTTCTTGATCGATTTGTTGAAATTTCTATTGAGTTCTTGATTATTGAAGCTATTGAGAAGTTCTTGATTTTCATGAAATTAGATGTCTTTTTTAGTAGATTCTAGCATATTTTGGTCATGTACGTAGTCGAATCTATATGTTTGGTCGAAGGAACCGTATGAATCTAGAGGATTTAGAGTTGAAAAACCAGTAGGAAAATTCAAAAAATTCTGGGGAAAAGGGGTGTTGCACTGTGCCAGCCAGTGCGCCCCATCCCCAGTTCTTTAATTTCACCTCTGACACCCCGCACTACTCAAAGCGCCAGGGACGCCAGGTTCTCCACACTTTCCCACTTCTTTCCATACGAGTTCCCTTGAAATGTACCTATATTTTCTAGTTGATTTGTACACTCTAAGGTACGTATAACCAACATCAAATCATACATAACATAAGATCATGGGCCTTGAATCCATAATTCAATTCAAGGAAGTTTAAGTGTCATGTTAATAGAAGTTCATAGAGTTTTCTAAAAGTCTTTTACAAGTGTTTTAACTTTGTTTTAAGACTTGAGTTTTGAGTTGAGTAAAGTGTAAAGATTGAGGTTCATTTCTTTAAAAGATTATATTGGGACTATATATTCTCAAAGAGTAAATGTTTCACATTTAAGCAAGAAAGGAAACTTTGATTTCCAAAAGAGCCTTTGAGCTAGATTTTCAATAAAGAGTAAATGCTTTCACAATTAAGCAAGAGATGAAACTTTGATTTCCAAGAGAGCCTTTGAACTAAGTTTTGAGCAATTATCTCATACCACAAAAGAAGTTATGTTTTTAAACATAAGAGCTAGTATTATATTTTGGGAGTAGTATTGAGCACCGATAAGGGAGAGACTTCAGACAACTCCCAATCCTCATAAACCATGTAGCCATCATGTGTAGAAAAAGGGTCATAGTTTTTAGATGATTCCTTAGTTATTTTTAGCATTGACTAGTGGATCCACGTAGTAGTCAGGTTCTATACCCTTGGCAAGGTATATGACGACCCTGGCAGCATAAGGCAAAATGTTGTATCATCACAATAGCTCTTAAGTGATGGTTGTCAGTTAGAGAAACTCCCACAACAGTATTTTGTATTCTTATACACACAAAAGTAAATTGTATTTTTATATTGTATATCTGCATACATATAGAGTTACTATTGTATTTCTAAATATATAGAGTTGATATCCATATTTTAAAAGAATTTTTCTATACTACATTCATATTATTGCTTTATATTGAAATGAGTTAAGTTGAATTATGTTCTTTCAGTTCCTTTCAATCTTATATCTTGTTTCAGTTTTCCCTTCGCATGCTCATACATTCAATGTACTGATGCCATTTGGCCTACATGGTTGTTATGATGTAGATACAGGTAACCAACATCAGCATCCAATGCTTTGTTGATCCAGTTGAGCATTCAGAGTCTTGTGGTGAGCCTCCTTGCTTTCTGGAAGATCCCTATTTTAATTGCTTTAGTAGTTTTCAGTTGTTAGGATGATCGAGGGTCTTGTCCCGAAATACCTCTCAGTTTAGAGGCTTCATAGACAGTTAGTCAGTTAGTTAGTTAGTTCATCCATCATTATTTTGTTACTGGCTTATGTTGATCTTGAGGTGCCTCTTTCGCTAAGTTGAATGTTATTTCTAAACATTCTAAGTTTATCTATTCAAACCGTTTAGCATGATTGTATTTTAATACTTTCTTTTATCATGAGTTAAGTCTTCCGCTAATAGTTAAGCCGGGCCAAGGGTTCTCTTGTGGCCAACAATGATTCTCGAGTGCCGGTCCAGCCGTGGGTGTAGGCTTGGGGCGTGACAAATTAACTATCTGTGACTTTAATTAAATTTTAGAAAATAAAAAAAATGAGAAAAAAAGATTTGTTAATTTTTTACTCAATAATTTTTTTTGAGTGGGGGTGGTGGTAGGGGAATTTATTTAAAATAACAAGGTGAAAAGAGCATGTGAGGTGTCATATAAAATTTCATGGCCCAAAGTTGATATATTTGCTCAGTAATAATATAATCAATTATTTTATGTTTAAACAAACGATTTAGATAATTTAAATCAACACAAGTATTTTATGAAAAGAACAATAAACTCCAATCGGAATATGATTTTAGACAACCATCATGACTGACCAACAATAAAATAAAGGGATAAGGGTCTAAAAAATACTCAACTTTGGTCGAATTTGCTGTTGCGATCCTAAACTTTCATAAGGACCTATTACCTCCCTAGACTATTTAATACCGTATTTTAAACATATATATTTGTCCACGTGGACATAAAAAATAATGCAAAATTGTAAATAGTTATGTGTCCACGTGGACATATACGTACCTTTAAAATACACTATTAAATAGTTTAGGGTGTAAAAAATACGGTATTAAATAGTCTAGGGAAGTAATAGGTCCTCATGAAAGTTTAGTATCTCAACAACAAATTCGACCAAAGTTGGGGTATTTTTCAGATCCTTATCCCTAACATAAAATAAAACAACAAACTCACTCTTTTAGATATTCTTCTATTAGACAAACATACGGAAAATAAAATTAAAAAAATTCCAAACTTAGCACATTTTTAGACACCCCATTTACAAAGAAGATCCACATAAATTTTGCACTAGTTAAAGCCTCAAGTTTAAGTCCAAATCATTTTGTTTTTCAACTAAGTTAACTAGTTCATCTCCATTTGGTGAAATAAGAACATCCAATTGATTTATTAATTGTCTTGTACCATAAACAATAGTCTCATTTGAATTTATAAATGTTGAATTTGAGCCTCCAACTATGTTTCTTCTTTCCATTTGTACCATATTCATTGGCGGTGCTCTGCCCTTTCTTATCGGTACAACATTATTTCTTCTTGCCATTTGTTGTGGGGTCGAAGGTTGAGTTAATGACAATTTTTCTGAATAAAAAATTATTTGATGCAAAATAGGAAAATGTATGGCATTATGCGAACTCGCATGTGCTAGGGACGCATGTTGAGATGGTGATGGATTTTCTTGATAAAATGTTGCAAATGCATATATTGGAGAAGGTAGGATAACATTTTGTAAACTTACATGTTGTGGGGCCACAAGTTGAGCTAATGACAAATTTTCCGTCAAGAAAATATTAGATGCATATACATGAGAACATAGGATGATATTTCACTCAGGCGTTGATGGGTGTGTAGTTCGTTAGTGATTCCTAAATTTCATATGAGTACGAAACTCTCCATTTCATAAAGGGCATCGAAGTAATACACTAGACTGTATTAAAAATGAAGGAGAAGAAAAAATTGCATTATTCATATATGATGTATGAATGACTAAAAATTTCTCCAAAGTAAGAATTGATTAAAAAAAATACCATTTATGCACTATAATTTCAGAAAATATGAAGAGAATTTATAGGCTACTCATGGTATAACTCCCTTTTTCCTTTATATTTATTCTATTTTTGTATTGATAGACAACTAACTTTGTTACTAAAATGTATAATCTAATGATTTCATTTTCATTTTCCTGATTTGTTGCTTATAAATAACTCATCTCTTGTAACACTTCAAAAGAAAAAAAAATTGTTTTCTCTCTAAGTAGACAAACTTTAGAAGAGGAATATGTTCTCTTGAAATTGATCAAGGGCACTGCTTCTAATAACCAAAGAATTTATTATGATTTATTTGTATTTAATACATTTTGATTTATGAATTTATAATTCTTTATTTATCACTAGATTGTACAAATTATCAAGAGAAACATAATTCTTTATCAATTTCGGATAAGCTATACTTGTCTTACTTATAAGTAATATTATCTCAATTAATTATGACTTAGACTGAAAATAACATTAATCTGTCTCAACATTACTTGTAGAATTGAATAATTATAAAATAGAAAAATGTTTATAGCAGTAAATATATAATAGTTGTTTTAATTATTCTCTGTCCATACAAAGTAATAATTTAGATTAAATTAATATTTTTCATTTTACCAATATACAAGGTAATAGTAAAAAATTATATCAGAGTTGATTCATGGGAAAAGAAGAGAATTAATGTTAGATGGACTTAATGTCACGACCCAGACCATCGTGATTGGCACCCACACTACTCGTCTGGTCCATTAATTCTAATTAACTAACCAACTTTAAATCAAAATACTAAGGAATTTAAGTTACAGAAGTAAGTTTAAATGCTAAGGAAAAGATAGAGATTTCCCAGAAAGTCCAACAAAAGTCTAACAACTAACAAATGCGGAAATACTACCTAGAACCTGAAAGTCAATGTACCAAAACATCTAATGTTCAACAACTCTAAACAAGAAGGGATACAACCCCAAACTAATGAACTAGTAGCTAACTAGAAAATCTATGTTCGAAATATGGACATAGACAGAAAGATAACTCATGGCAGCCCGGAAGAACTGGCTCACCCTTGAATTCGAACGATCACTGATCTTCTGAGCGAGGTCTGTCAATAGCCGCCTGAAGATACCCTGTACTGAACAAAGAAAGAGCAAGTGTACTATCAGTACACAACCAAAGTGTACTGGTAGGATCACGTGGCTATCCCACTAAGTGCAACATATATAGGTCAAAACAAAAATACAATAACATGCATACACCGAACATATACAATATCATCATCATTTACAACAACAAGCAGTTTCACGATTCTCAAATATCATAGTTATATCAAGTCGTTGGTCCTCTCATGGAACAAAAACCCAAACTGTTAGCATACCGAAATGTGGTAGCCGATCCAATGGTTATGCTGGAACGTGGCAACCAATCCTATAAATATGCCAAAACGTGGCAACCGATCCAAGTTAGTGTGTCAGAATGCAACACCCGATCCATTTAACAAGCCACAAGCATAATGAAAGAGTACATTCTCATAATAATACAATCAAGTCATGATTCATGGAATTTATCATACATATATCCTCATTTACAATTTAATGTGATCAATAATGCAACATTCATACATACATGCATCATAATGAAGAAATAACAAATATACATCACAGAATCATAGAATCACAACCATTATCTAACTCGAAACAAGTTTGAAACCCTTAAGAAACTTGGTTCTTCCCTTTTCGGACTCGTTCCACTTGTTCTTGGTCTACAAACAATAATAACTAATTACCCAAATTGCTATCAATCCTATCAACCCTAGATCAAACACATGGTCCCAATATCCATATTAGGGCTTTTCCCACCATAATTTTCAAATCAAAACTCTTGCCCACCAATAATTACCCATTAGATTACATTCTATGGATCGAAAAATGGATTCGAAAAGTGAAAATCATACCTTTTGCCTCAAGAATGGTGGAAAATTGTTAAGAAAAGCCCTAGGTTCGTTCCTTAGCTCATGTTTGAAAATTGCAGAATAAAAACATTTTGGGGTTTATTTCCGACTTAAATTGCGACTGTCCCGCTATGGCGGCCCCGCCCTGGCGGGAATAATTCAGCCACTGTGTCTTGCGCGGGACCAGTGAGTCGATGTAAGAATTATAAATTCTGATTTCACAACACATCTTTAACCAACGACAGTCAGGAACTACACGTTTATGCTAAGATCAATTTCGGGAGTTCTACTCACCCGAATTCAATTCCTAAAGTCGAATGGGTTCCGTCTTTTTATGTATCTACTCATGTAATTAAAATCATAATTAAATTGCCCAATTGCTACTTGATTTCCCTAGACTTAAATGACTCCGATTTCGTCCAAATTTAGAGTAGGTTGGGAAATTCCAAGTTACTACGAAAAACTTTTCCGGCCCAAAAATTTTCCCGGTTGGCTTTTGTATAACGACAGAACCTGATCGTTATAATAGATACCAATCTACCCATCACTCGTCCTCAAGTGAAAAACTTAGGAAAAATAGGCTAAAGAAAGAATTGAGTAGTACCTGAAAGGACGAGCAATTGGGGATATTTGTCTTGCATGTCCCTCTCGATTTCACAAGTAGCTTCCTCAACTGGACGGTGCTTCCATTGAACTTTAACAGAGTTAATCTCCTTGGTCCTCAGCTTACGCACATCACAATCGAGAATTGCAATTGGTTCCTTCTCTTATTGGAGTTCCTTGTCTAACACAATTGAGTCCCACTTAATGATATAATCTCTGTCACCGTGATATCTCTTCAATATGGACACATGAAATACCAGATGAACTCCTGGTAGATTAGGAGGTAAAGCCAATCGATAAGCCATTGGCCCTACACATTCAAGAAGCTCAAAGGGACCAATGTTTCGCGGACTTAGCTTGCCCTTCTTGCAAAATCTCATCACCCCTTTCATGGGCGATACTTTGAGAAGAATATTCTCCCCAGTCTGAAATGTCATGTCTCTTTCCATATGATCTGCATACTTCTTCTGTCTACTCTGGGTTACTAAAAGCTTAGTTTGGATACTGCTCACCTTATCTTGATCATCCTTCACTAAATCAACCTCCAAAGGTTTCACATCTCCAACCTCGAACCATCCAACAGGTGATGTACATCCCCTCCCATATAATGCCTCAAACGGTACCATATCAATGCTGGAGTGATAACAATTATTATAGAAGAACTCCCACAAAGGTAGGAACTTATCCTAATGCCCTCTAAAATCAATCACACATGTCCTCAACCTATCTCCTAACTCTTGAATAGTTCTCTCCGATTACCCGTCCATATGTGGATGGAAGGTTGTACTAAATGTGAGTTCTGTGCCCAATTCATCATGCAATTTCCTCCAAAACTTGGATGTGACTTGGGTACCACGGTCTGAGATGATAGAGAAGGGGAACTCCATGCAACCTCACTATCTCTTTCACATACACCTTAGCCAATTGTTCAGTATTATAATCTATTCTTACAGGAATAAAGTGGGTTGACTTAGTCAACCTATCAACCACTACCCAAACAGAATCAAACATCCCCAAAGTTTTGGGAAGACCAACCACAAAATCTATGTCTATCCTTTTCCCACTTCCATTCCGGAATTGGCATTTTCTAAAGTAAACATGCATGTCTTTGGTGTTCACACTTCACTTGTTGGCAATTTTGACACTCATCTACAAACTCCGCTATATCATTCTTCATGCCCGACCACCAATAAACTCACTCCAAATCTCGGTAAATCTTTGTCACCCCTGGATGAATAGAATATCATGAACCGTGAGACTCTGCCAACTATTTCTTAATCAAGTCATCTACTCTAGGAACACATATTCTTCCTTCAAAATTGAGCACACCTTCCGCATCAAGAGTGGTCTCTTGTGCCTTACCAATCGCAGTCTTCTTCCGGAGCCTGTTCAGATTTTCATCCTCAAACTGTTTGGCCTTGATCTCCTCAATGACTGTGGCCCTCACTTCAATGCTAGCTAACACCCTACCTCTTTCTTAGATTCCCAACTGCATGAACTTAGACTCCAAGGTATGAATTTCCTTAACCAAGGGTCGCTTGGATACACTCAAGCAAGCTAAACTACCCATACTCATCGCTTTTCGACTCAAAGAGTCTGCCACCTCATTGGCCTTGCCCGAATGGTATTGAATGGTCACATCATAATCCTTGAGTAACTACATACACCTTCTCCGTCTCAAATTCAATCCTTTTGAGTGAACACATGTTGTAAACTGTGATGATCAGTAAACACTTCACATTTAACCCCACAAAGATAATGTCTCCAGATCTTAAGAGCAAACACTACCGCTGCCAACTCCAAATCATGTGTTAGGTAATTCCTCTCATGCACCTTCAACTGTCACGATGCATAAGCTATAACATACTTATCCTGCATTAACATAACACCCAAGGCAGAATGTGAAGACTCACAATAAATAATAAAATCCTTACCATTCACCGGTAGTGCTAGAATAGGTGCGGTAGTCAAAAGAGTCTTGAGCTTTTGAAAGCTCTCCTCACATTTTTCAGTGCATTCAAATGGTATGTACTTTTTGGTCAAATTTGTCAAGTGGGTGGCAATAGAAGCAAAGTTCTTCACAATCGACGATAGTAGCTAGCGAGCACTACAAAACTCCTAACTTTCGTCACAGAGCTAGGCGGAACCCAGTTTTTAACCGCCTCAATCTTTTGAGGATCTACCATTACCCCTTCCTTTGAAACTACATGTCCCAAAAAATGCAACAGAAGTCAACCAAAATTAATACTTAAAAATTTAGCATACAACCTTTGTTTCCCAAAAACACCAAGAACAATACGAAGATGGTCGGCATGCGCTTCTTCACTTTTCAAATAGTCCAAATTATCATCAATAAAGACTAACGAAAGAATCAAAAATGGCTTGAACACACCATTCATTAAAGTCATGAAAGTTGTAGACGCATTAGTCAAACCAAAAGACATAACCAGAAATTCATAGTGCCCGTAGCCAGTTCTAAATGCCGTCTTTGGCACATCCTCAGGCCTAGTTTTCAATTGATGGTACCCAGACCTTAAATCAATCTTGGAGAAAAGTGATGCACCTTGCAATTGGTCAAAAGGATCTTCTATTCGAGGCAAAGGATACTTGTTTTGAATAGTGACCCTATTAAATTACCGATAATCTATACACATCCTTATACTACCATCCTTCCTCTAAACAAAGAAAATAGGAGCACCCCATTGGGAAGCACTAGCACGAATAAATCCATTATCAACAAGCTTTTTGATTTGAGCCTTAACCTCTCTTAATTCTGCTAGAGTTGTGCGATTTGGAGGGATAGAAATGGGACAAGTACTAGGTTCTAAATCAATGCAAAAATCTATGTCTCTATCCGGAGGCATACCAGGCAAATCATTAGGAAACACTTCTCTAAATTCTGACACCACATGAATAGACTCAATAGATGGAGACTCAACCTCAACATCTCGAATATGAGCCAAATAAGCCAAACAACTCTGCTCTACCAATTTACTAGCCTGAATGGAGTATATTATCTTAGCTTGCTTAGGCTTGTACACCCCTTCCCACTATAACATTTCCCTTCTCAGAATTTCTAAAGTTACAGACTTAGTATTACAATTAAGCATAACATAATAGGGGGACAACCAAGGCATGCCTAAGATTATATCAAAGTCAGTCATACCTAAAATTACCAAACCAGCCAAAGTATGAAAACCCTTAAACAAACTAGGAGAAGCACGATAGACATGGGTGACTATGAAAAACATTCTAACTGGGATAGAAACATGGAAGGGGGCATCAAGTATATCACAAATCATAGCAAATTCTGAGGCAAATCACACGGATACATGTGAATAAGTAGAACCCAGATCAAATAACACATTAGCCATCTGGTCATAGAAAAGAATAGTACTTGTGATCACTGCGTCAGACGCCTCTACCTTATTCTTGCCCGGAAAGGCATAACACTGAGCCTTATCTTGGCGGGCAACTTCCCTACCTGTGTGCGATGCACCTATGGATGAGTTACCATTTCCTCTACCTTCACGGCCTTGTTGATTACCTCCTCACCCATCTTGTGGATACCCTTGACCCTGATTACCATTTCCCGTTGGTACCACTGCTCTAGTCTGCTGCTGCGCGGAATCCGTCATACGCGGGTGGGGACAATATCTTCTTATATGCCCAGGTTCACCACAGTTGTAACATGTATAATCAAAAGATAGCCTGCTGCCCGTCGAAAATGGAGTTCCCGAGTAACTACTTGTAGAGGCGGGCATAGCAGACTGAATTGGCCTGGCTGCAAGTGTTGGCCTCCCTGACTCCTTGGAATAAAAACCTTGAAAGTTACCCAATTTCTTGGCCTTTTTAGCCAATGCCTTTGCCTGACCGTCTCGCCTCACACCCTCTAATTTCTTAACAAAGTCTGTTAGCTCATTAAACCTCCTCCCTGCAGAGGTCATATGAACAGATAATACCTGCTACTTAAGATTTAGTCCCCTAATAAATAAACAAATCCTCTCCTCCTCAGTAGTCACCAATTAAGTAACATATCTAGACAAAGTGTGGAACTTGTCCTCATAAGCGGCCACAAATATACCACCTTGCTGCAAAGCTATGAACTCATCCTTATTACGATCTCTCATAGTCTTAGGCACATATTTCTTTAAAATAGAGCATGAAACTGGGTCCAAGAGAGTGGGGGTAAACTTGAAGATCTGCACTCTACATAAGCTCTCCACCACTGCTTAGCCTCACCTTGAAGTTGAAGTCACAAACTCAACCCCATGCTGATGGACAATTGCCAACTTATGAAGCCTCTCATAACAGTCTAAGATAAACTCATAAGCATCCGCACTCTCAGAACCAAGAAATACAGGAGTCTTTAGCTTCAAATACATAGTCAACATTTCATGCTCATTACCAGTAATAACAGAACATGACAAAGGACGAAAGAAAACAACATTACCTCCATTTCCACCCACCTTGGGCGCAGTGCTAGGAACAAGGGGTTTAGTAGGAGCTTGAGTTGCTTGAATAGAGCGAAGCACTTCAGGACCAACCAATACCTTCAAGAATGGCATGATCTGCAGAGCTAACCCTGTAGTTTCAGCCTGTACCTCTTCCTCTTGTCCAACTTCCTCAACATTTTCAACCTCAACATCCTCCTTTATCTCTTTATGATGCACATGAGGGGCCTCATTTCTCGGAACATTTTCACCAAGTGTTCCATCCCAGTAGGTGCAACCATTCCTCAGCCTCTACTCATAGCTCTTCCTCTACCCCTTTCTCAACCACGACCTCTCGCTGATAATTCCTCAGCTGGAGTATTGACGGGAGTTATGGGCCCGACTTCGTTGAACATAGTATTAACTATATGTGGACAGAAGAGTGAAGGAGGTTAGATACCAATTTGAATCGTCAGATACAAATTGGAATCAAGTTATATCACGAAATGAGACAAAAGAAAGTAAAGAGATTTTCTAAAGTCCTATAACCTCTCGAAGAAAAGTACAAACATTTTCGTACCATTTCGTAAGACTCTACTAGACTCATTTTGGTACATCAAGATCAACGGACCTAGGCTCTGATACCAACTTTGTCATGATCCAGACCATCGTGATTGACACCCACATTAATCCTCCGTTGGGAGAACCCTTAATACTAATTAGCTAACCAACTTTAAATCAAAATATTGAGGCATTTAAGTTACGGAAGCAAGTTTAATAGCTAAGAAAAAGATAGAGAGTTGCCATACACTCCAACAAAAGTCTACCAACTAAAAATGTGAAAATACTACCTGAAAGTCAATGTACCAAAACATCTAAAGTTCAACAAGTCTAAACAAGAAGGGATACAACCTAAACTAATGAACTAATAACTAACTAGAAAATCTAAGTCTCAAATGTGGACATAGACATAAAGAGAACTCATGGTAGCCCAAAAGAGTTGGCTCACCCCTGATTTCGAACGATACCTGATCTTCTAAGCGAGGTTTGTCAATAGCCGCCTGAAGATGCCCTATACTCAACAAAGAAAGGGCAAGTGCAGTATCAGTACACAACCACAGTGTACTGGTAGGATCACACGGCTATCCCACTAAGTGTAAAATACAAATCAAAACAACAATACCATAACATGCATACACCAAACATATACAATATCATCATCATCATTTACAACAACAAAAAGTTTCATGATTCTTAAATATCACAGCTATATCATGTCATTGGTCCTCTTATGGAACCCAAGCCCAAGCACTTAGTATACCAAACGTGGTACCTGATCCAATGATTATGCTGTAACGTGGAAACCAATCTCATAATTATGCCGAAACGTGGCAACCGATCCAACTTAGTGTGTCGGAACACAACAACTGATCCATTCAATAAGGCACAATCATAATCACAAAGTACATTCTCATAATCATACAATCAAGTCATGATTTATGGCATTCATCATTCATATATCCTCATTTATAATTAATGTGATCAATAATGCAATATTCATTTACATACATGTATCATAGTGAAGTAAGAGCAAACATACATCACACAATCATAGATTCACAACCATCACCTACCTCAAAACAAGCCTTAAACCCTTAACAAACTTGGTTCTTCCCTTTCCAGATTCATTCCGTTTGTTCTTGGTCTACAAACAATTAATATAACACGGAAATCAATAAACAATCACTAATTACCCAGATTACTAGCAATGCTATCAACCCTAGATCAAACCCATGATCTCAATATCCAAATTAGGGAATTTCCCACAACAATTCTCATATCAAAACTCATCTCCATCAATGATTACCCATTAGATTATGTTTTACAGATCGAAAAATGGATTTGAGAAGTGAAAATCTTACCTTTTGCCTCAAGAATGGGGGAATACTGTTAAGAAAAGCCCTGGGTTTGTTCCTTAGCTGTCAAGTTTGAAAGTTGCAGAATAAAGATGTTTTTACATCATAAAATGAGACTCATTTTTATTAGACAAACACCTTCAGTATGAAGAGGAACTGGTTGCAATTCTTGATCGCGATATCCAAAATCTGATGACCAAGGGGATAAAGTTCGTGATAGTTCAATGGACGCATCGTCCGATGAAGGAAGCTAATTGGAAAACCGAGAAGGACATGCCGTACAAGTATCCCTGTTGTTCAATGATTCAGGTACTACTCTACCCTTACATTAGCCAGTTTTACGTAGTTGATCACTCGGGGATGAGTGATGCATAAATTGGTATCTATTGTAATGAACTCTTCCCGTCATTAGGGAAAAGCCAATGGGGAAGGAATTGGGGCCAAAAAATTTTTGATTAGTGACTTGGGAATTCCTAACCTAGTCCATATTTGGACAATATCTGAGTTAGGTGAGTTCTAGGGAAATATGGTAATTAATGAGAGATTTAATAATGATTTTTATTAGATTAGTGGATAGTTGAGACGTTGAGAAACCAATACGACTTTACGAAATGAAATTCAGGTGAGTAGAACTCCTGAAAGTATGCTTAGCGTGAAAGGGTAGTCTTTGACCGTCAAGGGTTGAAAGTGTGAGGTGAAATGGGAGTTTGGAACTCAAATTCGAACGTTCTATCTCCGTGCAAGCTGCCTGGGCGTGGCCGCTTTGGTGGACTGGGTTTTGTCGTAGAGGCCCAGTCAAATATTAAGTGAGGGAAAAACCCCAAAAACTGTTATTATTCTGCAATTTACGTGCTTGAGAGCTAAGAAACGACCCAGGGTAAATTCTTGACAGTTTTCCACCTCTTCTAACGCTAAAGGTAAGGTTTTTACTCCCCTAATCCATTTTTTGATCCGTAGAACTTAGATTCTTGGGTGATTATCATTGGGGGATGGCATTGACCTGAAACTAATGGTGGAAAAAGCCCCAAATTGGGTTTTGGGATCTTGGATTTTTCCTAGGGTTGATAATTTTGATTGTAATCCAGGTAATTATGCCTCATTTATTGATCCTTCCATTAATTTGTTGTGTTTAGACCACGAACAAGCGGAAAGAATTCGAAAAAGGGATGATTCAAGTGTCTTAGGGGGATTCAAACTTGGTTTTGAGGTAGGTGATGGTTTGATTTCACGTTTGTGTGATATATGTCGGTAATTGCATTATTTTAATGTATGCATGTATGTGAATGAGTTACTATTGATCAAAACTAATGAAATGAGTATGAATGAACAATTGTATGCCATGAATCAACACTTGATTGTATAATTGTGAGTATGTACATTACAAGCGTGAATGCGATTGTAGTTGTGTTGATTGGATCGGGTGTCACGTTCAACACATACATTGGATCGGGTGTCACGTTCAACACATACATTGGATCGAGTGTCACGTTCCAACACACTAATTGGATTGAGTGTCACGTTCCGACAAACTAACAGTTTGGGTGTTGGTTCCACTAGAGGACAATTGTACTATTTTTCTACTCGTTATTGAGAATGTTGAATTGTATCTTGTTCCGAAACAATAACCGATTTACATATTTCGTATATGCATGCTTACCATGTTGTGATTGCTTGAATATGTTCGCTTATTGGAATAGCTGCGTGATCCTACCAGTACACATGGTTGTGTACTGATACTGCAATTGCTCGTTCTTTATTGAGTACAGGGCATCTTTAGGCCGCTAATGATAGACCTCAGTTAGGAGATTAGTGATCGAGACAATATTTCAAGGGTGAGCCAGCTCTTTCAGGCTGCCATGAAATCCTTCATTTTGTTTATTCCATTCTCTTCAGACTCAGACTATTGGTTAGATATTTCCTATGTTTTGTTGAGGTTGTACCCCTTTTTCTTAGACTTGTTGCACTTTAGATGTTTTTGTACAATGACTTTCACTTCTAGGGGTTATTTTCCGCAATAGTTTTGGTAATTGTTATTGAACTTTGGAGTTTATGGGAACTTAATACTTGTTAGACATTTAAACCTACTTCTGTATCTTTAAATGTGTAGTTTTTTTGTTAAGGTTGCTTAGTTTGGTTGTAGTAACGGTTCTCCCACCGAAGGGTTAGTGTGGGTACCAATCACGACGGTCTAGGTGGTGACAAAGTTGGTATCAGAACCCTAGTTTCGTTTATCTCGTTGTACCAAAACGAGCATAGTTGAGCCTTGCAGAACGGTACGGAGACATCTGTACTTTTCTTCGAGAGGCTACAAGACTTTATGTAAACTCATTTCTTTCTTTCTTCGTGCTATTACTTGAATCCAATTGGTATCTGGGTGATACAAATTGGTATTTTTCTCCTTCACCCTATAGTCAGAACTAGAGTGGTAACACCAACACTTGGAAGAGAGGATGCGTACTTCCTAATAAGCATATTTCCCCGATTCAATATGGGCTTGTGATGACTAATGACAAACATGAGGTTTTTATTATGTTCTTAAGGTTGAAACCTTCATTTTTCATGGGTACTGAATTTTAAGATTCTTATGATTTTCTTCTTGATTGTCATGAGCTACTTCATAAAATGAATAAGGTAGAGTGATTTGGCATTGAGTTTATGATATACCAGTTCACGTGAGACACCAAAATGTGGTGTTGGTCTCATGTTCAGTTCCGACTAGTAAATGCACTACTCATGACTTAGGAAACATTTTATAGTTTTCTGTATGGAGAAGTGTAGACGTTGAAGTTTGAGAGACAGGAGGAGAGATTGATTTCCTAATATAGAGCAATATAATATACTTGTTGCAACCTTTAAGGAAAATGTTTGTGTTTTATCCAAATATGGTACTCCACTTTGCTTCAGTCTAAAAGAACAAATTTGTCATTTTGTGAAGTGATTAAGGTCATATTTGCATATTCAAACTTATAGGTGGCTGCTTTAGCAAAATATTTTCAGGAAGTGGTTGATATTGTGATAGAGGTAGAAGAGGGTGAAGTCAGAACACTTTGCCAAGGTGACATCATTCAATAAGTTTTGTAAGGGAAGGCTAGAAAATGAATTCCATTACTTTGGAAACTGTATTTAGTATTGTTGTCATAACTGTATGGGTTGCTTAGTAAATAATGAAATTATGTTGCGACAATTGAAGTTATAATCTCTACTGCAATTTCCTAGATTAAGTTTATATCAAAGAGGGTCATGATACGACTGCTACAATAGAAGCGATGCTTACCTGGTTAAGTTATTAAGTGTGTTACAATTGTGGAGAACCTAGGCATATGAGGAGGAAACCAGCGAGACTGTGGAGGCCGAATAAATGGTAATGCAGGCAGAAGTGCAGTGTCGCCTGGCAAAGAGAATGCCCATCAAGATAAGAGGGCTCAATTTTATGCCTTTCTGGGCAAGACGAGACTGAGGGGTTTGATGCAGTGGTCACATGTGTTATTCTTGTCTGTGACCGAATGACTATTGTTTTGTTTGATTTTGGGTTCTACTTATTCATATGTGTTAGTTCAATTTGCCTTGGGATTTAATGTTGTTTTGTGATGTGCTTCATTGCGCATCAATGTTTCTACCGTAGTTGGAGAGTTTGTCATAATCACCCATGTTTATCGTGCTTGTCCTGTTATATTTATGGGTTTCCAAACTTGGGCTGATTTGGTTATTTTGGATATGACTAACTTAGATATAATCTTAGGGATGAGTTGGTTGTACCCTTACTATGTTGTGCTTAATTGTAATACTAAGGGCATCTCCAACCCTATCCTCTATTTTACTCTCCAAATATAGATGACTCTATTTTTTTAAGACAACCAACTTCAATCTCATTCTCTATTTTACTCTCTAAAAAGAATCTTTTTCTATCTCCTCAATATTATATTATTATTTCTATTTCATTTTTATTTTCTTATTTCATAATATAAATCATTTCTTCTCTTTGCAAATAATCACTCTATAATCATTATGTAATACAAAATTTCTTTTTTATTTCAAATTCTTCATTTAATGTAAAATTGTACTTTAATCTAAATTTCCAAATAACATAAATTTCAATAAATATTACATTTAATACAGATTAACGAAGAATTCTCATAAAAGTGAAATCATTGATGACATATAATTACATCAAAATTATTGTATCATCGTAAAATTTATTTTAAATTTTTACATAAACACTCAACTTTCAAGACTATTACGTTACTCTCATAAATGTTCTAATAATGTATTACGGAGTTCAAAATGAGAAATTTTTTGTCCTTATTTTTTAGGTGTAGCTAAAAATTGTTTACATTAAAAATTTCATTATTTATCCAATTATTTCGTATACTAATTTAGTTCCCCTATTCCATTTTGAACTATTGCATCTATTTTCATGCTCATTAAAAAGTGTAGTTTAATAATTTATCACTATAACATAAAAGTAGATTATTTGAATTATCACGTAAATTTTGTGAATACTTCAAAATGAAAAATAATTATAATTTAAAATACATATTTAAAATAACTAAAAAAAAATAAAAATTAAATAAAAAAAGTTGTTAATTCGGGATGGAAGTAGTATACATATCAATAATATGTTTTAGATGTTATATTACTCAGAAAATAATTACAAATATGAAAGACTTAATTAATAATCTTATATAATATAAATAATATTAAAACAAGTTTAAATTACATATTTAAAGTGACAATTTAAAAAAACAAAACAGAAAAATTATTAATTTGGGTAGAAGTAGTAACGTGTTAATAATATATTTTTAGATGTTATGTTACATTAGAAAATAATAACAAATTATAAAGACTTAATTAAAAATATAATAGAAATAATATTAAAATAATCAAAAAGTAAAATAGAGAGGTGAATAGTAGTTCTCCAAATTTGGAGAAGTACTATTCACCTCTCTATAATTGAAGAATAGAGAGTGAAATAGCGAGTGCTTGGAGAACCCCTTCTCTATTTTACTCTCCAAATATAGAAAATAGAGAGTAAAATAGAGATGGGTTGGAGATAGTCTAAGTCTTTGACTCTAGAGATCCTAGGTAGGGAAAAGTTAGAGTGGAAAAGAGTGTACAAGCCTAAGCCAGCTAAGGTCATATCTTCTATTTGCGCTACGAAACTGGTGGGGCAGGGTTGTTTGTCTTTTTGTGGTGGTTTTCGCATTCGAGAAATTTCGATCCTATTTTCTTGGTACTAAGGTCATTGTGCATACTGACCATTCTGCATTGAGCTATTTGATAGCTAAGAAGGATGCAAAGCCGAGGTTGATTAGATGGGAGTTGTTGTTGCAAGAGTTTGACTTTATGGTGAAAGATAGAAAGGTGACATAAAATCAAGTTGCTGATCACTTGTCTAGATTGTAGGAAGAAGCCATGCTCAAGCTTGGTGATAGAGCTGAAATTAATGATGCTTTTCAAGATGAACAGGTATTGGCTGCTTCTCGTGATCTGATTCCTTGGTTCGCATACTTTGCTAACTATTTAGTAAGTGAGTGCCATCAAATTTGTCTTTTCACCAAAGGAAAAATTTTATGCATGATGTAAAGAAGTTTTTTTGGTATGAGCCTTATTTGTATCATAGTTATACTGATGGGATTATTCATCGTTGTGTGCCCAAGGTAGAGATGTTGAGTATACTAGAGGCGTGCCATTCATCGCCTGTTGGTGGGAATCATAATGGTATGGGACTGCGCATAAAATTTTGCAGTGTGGGTATTACTGGCCTACCATCCACCAAGATGCTCATGATTTCGCCAAGCCTTGTGACCGTTGCCAAAGAGATGGAGGAATTTCAAAGAGGCAAGAGCTTCCTATGAATCCTATATTGGTGATAGAGTTGTTTGATGTATGGGGAATTGATTTTATGGGTCTATTTGTGAGTTCACATTGGATGAAGTATATTCTTGTTGCGGTAGATTATGTGTCGAAGTGGGTGGAAGCAATCACACTTTCCAACAATGAAATTTAGAGTGTCAACGCATTCTTAAAAAAGAATATCTTCTCTAAATTTGGTACACCTAGGGAAATTATCAGTGATGGAGGGTCCCACTTTTTAATAAGTTGTTCAAAGCGTTACTTGAGAAATATGGCATCCGCCATAACGTAGCCACTCCTTCCCATCCGCAGTCTAGTGGGCAAGGCAAAGTGTCAAACAGAGAGATCAAGCAAATTTTGGCAAATACTATGAATGCTAATAAAACAAATTGGTTGATAAAGCTTGATGATGCTCTATAGGCCTATCACATCGCATTTAATACTCCCATATGTATGTCCCCTACCAACTTGTATATGGGAAGTCATGCCATTTGCCGGTACAGCGAGAGCACAAGGCTATGTGGGCAATAAAGAAGCTAAACTTATATTGGGTCGCCTCATCAAATCAAAGAATGAGTGACTTCAATGCGCTTGATGAGTTTCCCCTAAGAGCTTATGAAAGTTCAGCCTTGTACAAGGAGAAGATGAACAAGTATCATGATCAAAGAATTGAAAAGTGAGAATTTGTTGTGGGTGATCTTGTGCTTCTATTCAACTCTAGGTTACATTTATTTCCAGGCAAGCTCAAGTCCAAGTGGAACAGGCCATTCTTAGTCACGCAAGGGTTCCCACATGGAGAGGTGGAGCTTGAGAACACTGAGGGAACAATGTTTAAGGTAAATGGGCAAAGGATCAAGATCTATCTGGAAATACAGAAAGTGTGCAAGAAGTTGTTGAAGCCTACTATCTTGATGAAGTCTGAGTAATTAAGAGGCCTGCATCGTGTCATGACGTTAAATCAAGCGATGCTTGGGAGGCAACCCTAGATGTACAATCTAGCCAATTATAGGTTTTTCTTCTTGGTTTAGTAGTTTTCTTTGTTTATTTCTTTTTCTGTATTCCTTTAGATAGGTGCTTTATTTTTGTTTTAGTGTTGGCTGGATATAGCATAGGGTCTGTGTCTAAAAGTGTCCAGAAAACGTAAAAAAGAAAGGCGTAACGATTGCTGCATATGGAGGGGTGAAAAGCAAAATTTGTAGGAAATTTTTTGTTGCAGAGGTCTACGGACCCCGACGGTCCGTGGTTCATTCCACGAATTGTGAATGACGTCCGTAGATACCAGGTAAGTTCTCTGAAATTTCTAAGTATGAAACTGACCTACGGACCATAGGTTGACCTACAGACCGTAGATGGGGTCTCGTGGGTCCAACCCTAGTTCTGCCTGACCTATGTTGAGAAACCGGACCCACCCGCTTGTTGGTATTTCGTCGGCGCTATGCGCCACAAGTTTGCTTCACCCAATCCAATACTTTTTACTATTTTTTGTGTGCATTGGGGACAATTGCAGTATTTTCTTGTTGTGGGTGGAGTAAATGGATTGTGAGTGATAGGGTGAAGTCTGAGTAACCCAACTCATAATCCTCTCTTAGGGTTTTCTTGCCTTTGTTCTTTTACCCCAAGAGACTGCTTAATTTCTATTGAACCGACACGTGTTAGGATTGTATGTGTAGATGCATGAGAAAGAATGAAGCATGATGGCATAAGCTTTTTGAAAAAAATGATACCCGTCCAAAACTTGTGATATGTGGTAAAATATGTATGCTAGAATGAGTTGAATGTGTTGGCTCTGAGTATGACATGATAATGAACCAACTTGATTTCATGACTTAAGCGAAAACTTGAACTGGGTAATGTCATAATCAGATAATGAAACTACGTGCCAAGAGTGTGTGAGAATAGTTGATTGTTCAAACAGTTTTTGTGCCAATCTAGAACTTGCCCGGCTAGTCCTGCTAAGATAATCTACTCTAGAGGCTAGGAAGTGATCATAGGCCCTTGTTCTAATAAGTCCGCTAATTACCTCAAAAGAATCCAACCAGATGAAATAAATGCTCCCTTTGATCCAAATGCTTTCAGCATGAATTAGATCATATCTTTCTAAACACCTAACTCACCTTCCCGTAATATAGTATTTTGACCCCAGCCCCTCATTGGACATGTGCACCTCGACCTAGGCCAAAAGCCTAAGTTGAGGGTGGCTAATGCAAAAAGTGACCTCAATTTTGGCCCTTGTCAGACATCGGATATTGTGCACCTCAACTAAAGGAAAGTCCATAAGTTCAGGGTGGCAATGAAAGAGGAAACCGAAAGAAACATTGTTGTGAAAAGAGTTTGGTGTTGAAAAATAGAAAAAGAAAAAAAAATTAGAAGCGGATGTGACTTTGTGCCAAAGAAAATGAATAAAAAGGTCGAAAAATAAGGAAGAAGAAGATAGTGAAAAATAAAGGGCTGCAAAGTCTAAAGTCACATCAATGTGAAATGAAATATGGGAAAAAGCTTAAAATGGAAGGATGTCAAAAATAGGTCAAGGAAGAGGTAAAAAAGCCAATGTAATGTCAAGGAGGGCAGAAAGTCACTAAAAGGTACCCAAATGTACCACACTTGTCTCTAAGCCTACGTTACAAGTTAAGAAAGTCCTATCTGATCCTAGCAACTTATTTGGAGAGTCTAAACTGTGAAAATAAGGGCAAGCCTATGGTATTGAGCACTAATTGTATTTGAAATTACTACTGAGCGTGAGTGTTGAATGAATCTTTTTACTCAAAATCATATTTATTGTGTGAAAAAAGGATTCGTTTGTAGTAAGGGCAATAGGTACATTGTCGGAAAGTTGGTACCTTTGTGATAGTAAAATAATGTATGTTGTGTGTTGATTGGTTGATATTTGTCATGTTTTGATCCACACAAGTTATCTTGTTGAGTCTAAGAGAAAAGGTTGGCACTCAAAAAGAGAGTCGGGGTAGAAAGCCATGTGAATGCTTGTGCTTGGATTACTTGATTCTATACAAGTGTCGTTTAGAGTCTTAGTTCATCGCTTGAGGACAAACAACGAATTTAAGTTGAGGGTGTTGGTATACCGTGACTTTACGATATTTTTAATACATTTCACTTAAGAGTTGTGTGTGTCTAGGGACATTTTGTATTTGTTTTATATGTTTTTATCATGTTTGCAGGAAATAAGTTTAGATGCGGAAGTTGAGAGACACAGCTGAAGAATGTGTAGAAAAGGGCATCTACGGATGTGATTGACGGACCGTAGCTCCAATCATGTTCCATAGATGGTGATTGTAGATGAACATGCAAGGCTTGAAGGATTTCAAGGAATTCTTGACCAAGTGTGGAGTCACGGTTGCAAACGCCGGACCGTAGATTGACCTACGGGCCGTACTGTAGTTCCGTCAAATCATTCAGAGAGGGGATTCCAGTACCTATTTTTTAAGATTCTAAGTATGGAGCTACAGAGGAGAATCCACAGACTGTAGATCAAATTACGGTCTGTACTGTTGATTCGTCGATTGAGTCAGAGAATGAAGATTTTGAAGCTGAAAATATTGCCTAAGTCCTGAGCCATGTAAGGGACCTACGGACCGCAGATCAATCCACGGTCCGTAGGTTAGTGTCGTAGATCGATATCGCGGCCTGAAACATTACTTCCTTATTTCGTTTCCTTTATAATTAGGACTTGTTTTTCTATATATATGAAATGTAAACCTCGTTTTTGGGGGTTAGACTTTATTATTTTAATTCTAGTTTTTGACGTTGGAGATTAACTTGCAATTTTAGCAATTCGTGATTTCCTACGTTCGTTTTGATGATTTTGACTTCAAAATTCAAGTTGAGATTCTGGGTTTATTCTTCTCATTACGTAAGTTCATGATTTCTTCATCTAAAAATATGAATTGTGTTCTTGCTACTATGGCTAACTAAATCAACAACTAGGTTTATGGGAGCCATGAGTGATTAACAAAGAATGAATAGTAACTAAGTAATTCTTCAATAGTGTTATTGCATGCATTGATAATTCTTTCATTTAGAAGTCTTTTTAACGAGTGCATGTGTTAGAACTCACCTTGTTTCTACTTGCCGGACCAAGGAGGTTCTTAATAAGAAAAGAATTATCAACATAAATTTAGTGTGATACTATCTAATAGTTTAATATCAATTGGTGCAAGGGTGAAAATTAATCCATACATCGATGTGATGTCTAATATGAGGTAACGGTAAGGGCTAGTAAATTATACACATGTAGTCGGACCAAGGTGTGTGGTGAAATTCTCTAGTTGTTGGACCAAGGAATTAGAGATATCTAACTTATTACCGCGTTATGAGCTTATGGGGAACACGTACACCCTAGTTTCTCTCTCATCTTGATAACAACAAAAGATTGAATCTTGATTACTAATTGTTCACATAACTTTCAGTATTTGTTTCACAAACCCCCCATTAATTACTTTTTTCGAAAGTACATTGACTAAAAAATATAATCGTAAGATGAACTTAAGTCTAAACCATATTCCTCGTGGGATCGAACCCAACCCACAAATTGGGTTCCTTACTTGATAACGATCGCTTACGCTTCTTTAGGGAGGTGTAATTTGAGCGTATCAGTGCTGAGTGGTCATGAGCATGAGATGTTGACTAAATTTATGAAGTTGAAGTCACCCGTCTTTCATGGTTTTGAGAGTGAGGATGCCTACGAGTTCATCTTGGATTGTTATGAGAGGCTGCATAAGTTGGGTATTGTTCATCAGCATGGATTAGAGTTTGTGACTTTTAACTTTTAGGGTAAGGCTAAGCAGTGGTGGAGAGCTTTAATGGAATGTAGATCATCAGCTTTACCCCCACTCACTTGGACACAATTTCATGCTTTATTTTTGGAAATATATGTGCCCCAGACTTTGAAAGATCACAAGAAGTATGAGTTCATGGCTTTGGAGCAGGGTGGTATGATTGTAGCTTCTTATTAGGCTAAGTTCCATGGATTTTCTAGATATGCTACACAATTGGTAACTACTGAGGAGGAGAGGATTTATCTATTTGTCTAAGGATTGAACCCCGAACTTTAGGTACTGATTGTTCACATGACTTCTACAAGAAAAAACATTAATGAGGTCACCAACTTTGTGAAGAAAGTAAAGGTAGTTAGACGTGATGGGCAGGCTAAGAAAGACGAGAGCACATGTAACTTTCAGTGATCTTATTCAAGAGGTTCAAGAAGGCTGACGCTTGCAGCTCGACAAATTCATCCTGCCATGCCCGCTTTTACAGGTAGTTATTTGGAAACCTAACAACAAAATTTTATTTAAGATAGCCAGAGATATACGTCTTCAGCTAGCGGCAAATCTTCTTTTATCGTACTTGCTATAATTGTGGGGAACCTGGGTACATGAGGAGAGATTTTCCCCAAATAATGCATGTTGGATTCTGCGCAATAGCAGACTAGAGCAGTGGTACCCGCGGGCAACGGTAATAATGGTAAAGGATGTTCACAAGGTAGGCGAGAAGGAAATCAATGAGCTCATGAAAGTCGGGTAATGGTAATGCAGGCAGGGAAGCAGCGCAATGAGGCAAGGAAGTCATCAATCAAGATGACAAGGCTAAGTTTTATGCCTTTTCGGGCAACACCTAAGCGGAGACATCTGATGCGGTGATCACATGTACTATTCTTATGTGTGAACGGATGGCTAATGTGTTGTTTGATCTGGGTTCTACTTTTTCATACGTGTCAGTCAGTTTGCCTTAGGATTTGATGTCGTTTGTGATGTACATGATGCCCCCATCTACGTTTCTACCCCAATTAGAGAGTTTGTCATAGTCACCCATGTTTATCGTGCTTGTTCTATTATGTTTATAGGTTTCAAAACTTGTGCTGATTTGGTTATTTTTGACATGACTGACTTTGATATAATATTAGGCATGACTTGGTTGTTCCCATTTTATGCTTTCTTAAATTGTAATACTAAGTCTTGATTCTAGAGATTCTAGGTAGGAAAAAGTTATAGTGGGAAGGGTGTACAAAACTAAGCCAGCTAAGGTCATATCCTCCATTCGGGCTAGGAAGCTAGTGGGGCAGGGTTGTTTGGCATATCTGGCTCATATTTGGGATATTGAAATTGATTCTCCCTCTGTTAAGTTTATTCTTGTGGTGTTAGAACTTAGGGAAGCATTTCCTACTTATTTCCCTGGTATGCCTGCGGATAGAGCTATGGATTTCTACATTTATTTGGAACCTCGTACCCACCACATCTCCATCCCTCCTTATCGCACGGCTCCTGTAGAATTGAGAGAGCTTCATGCTCAAATTTAGGAACTTCTTGAGAAAGGTTTCATTCGTCCTAGTTCTTTCACGTAGGGTTCTCTAGTCCTGTTTGTTAAGTAAAAGGATGGTAGTATGAGGATGTGCATACACTATCGGCAGTGAAATAGGGTCACCATTCAAAATAAGTATTTGTTGCCTCGAATAGATGATATTTCTTACCAGTTTCAAGGCGCATCAGTTGTCTCTAAGATTGATTTAAGGTCTGGTTACTATCAGATAAAGATTAGGCCTGAGGATGTACCCTAGACAACATTTAGGACCCGTTATGGGCACTATGAGTTTTTAGTAATGTCTTTTAGATTGACAAATGCGCCTGCAACTTTCAGAGTCGAATGAACGGTGTGTTCAAACCAGTCCTACATTCTTTTGTGATTTTCTTTATTGATGACATTTTGGTCTATTGAAAGAGTAAGGAAGAATATACTGACCATCTTCGTATGGTTCTGGGTGTTCTTGGGAGACAAATGTTAAATGCCAACTTTTCCAAGTGTGAGTTATGGCTGGATTCAGCTGCCTTTTTGGGGCATGTTTTTTTAAGGGAAGGGGTAATAGTAGATCCCCAAAAGATTAAAGGGGTTAAGAATTTGGTTCGGCCTAGCTCTGTGACTAAGGTTATGAGTTTTGTGGGGCTCGCTAGCTACTATAGTCAATTTGTGAAGAACTTTTCTTATAATGCCACGCATCTGACAAGGTTGACCAGAAATGAGGTGCCTTTCGAATGGACCAAAAAATATGATAAGAGCTTTGAAAAGATCAAGACTCTTTTTACCACAACACCTATTCTAGCACAACCAGTGGAAGGTAAAGATTTTATTGTTTATTATGATGCTTCCCATTTGGGTTTGTTGTTGTGTTAATGAAAGATAAGAATGTTATAGTTTATGCATCGCGACAGTTGATGGTGCATGAGAGGAATTACCCAACACATGTTTTAGAGTTGGCAGCGGTAGTGTTTGCTCATAAGATCTTGCGACATTACCTCTATGGTGTCAAGTGTGAAGTGTCTAATGATCATCATAGTCTACAACATGTATTCACTCAAAAGGATTTGAATTTGAGACAGCGAAGGTGGATGGAATTACTCAAGGATTATGATGTGACTATCCAATATTATCCAAGTAAGGCTAATGTAGTGGTAGATGCGCTAAGTTGGAAGGCGATGGGTATGGGTAGTCTAGCTTGCCTGAGTGTATCCAAGCGACCTTTGGCTAAAGAAATTCAAACCTTGGAATCTAAGTTCATGCAATTGGGCATCTCATAGAACGTTGGGGTATTAGCTAGCATTGAGGTAAGGGCCACGTTTATTGAGGATATCAAGGCCAAACAGTTTGAAGATGAGAATTTGAATGAGATCAGAAAGAGGACAGTGTGTGGCAAGGCAGAAGATGTGACTTTACATGCGGGGGGTGTGCTAAGTTTTAAAGGAAGGATTTGTGTTCTTCGAGTAGATGACTTGATTCAAAAATTATTGACCGAAGCTCATGGTTTACAGTATTCTATTCATCTGGCGTGACCAATATGTACTGATACTTGAAGTGACTTTATTGGTGGCCTGGCATGAAGAAATACATAGTTGAGTTTGTGGCTAAGTGCCAAAACTGTCAGCAAGTAAAGTATGAACACCAAAGGCCTGCAGGTTTGCTTCAGAGAATGCCAATTCTTGAATGGAAGTGGGAAATAATAGCTATGGACTTTGTGGTTGGTCTTCTCAAGACATTGGGAAATTTTGATTCTATTTGGGTAGTGGTTGATAGATTGACTAAGTCGGCCCATTTTATACTTGTCCGAATAGACTATAATGCTCAACAGTTGGCTCAGGCTTATGTGAAAGAGATAGCGAGGTTGCACAGGGTGCCCCTTTCTATCATCTCAGACCATGGTACACAGTTCACATCCAAGTTCTGGAGAAAATTACATGATGAATAATGTGCACGCAACTCACCTTTAGCACAACCTTACATCCGCAAACGGATGAGCAGTCAGAGAGGACTATTCACGTGTGAGAAGACATGTTGAGGGCATGTGTGATTGACTTTGTAGGACATTGGGATAAGTTCCTACCATTGTGTGAGTTCTCGTATAATAAGTTACCAAACCAACATTGACATAGCACCGTTCGAGGAACTTTATGGGATGGAATGTAGATCACCCATGAGTTGATTTGACACTGAAGATGTGAAACATTTCGGGGTTGACTTGGTGAAGGATGCTCAGGATAAGGTAAGAAGCATCCAAGTTAAGCTCCTAGTAGCCCCGAGTCGATAGAAAAAGTATGCAGACCATAAGGTAAGGGACATAGCATTTCAGACTGGTGAGAAAGTTCTTCTTAAAGTGTCACTCATGAAAGGGGTGATGAGACTTGGCAAGAAGGGAAAGCTTAGTCTGTGATAGATTGGTCCATTTGAGATTCTTGACTGTGCAGGGCCAGTAGCTTATAGATTGGCCTTACCACCTAGCTTATCTTGAGTTCATCCAATGTTTCATGTATCCATGTTGAAGAAGCACCATGGGGAAGGAGATTACATCATGAAGTGGGACTCAATGTTGTTAGAAAAAGACCTCCAGTATGAGGAGGAATCGATTGCAATCCTTCATCACGATTTCTAAAAGCTGTGAACCAAATAGATTAAGTCCATAAAGGTTCAATGGAAGCATCGTCATTTGGAAAGCTACTTGGAAAACTGAGAAGGACATACGAGACAAGTACCCTCAGCTGTTGATGACTCCACAAATTGGACTTATTTAGGGCTATATTTTGAAAGAAATTGTGTCCTCAAATGCTTAGTTTATCTCAATATCTGATGAAAACCCTTACGTTTAGGGTATTTGAAGTTTGAAGGAAAGCATGGATACTATGTCGCAAAATGGAACGAAAAGCCTGAAAAGAACGAAGAAATGACGGCCGGAGGATCGTCAAGTCCACTTGATGAGTCGCCGAAAGGTCTTACTTCGCCATTTGTTCCAGTTTGCTGAGCCCTGAAATAAGGATCAAGTCGGCAGAAAAAGGGAGTAGTCGGCGCATCGCCGAGCAGTTCTGCGAAGCAGTACCATGTGGCCCAATAACCCAGAGCACGACGATGCTGAAGGCTGGTGCAAGATGGCGATGAACTAAACCAAAGGGCAAATCGCCGAGTTGATCGGCGATTCCAACTAATGACACCGAATGGTCCGCTGCAGCATAAATCTGTGAAAACTATAAATACTAGTTAGAGTTTTAGTTTTAGTATGAAATAATTAATATAATTTTCATATAGAATAGTACTTTTTGATATTTTTGCTCTAAGTTTGACAGGGTTTTGAAGATTTAAAGAAAAAAAGGGTTTCATCTTTAAAGATTTCGACATGGGTCTCTTGGATTCATAATTCCTTTCCTGTAACAAGAATTAAATCTTCATACCCATTTGAATACATGCTCATGTAGATATAAATTTCTATTTCTTTATGTGATGCTAAACACCCCAATTCTTGGGGTGTGATTTAGCGAATATGGGTTAAGATAATTGTTGGGTCTTGCTTGCTCATAGTTTAATTTTTGTTTAATTGTGATTTTGTTTAGTGGTAGTGGATGAATTTAATGATTCATCTTTAAAGATTTCGACATGGGTCTCTTGGATTCATAATTCCTTGCCTGTAACAAGAATTAAATCTTCATACCCATTTGAATACATGCTCATTTAGATATAAATTTCTATCTCTTGATGTGATGCTAAACACCCCAATTCTTGGGGTGTGATTTAGCGAATATGGGTTAAGATAATTGTTGGGTCTTGCTTGTTGATAGTTTAATTTTAGTTTAATTGTGATTTTGTTTAGTGGTAGTGGATGAATTTAATGATTTTGTAGTTGCAAATACACGTTTATTTATGTGTTTTTGGCCTTTTCGAGAGAGAGATCTGAAAACTAAGACCACTAGATTGATGGCCAGTGTGAGTGGGTCGACTAAGGTTCAACTTGAGTAAGTGAACCCTAGTCCCATGTCCACACACTTAGCTTGAGAGAGTGAATGGGTTAAGGCATATGATGGTCTTCATACGGAAAGTAGGTGTTCGAGAGGAACGCATTTTAAACGTGGTATGTTGCTCGAAAGAGAGCTTATCCCCCTTAAAGCTTAGCCTAGTCACAATTACTCTATGAATCTTCTATCGAAAGCATGTACCCAATAATCTAGCTTAACTCGAATTCCCGTCACATCCCAACGATCCCCTCTCATTGCTTAGAAACCCTTGTTGATTTTGCTATTTTTATCTTACTTGTGACAAAATTCCCCCATTGTTAGTCGACACTCTTGTGTCCCCACTCTAATTTATAATGTTTTTACTCGTTAATGTCTTTAGCTACGACTAGTTAGAAAGAAATTTTATTTTTCTATAAATTCTCAAAACCACTCTCTTAGAACGATCCCAACTCTTGGTTGGGTTACTAAACTATTGTACGATCGTAGACATTTGCATCAGAAGTTGTGTCTAGATTACGGAAACATCAAAATGGTGCCACTGCCGGGGAGTGGTGTTATTTGAGAATTTTTAGATTAGTAGAAGTTTTGTTCTTCTTAGAAGTAGTTTACTAATTTAATTTTTAGTTTTGTTTTTTTGGTTTGTCTGTATCCAAGCAGAGGAAGCAAGCATTGTAAGCAGTACTCGGGAGCTAATGGGGATTCCTCCATTAGAGGTAATGATGTTTCGAGATTATATCCTCCTTCAAGCAAGAGGAAGGTGAACAGATCCACAAGTCATGGGCAAGGTTTAATGACCTGATCACTCAATGCCAAACTCATAACATTCCTAACAGTACACTCCTGGACTGCTTCTACGAAACTCTTAGTCCCGGAAACAAGAGGTTGGTCGACCAACTCATTTCGAGAGGCCTCGCAAAATAGTCATATGAGAAAGCAGCCCAACTGCTTAATCAAATGGCTGAAACGCACCAAGAGGTAGATAAAGACTTCATGTTGGCTGCCCTAATGACTCATATTGATGAGTTGGCCAAAACGATGGTGAAGATCGTAGTCCAGTACAAAAGGAAGGATAAATACATCCCTCCTAATGAGCGAATAAGTCCCAAGGACAGTGAGGTTAAACGCCTTGAGGGCATGCTCTCAATCATTCTCCATAAGGTAACTGAGCAAGATAGAAAGCTAGAAGAAATGAAGAAAGACATTAAAGGGATGAAGCGATTGATTTGGTCTCAATCCAAAGGTGTCCAGCTGCTTGAGAACCTTATGGGTCATGCGTCACCCGATCTGCACTCACACCAAAATAGGGGGTTGCCTATTGATATACCGTGAGTTTACGGTATTTCTAATACATTTCACTTACAAGTTGTGTGTGTCTAGGGCCTTTTTATGTTGGTTTTTATGTGTTTTTATCATGTTTTGCAGAAAAGGTGTTCAGGCACGGAAGTTTAGAGACAGCTGAAGGAAAGGCAGAAAAAGGGCATCCACGGAGGTGATCTACGGTCCGTAGGTTATGACCGTAGATCAGCAGACATGGTATTAAGGACAAATCAGGGAAATCTGACCAAGTGTAGAACCACGGTGCCCATTGACGGTCCGTAGTTTGATCTACGGACCGTACTGTTGATTCGTAGAGTGATACTACGAGGGTTCCAGTACCTGATTTTTTGAAGATTCTAAGTATGGAGCTACGGAGGGGATTGACGGACCTAGATAGATCTACGGTCCGTACTGCTGGTCCGTCGTTTGCTTCAGAGAAGCTGACTTTTGGAAGCTGAAATATTTTCTAAGTCCCGATTGACGGAAGGGACTTACGGACCGTAGATCCATCGACGGTCCGTAAGTCAGTCTCGTGGATTGAAGACGCGTACCTGAACAAAACTTACCTTAATTTGTTTCCTTTTTTATTTAGGATTTGTTTTCTATAAATAGGACATGTAAACTTTGTTTTTGGGGGTTAGACATTATTATTCTAGTTTTACTTTGTAACCTTGGAGATTAATTTGCAACTTTAGCAATTATTGATTTCCCAAGTTCGTTTTGAAGATTTTGGATTTGCAATTCAAGTTAAATTTCTGAGTTTATCATTCTCTTTACGTAAGTTCATGATTTCTTCATCTACAATTATGAGTTGTGTTCTTGCCAATATGAGTAACTAAACCCACAACTAAGGTTGTGGGAACCATGATCGATTAACAAAGTATGAATAGTAAATAAGCAATTCTTGACTAGTATTTTGCATGCATTGATAATTCTTTCGTTTAGAAGTCTTTTTAACAGTGGCCAACGTTAGAACTCGCCGTTTTACTACTTGCCGGACCAAGGAGGTAATTAACAAGAAAAGAATTATCAACATAGATTTAGTGTGATACTATCTAATAGGCTAGTGTCGATTGGTGCGAAGTAACAACTAAGCAAAACATCGATTATGATGTCTAATATGAGGTAAATGTAAGGGTTAGTAAATAATACACACGTAGCCGGACCAAGGTGCGGGGTGAAATTCTCTAGATGCCAGACCAAGGATTTAGAGATACCTAACTTATCACTTTGCATGTAATACACTAGAAAAGGATTGCTATTACAAGGATTACTGCGTTATGAGATTGTGGGGAACACGTATACCCTAGTTATTTCTCTTATCTTGATAACAACCAAAGTTGAGTTTGATTATTGATTACTTATTAAGTTCTTACTATTTGTTTCACACAAGCACAACCCCCCTTTTATTACCTGTTTTTGGAAATAATTTGACTAATTGAATATAATTGTTAGTTAAAGTAAAGTCTAAACCATTTTCCTCATGGGATCGATCCCAACCTACAAGTTCGGTTCTTTACTTGATAACGATTGCTTATACTTCTGTAAGGAAGTGTAATTTGAGCGTATCAAATTTTGGCGCCGCTGCCGGGGATTCTGACTTTTAGAGTTATTTTTAACTATATTATTGAACATTAGTCAAATATTTCCTAATTTTACTTTTTTTTCTTTGTTTTTGTCTCTCTCAGGTTTCGATTCTAGTGTATGCCAAGTACACGGAACCAAGGCGAACCACTTACTCCGTACGATCCAGAGTTGAACAGAACTTTGCGAAGAATGAACAATCAAGGACTTCAAGTTAATCCTATCAGAGGAAATCTAGATGAAGCAGTTGAGTTACAGGAGCCAAAAGTAGTTGGTGGGGAAAACTGGGGTCTAGCTGAAAATCAATTGGGAGATGCAGTGAGAGTGCATGGTCCACCAGGCCCACAACAACATGACAACTATCGGGGTAACATCGACATAGCAGACTCCGATGGACCCATTGTCCTACCTCCTCGACCTCCAGGGCACACATTTGTGGTGACTAGTAGTTTGATGCAGATGCTTACAGCAAGAGGCTTATTTTCAGGATCGCCATCGGAGGATCCACATGCTCACTTTGCCAAGCTAAGGGTGGTTTGCAAAAGTTGTGTAGGTAGACCAAACTTGGATATGAATGTCATTGGATTACGAGTGTTCCCTCTATCACTGAGAGGCGATGCTGCAGTATGGTTCACTGAGCTTCCGTATAACTCAATATTTACATGGGACCAATTGGCAGAAGTGTTTAAAGCAAAGTACTATCCAGTGTCTAAGAAGCTCAATCACAAAGATAGGGTCAACAATTTTGTGGCATTACCTGGAGAGTCTGTGAGTAGCTCGTGGGACAGATTCACTGCTTTCGTAAGAAGTGTCCCAAACCACCGTATTGACGATGTGTCACTGAAGGAATATTTCTATCGAGGACAGGATCATAACAATAAAGCAGTACTTGACACTATTGCTGGAGGCTCATATGGTGACTGTACATATGCACAAATTGCTAAAAAATTGGAGAGGATCTCTCGCAACAATAAAGCGTGGAGCACTAAGAGGTCAGGTGTTGGGAGAAACGCTTTTGCTGTTCATAATGCAACTGTTAACTCTGCAGATGATATTCGTGAGGAGATGGCTCAGATGAGGACAGAGTTGGGGTTGGTATTGAAGCATGTGAGAGGAGGAGCAGAAAAGGTAAATGCTGTAAACTACTTAACTAGAATTCCATCACCAGTTAAAGAGTTTTACTATGAAGAGGACACTTATGTGGTGAATGATCAGACAGGGGGTTTCCGACCAAATGCCCAAGGATCCAACACAGAAAATTGGCGCCAAGGTCTAGGGAACCGAGGTCGGAACTATGGAAATTACAACCGAGAGGGTCACTTTGTCCAAGACGGGAACTTCAATCGTGACAACAACTACAACAGGAACAACTATGGCAACAGAAATGATCGGGTTGGACCCTATTTTCCCCCTCAAAATTGGGAATCTGGTGCTAGGGAAGCAGGAGGTAATATGACGCATATCGAAGATATGCTGCAGAAGATGATCAGAAGGTTTGATGCGACAGATCAGAATGTGAGGAGATGAGAAACGACTTATCTGGCATTGGTCAAAAGGTTGATGCCCATGCAGTGTCAATAAAGCATCTAGAGCAGCAGATGATGCAGTTGTCTACTACAGTGAACCCGCATCAACCTAGCACTCTTCCTAGCAACACCATTCAGAATCCAAAGAATGATGGTCATTGTATGGCAATTACTACTCGAGGAGGTAAACAAACAATAGATCCACCTATGCCGTATGTGGAGGATACCGAGATTATAAAAGAAGATGATGTGGTGGAAGTTAGAGAGGAGTCGGAGGTTGTGACAGAACAAAAAGTGGAGATACCTCAGAAAGTGGTTCCCATACCTAGACCTCCACCACCTTTCCCACATAAGTTAGTGAAGAAGACTGAAGATGGTAAATATCGCAGGTTTATCACTATGTTAAAGCACCTTTCTATCAATGTCCCTTTGATAGAAGCCTTGGAGCAAATGCCTGGATATGCAAAGTTCATGAAAGATATGGTGACAAAGAAAAGGTCTGTGAGTTTTGAAGATAATGATAGATTGCAGCATTATAGTGCTATTGCTACAAGATCTCTGGTGGAGAAGAAGGAAGACCCTGGCTATAGGGTTATTACACTTTGCTAAGGAATTGTGTGATCTTGGTGCTAGCATTAACCTCATGCCTTTATCTATTTACAACAAGTTGTGTCTGGGGGATCCAAAGCCCACTACAATGCGGTTACTAATGGCTGATCGGACTGTGAAGAAGCCCATAGGTTTGCTCCATGATGTGCTAGTGAAAGTAGAGTCTTTCATCTTTCCGGCGGATTTTGTGATTCTTGACTGTGAGGTTGATTTTGAGGTTCCCATCATCCTTGGGAGATCATTTCTTGCCACAGGGCGTGCGTTGGTTGATATGGAAAAGGGACAGATGAAGGTCAGACTGAACTATGAAGAAGCAACTTTCAATATCTGTAGATACATGAAGCAGAATGGTGAGCTACAAACAGTATCTGCTATATCATACAAAGTAGAGAGTGGGTCAGCAGTGCAAATTGAAGAGCGATTAGGTGTTGAGGCACTAGCAGCAGTCATGATGAATTTTGGTAGTGATGGTATTGAAGAGTATAATGAGTTGGTGGCCGCACTTGTAAGTGTGAATACCGGTCCAAACCAAAGAAGTATGAGCTAGACATGAAGAATCGCGAGTCCCCACCCACACGATCATCTATTGTGGAGGCACCGAAATTGGAGCTTAAAGCTCTACCACCGCACTTGAGGTATGTATATTTAGGCGAAGAGAATACTTTGCCAGATCATAAGCCCAGATTTGAATGCAAGGCAAGTAGAGTTCTTAGTGACTGTATTAAAGAGGTTCAAGCGAGCGATTGGGTGGACTATTGCAGATATTATTGGGATCCCACCCGTTATCTGTTCTCACAAAATCCAACTCATGCCAGATCATAAGCCTAGTGTTGAGCACCAGAGAAGAATAAATCCACTTATGCAAGAGGTAGTCAAAAAGGAGATCATCAAGTGGCTGGATACAGGAGTTATTTATCCCATCTCAGATAGTAATTGGGTATGTCCTGTGCAGTGTGTACCAAAAAAAGGTGGTATGACTGTGGTTCCAAATGAAAGAAATGAGCTTGTTCCAATGAGGCCTATCACTGGATGGAGAGTTTGCATGGATTACCGGAAGTTGAATGCGTGGACAGAGAAAGACCACTTTCCTATGTCATTCATGGACCAGATGTTAGATAGACTTGCAGGCAAGGGTTGGTATTATTTTCTTGATGGGTATTCGGGCTACAATCAAATTTCTATAGCTCCAGAAGACCAAGAGAAGACCACCTTCACTTGCCCATATGGGACTTTTGCTTTCAAACGGATGCCATTCAGATTGTGCAATGCTCCAGCGACCTTCCAGAGATGTATGATGTCGATATTTTCTGATATGGTGGAGGACACTATTGAAGTGTTCATGGATGATTTTTCAGTTCTAGGTGATTCGTTTGATCATTGTCTAGAACATCTGGCCGAGGT
>NC_064282.1:72712514-72718176 GCF_019186545.1 Solanum stenotomum | reverse complement strand
TTGCAGTGTGGATACTATTGGCCTACCATCCACCAAGATGCTCATGATTTCGCCAAGTCTTGTGATCGTTGCCAAAGAGATGGAGGGATTTCAAAGAGGCAAGAGCTCCATATGAATCCTATACTGGTGATCAAATTGTTTGATGTATGGGGCATTGATTTTATGGGTCCATTTGTGAGTTCATATGGGATGAAGTATATTCTTGTTGCGGTTGATTATGTATCGAAGTGGGTGGAAGCAGTAGCACTCTCCAACAACGAAGGTAAAAGTGTCACCGCATTCTTGGAAAAGAATATCTTCTCCAGGTTTGGTACACCGAGGGCTATTATTAGCGATGGAGGCTCTCACTTTTGTAATAAGTTGTTCAAGGCACTACTTGAGAAATATGGTGTCCGTCACAATGTAGTCACTCCTTATCATCCACAGACTAGCGACCAAGTTGAAGTGTCCAACAGAGAAATAAAGCAGATATTGGCGAAGACTATGAACGCCAATCGAACGGATTGGTCAAGGAAGCTTGATGATGCTCTATGGGCATATCGCACTGCATACAAGACCCGCATAGGTATGTCGCCTTACCAACTTGTATATGGGAAGTCCTGTCATTTACCAGTAGAGTTAGAGTACAAGACTATGTGGGCAATGAAGATGTTAAATTTGGATTGGGGCACTGCATCTAATCAAAAGATGAATGACTTGAACGTGCTTGATGAGTTTCACCTAAAAGCTTATGAAAGTTCAGCCTTATACAAAGAGAAGATGAAGAGGTATCATGATCAAAGAATTGAAAAACGAGAATTCGTGGTTGGTGATCGTGTGCTGCTATTCAACTCTAGGTTGCGCATACTTCAAGGCAAACTCAAGTCCAAGTGGACCGGGCCATTTTTGCTCACAAAAGTGCTCTCGCATGGAGCGATTGAATTTGAAAATAAAGATGGAACAAGGTTTGTGGTGAACGGGCAAAGGATCAAGATCTATCTGGGAAATGCTGAAACTGTGCAAGAAGTGATTGAGGCCTGCAATCTTAATGAAGTTTGAGTAATCAAGACACCTGCGTCGTGCCGTGACGTTAAATCAAGCGCTGCTTGGGAGGCAATCCAAGATGTACAATCTGGCCAACTATAGGGTTCTGTTTTCCATTTAGTAGTTTAGCTTTCTTTGATTACTTGCGTCTTTGTATCAATGTAGGTAGGTGCTTTAGTGTTTTAGTTCTTAGTGTTGGCTAGAATTAATATAGGGTCCGTGTCTAAAAAGTGTCCAGAAAATGTAAAAAACTAATAGCCTATTGGTTGCTACATGTGCAGGTACACCACACAATGAATCTGTAGAAAATGGTCTAGTGCAGAGGTCTACAGATCCCATCGACGGCCCATCGATTGATCCACAAACCGTCAATGGTATCTGTAGATCCCAGATAAGTCCCTAAGTTTTTCCAAGTATAATAGTGATCTACGGTCCTTATCTACGGACCGTAGATCGACTCACGGACCGTAGACGGGGTCTCGTGAGTCCAAACCCTAAAGTTGTCTGACCCGACCCAGATCCCCATTACTTAAAAGCTCTCATGTTTCAAACTATTTCCATTCCCTCCGTTACTCCCAAAACCATTTCACCCTCTCTTTAAACTCCCCAAATCACTCCATAACTACCACATAATATCCTCCCTTCCATAAATTCCCAAAATCCCTTCCATATCAAAAACAACCCATCCCATAATCTAACAAAAATGGTCCGGTGTTTGGTCAGTAACGAAGAGGTGACTCCTTGGTCTTGCTAAGCATAGTATCATCACGCAATCACCCCACTCCTTGTTGCTTGTAAGGTAATAGACTTTCCCTTCACTTTAAATTTTGATTCATAGATTGAATATAGAGAGTCGGGAGTTGGGTCTTGACCTTGGGAAATTGTTAGATAAAAGTGCATGATAAACCTAAATATTACAAATGCCCTTGGAACGATAGATAGTGATTGTATAGCATTAGTGTATGTGATCGCAAATACTATATTCTAGTTTCGACTTAGGGTTCCACATCCAGTCTAAATTGTTGGGTATAATAATCGGTCGGAATCTTAAGAATGACGAACTAGCATAATTTAAATTTGTAAATGCATGATGAGGTTGTGTTAATGTTGAAATAAAAGGCCAAAAATGTATGATACCTGGCACTGATGGCTTCCACGATACCCCGTCTATGGACCGTAGATCCATTTACGGACCGTAGATGGGGTTCGTAATTGGATACACCTGAAAATTTTCACCAAGTGTAAAACCACGGAGGTGGACTACTGTCCGTAGTTCCATCTACGGACCATTATGCACTTCTGTGGTTTCCATCTGCGACCTATATGTTAGGCCCGCTAATCCACGGAAGAGATCCACGGACAGTAGATCAATCTACGGACCGTAGGTCTCCTCCGTGGATGACCACTGTAGCATCTGTCAAAAAAAAATTGTGGACTTAGTTTAGGGTCGGTACCAATTCTAAAAGTTTCTTTTGCTACATATGGTTAGTTTTGGCACTAATATCGTTCCCGCAGGTACGATGGCACCGAAGAAGATGGTCACCTACTCAAAACGGGGCAAGTCCAAATCTGTTGCCGGTAGTTTTCGGTTGATTGATGAGGACACCGACAACGACTCTGACCCAGCATATGTGCCTCTCAACCCTAGGGCTTCTCGCGCTGCACCCAGAAAGACCCCCTGGAAGGTGCTCCCTGACGTAGTCACTGTCTCCCAATCTGATGAGGAGCACACACTGATCGGGTCACCAATTGGGGCTGCTTCTAGTTCAGAGGGACCTATGTCCGGGTCCAAGTCTACCATGCCTCAGGCTCCCAGTCTGCCCACTTTTCACAATCAGAGTCTGTGCATGCTACAGGGTCCAATGCCAAATCATCCACAGGGTCTGGAGAAAATGACGAAGTAGCCTTGTCTGACGAGGCAACTAGCTCAGAGTCCATACCTGCACCACGGAATGATGAGCCCACTCCTGTAGCCGGCGAGCTGAATAGGTGGTGCGTAGAGGGTCAATGGCAGATCTATTGGGATGCTAAGATGGTCAATGACAAACAAAAGATGGCTCGACTAATCACAGAGGAGCGGAGAGTCCTCACGGGGAGCTTGCACACTGTTCCAGATATTCACAGGCTGTTCAACCTTCACAAGTGTGACTGGATGGCACGAGACCCAGGGACATATAGCGAGGAGATTGTAAGGGAGTTTTATGCTTCCTATGCGGCCATTCTCCGCGGTTCCATTTCCAAGCGGTCAAAGCCACTAGCTCAGGCTCCGCTCACTTCCACCTTGGTTCGAGGGTGTCCGGTGGACATATCACCCGCCACTATTAGCTGTTTTCTCTATGGTCCTACCACAGGCCACTCTTGGTCCCCTAACACTTCAGAGTTTGATTACCGCTGGGACATAGTGCGGATTGGCTCTTTTCAGAGGAATGCTGAGCAGCGAGAGGCTGTTATACTGTGGCTGGCCAGGTACATTGTTGCGGATGGCGAGCGGGCGGAATGGGTCGCTACTCCACGGTTGGGCATTCGGAAGGCCACGTTAAATTTTGTGGCCAAGTTCTTCTTGCTACTGGTGCGTAACAGAGTGTCGCCTACAAAAGCTGACAATCAAGTCACTTGGGACAGAGCGGTGATGGTTGCAGCATTGGTAGCAGGTGTAGAGATCGACTTTGCCCACATGCTGCTGGCAGAGATTCACGAGAGAGCTTTCAGGACCTCCACCACTTACCCCTTCCCATGTCTGAATTTTCATTTGTGCAGGGACTCTGGGGTACCAATCTGGCATTGCGACAAGTTTGTCCACCCTACAGGGGCATTGGACATCGGCCTTATTCGGGATGACGCAAATGTGGCAGCACCTCGTAGAGAGCCTCAGGTTAAGGTACCTCTTTTGGGTGCTGATCTTGCAGACACAATGGGGCAGGCACAGGGTAATGACCGTAGCATTCCCGATCACAACGACGATGTTTCGGGCTCCTCATCTCAGGCAGCTAGTATGGCTCCTAGCTCTTCCCGGTCCACACCGCAGTTAGGAGCTACTGTGGTCCCTTTGGCCAGAGTCCAGAAATTAGAAGCTCAGATGGCCACCCTGCTGCATCACATCCAGCCGTGGATGCAAAAGTCCATCCCCGAGTCAGAGGCCAGAATGGAGCGCAGGATGGAGGGGATGATAGAACGTAAGGTCCTAGCTGTTAATAAGCGGCTTGACGCCTTTGAGTTGCGAGTCCTCGAGCGATCAACTCTGGCACTGACATAGCCAGCCTCCAGACTGACGTTGATGCCATTCTTACCGCACCTTCAGTTGAGCCTCAGGCTGCCCCTACTGCGCTGGTTGTTGATACAGTGCTAGATGCTCTATTCAGTGGCATCACCGAAGAGGGGCCTGCATCGACACATGCCAAGGGCAAGCAGCACCACTCTTATCGCACGGAGGAAGAGAAAGCTCAGAAAAGACAAAGTCGGCAGGAGAAGGAGGCTATGAGGGCTTCGATTGCAGACGAAGAGTTGCGCCAGCAGAGGGTGCGTGAGAGAGCTGTAGGGGCATCGAGCTCTGCCCCAGTTGGAGAGGTTCAGCCTATTTTGAGGGGCATTGTGAGCACCACTGATGGTGCGGAGCGGTTGATAGAGATCACTATTGAGGGTGCTAGGATTGCTGAGGTGGGCACTACTGAGGGTGCTAGGATTGCTGAGGTGGGCACTACTGAGGGTGCCCCCACTGATGTTTCGGGGGGGTCCGGGAAACTGGACCCCCCTGCTTGTTGATGATTCGCCGGCGCTTTGCGCTACAGGTTTGCTTCACCCAAATCCATTTTCTTTTACCATCTATGTATGCATTGTGGACAATTGCATCTATTTTTGTTGGGGGTGGGGTAAATGGATTGTGAGTGATAGGGTGAAGTCTGAGTAACCCAACTCATGAATCCTCTCTTGGGGTTTTCTTGCCTGTGTTCTTTTCCCCCAAGAGACTGTTTAATTTTTGTTGAACCAGCATGTCTTAGGATTGTATGTGTAGAAGCATGATACAGAATGAAGCATGATGGCTTATAAAAAATGATACTCGTCAGATTCTAGGTTGTATGCTAGAAGTAGGCTACGATTAGTTGATTGTGTTGGCTCTGAGTATGACATAGTAACAATCGACTTTATGACATGACTAGACCTGAAACTTGAACTGGGTAATCTGATAATCTGATAATGAAACAATGTGCCAAGAGTGAGTAAGAATAATTCACTGTTCAAACGGTTTTTGTGCAAACCTAGAACTTGCTCGGTTAGTCCTGCTAAAATAATTCAATCTAAAGGATAAGAAGTGATCATAGGCCATTGTTTTGAAAAATCCACAAATTTCCTAGAAGGATTCAACCAAATGAAATAACTGTCCCCTTTGATCCAACTTTGAGCCTAAAAATAAACCATTTCTTTCTAAAACCCCGAACTCACTTTCCCATAATCTACTATGTTGGCCCCGATCCCTCCTTGGACATGTGCACTTTGACTTAGGCCAAAAGCCTAAGTTGAGGGTGGCTAATGTAAAAAGTAACTTCAATCTTGGTCGTGACCTGACATCGGGTATTGTGCACCTCAACTAACGGAAAATCCATAAGTTGAGGGTGGCTATGAAAGAGGAAACTGAAAGAAAAAT
>NC_064282.1:72627384-72710963 GCF_019186545.1 Solanum stenotomum | reverse complement strand
TTTGCAATTCAAGTTAAATTTCTGGGTTTATCATTCTCTTTACGTAAGTTCATGATTTCTTCATCTACAATTATGAGTTGTGTTCTTGCCAATATGAGTAACTAAACCCACAACTAGGGTTGTGAGAACCATGATCGATTAACAAAGTATGAATAGTAAATAAACAATTCTTGACTAGTATTTTGCATGCATTGATAATTCTTTTGTTTAAAAGTCTTTTTAATAGTGGCCAACGTTAGAACTCGCCTTGTTACTACTTGCCGGACCAAGGAGGTAATTAACAAGAAAAGAATTATCAACATGGATTTAGTGTGATACTATCTAATAGGCTTGTGTCGATTGGTGCGAAGTAACAACTAAGCAAAACATCGATTATGATGTCTAATATGAGGTAAATGTAAGGGTTAGTAAATAATACACACGTAGCCGGACCAAGGTGCGGGGTGAAATTCTCTAGATGCCAGACCAAGGATTTAGAGATACCTAACTTATCACTTTGCATGTACTACACTAGAAAAGGATTGCTAATACTAGGATTACTGCGTTATGAGATTGTGAGGAACACGTATACCCTAGTTATTTTTCTTATCTTGATAACAACCAAAGTTGAGTTTGATTATTAATTACTTATTAAGTTCTTACTATTTGTTTCACACATGCACAACCCCCATTTTATTACTTGTTTCTGGAAATAGTTTGACTAATTGAATATAATTGTTAGTTAAAGTAATGTCTAAACCATTTTCCTCGTGGGATCGATCCCAACCTACAAGTTGGGTTCTTTACTTGATAATGATCGCTTATACTTCTGTAAGGAGGTGTAATTTGAGCGTATCACCTATTAATACTATTGCTAACCCCAAAAATGGAATTTGGCAACCGACATTCGTCGTGCCACGACGTTAACTAAGGCATTTTTTCGGAGGTAACCCAAAATCTTTTTAAATGCTTTATTGTTGTCTCAGAAATAACAGTGTGTTGAATGTAGAGGTTAAAGTGGGTAGAGTGGGTAAAAATTGTGTTTGGTGAGTTAATAGTTCCATTGAGTGAATCGCCGAACAGATTGGTAATCACGATGAAGACCGCCAGTTGAACATTCACTTTTACTGAAGTTTTGTAAATCTCGGCAAGCCAAATGACCACTCGGCGTGTCGCCTATCGGATCGGTGAGTACGACTAATGTCGCCGAATGGGCACGAACTAGACGGTTTATAATGGCCAAAGGTCCTAGAATTTGAGATCCTTCACTTTCCCTTGCTCTTAATCTTCACAAACTCACACCAAGGTAGTATTTTTGCTCTTTTTGCATGATAATAGTAGTTCGGTTAGTTGATTTGTGCTCGGAAACAGATTTCTTTGCTGCCTAGCTTCTTAATCTCATTTTAATCTGCACAACAGGTCAGTTCTCCGAGCGCCAAGTTTTTTTCGAATAAGTCTGTAATCTTTTGCAATGATCGTATGTTATTTATGTGTGCTGGGCCTCTCTGCTAGAATTAGAATGTTTACATGCCTATTTCAATTTGAAAATCATGCTTGTAGTGCTTTGATCGTCAAATGCCCGTATTTGTTGTGTTTATGATTAAATGAAATCTTATTGGGTTGTGATTGCTTGTGGTTTAATTGATTGGGTGAATTTTGAGTAGCCCACATTTGCGTTAAATGTCAAAAAATTATGAAATAATAAACCGGGTGACACCACTCTTAAGAGCAAATATCATCAAAATGGCCAAATTCGGCATATCCGAGAGAAGACTGAGTATTCCGGGGTGATGGGTAGTATGCGTCTTGTTTAAATTTCATGAGTGTGCTTTAATTTCAATTTTGGGGTTTATGGAGTTAAATTCCAGATGATGGGTTGAAAAAGAGCACGTTGGGTCACTCTGCGAGCTAAGTCGAGCTGGCCAAATCACCTAGCGGTTCGTCTTTTTGCTTCATCTCGCGTTTAATTTTGTGTCAAAATTGGATGTTTGAATAAGTAACATTCAGCGAGAAGCCATGGTTTGCCAAAGGCACTCGACGACTCGCCGAAAGTACTCTTTATCGCTTTTTATTTTCACCCCTAAGACCTTTATGCACTGTAACTTTTGGCGGATAGACGCTTGCTCGCCAAAGAGGTTCGGCGACTCACCGATCCACTTGGCGAGTTTTCTTGCAGAAGATTACCTGTGCTTTCACTTGATTTCTCTCCTAACTTTTCCTAATCTTTTGAAGATATGACTAAATCTAACAATGAAGGTAGCAACACACAATCCTGTGGCAAAGAAAAAGGGATCACGCTTAATAAGGATGCAACTGCATCTAGGAACAAGACCACCAAACTTTCAACAACTGGTGGAAAAGTCAAGGGCAAGGACACAACCATTGAGCTATCAGATGCAAGCTCCGACAGTACTAGTTTTTACACCAATGATCCAACAACATATGACAGTGAGAGTATGGGTTCAGATGAAGATGAACTGATGGAGGCACAAAGGAATGAATTACAATCTAAACAGCTAAACGACCCATCTCGGATAAGAAATCCTAGATTCACCACTCCGAGTCCTCCAATTTCAGAGCAGGAAATAGTACTGGCACCTCTAGTACAAGGCCCCCCACCTAAATCAACAAATAAAATACAGTTTGAGAATGATCATTAAGAAAAAATGGTTGTCCATAGATGGGGTGATCGATAGGTATCCTAATATAATAGAGTGCATGAAATATCACAAATTCCAAATCTTCATAAAACCCCGTGGTTCTTATATACCAAGTTGGGTCAGAGAATTTTACAATGCATACAGTGCATTGGTACCTTAATGGAAGAGGCTGGTATCATTTTTCAAAGTAGTTGACTACGTGGTTGTTAGAGGAAGGCAGGTATCTTGTGACAGTGAGGCTATCAACACAGTCTTGGGTATGTCCGATAAAATTAATGATCAGTACCAGCACTTAATCAGAACAGAGAAGCTGGATGCGATTAAAAAGTGGTTAGCCCCATTAATCTCAGATGATAATTCTCTGAACTGGTTAGCAGAAGGTGTTTCGATTGAAAAGAATGATCTGAACATAGCTGCAAGATACTGGTTTGGGTTCATCAGCAGCACAATTATGCCGTCACAGAATGAATCAATCCTCCGTCTTGCCAAGGAAGTTTGTCTTGGATGCATCATAGAGAAAACCAGGATAAATCTAGAGATGATCATTGCTTTCGAGATCCATATGCGTGCAAAGAAAATCTAGAAATCTCTCTATTTCCCTATATTAATAAATGTATTGTGCAAAAGAACTCAAGTATCGAGCGATGCAAAGAAGGATGTGGAATTGGTTGCCACCGCCTCCACTAGTATCTGAAAGATCGAAGTCGAATATCTTAAGGACCAAGTAGAAAAGAAACAGAAGGAAGCTGTGGCTATTGAATATATACCTGTAGAGGCATATTTGCCTACTCCGTCCCCTGGTCCTTCAGGGGTATCCGATACCATTACCACTCCTGCTGACCCTTCATGTCCCTCTGCTACCTCATTACCTCCTAGACCTACTGCTGTCGTTGCCTTCTGTGGGTCGATCACTCGGACATCCTTGATCCAGATAGGACAGCTTGCCCAATCTGCTAATTCCCGGACTACCAACATAGAAATCTCCATTCCAGGCATTATTCAGGTTGCCTTTGATGATGCTGTGAAACCACTAAGCACTATTATTGATGCTCTAGCGGCCAGGATAGCAGTGTGTGAGCGCGACCAAGGAGTCACAGAGGAGGTAACAGCCTTAAAAGCCGCCATTGCAGAACTGAAGAAAGATGTGGACTCCCTAAAGTCCACCGATATGTCCATGATCTTTGGAACAATGGAAATTCCAAATGTGCCCGAAATGCCTCAGACTACTACAGGACATACAGAAGGAATTGAGCATACAACCGATCCCGAATCGGAGGCAAATATTGACGAAGAGATGCTTGAGAAAGCTGCAGAGGATGAAATAGCCGAGACTGAAGAAATCATGATTGATGTTGCTGCACAGGCTTCCTTAACTAAGTCTCCTGTTGCTGGATCCAATGAAGCTGGTCGTTCTGGAGATCACTCTGGTCACTGAAGCCTAGACAGATGGAGCGACCGATTAGCCAGGATCACCTCTTTACCTCCCTCTCTGTCTTTCTTTATTTTATATTTCAGATTCTGTGTTAATTGTATTTGAGGAGAAATTGCTTTTATTTGTAGTGGGGTGAGGCAACCTTTTGTGTGCTATTTGTGACTCGTGTTTTCGCTTATGTATTTGGGCTTTGAGCTATTATTGTGTTAAATACTACGTTCTGTGAATGATTGCACTTATGACTCCTTTTGTTTTTAATTGTGAAACGATTTCCCCACCTGCTATATGCTTTTGAATGTGGCTGTTCTTTTGCAAAAAATTGAGTCTTGGTTTCGATCAATACCAATGCTTTAACAGTGCTTACAATAGAACGAACATGAATGTACGACTACAAAAATAAAGTTACATAGACAATATGTGAATTCTTTGCATCTCGTTATGACGAGCCATGTATCAAATTGATTCTCTTGTGATGATCATTGCACACTAGCGAAAGTGTGGAGTCTTGTTTAACTTATAGTGTCAATGCCTAGTGTGATGAGCTTACTTGTGAACAATGAATAATAGATCCTAGAATTTACCCCGTTGGTCCAGTCAACCAAGGGATCCTATATCTTTATATGATCTAAGGCAACATCGAAGAGTGTGAACCAATTTGACATATACCTCTTTTGTGACCTACTTTGTGAGTGTGTGATTCTCTCCTGAACACCCCTTGGTCCTTACCTTTCTTTGGAAGAAACGTGATGAAAACTAGACCTTTCTTAATCCATCACCCATAATCCTCATAAAGGTGTGGTTAGTTTGAATAGCCAACTTAGGCCACAATCCTAAGTTGGGAGTGTGGTAGAAAGAGAAGGCAAATCAACCAGTGCAAGAAATTCCCTCTTACCAATGATTTTGAGAAAAAATGAAACCCCTCCATATAAAACAAAAAGAAAAGAAAAAGAAAAAGAATGAAAAAGAAAGTTGTGGAATAAATTACAAAATAAATGGGGTTTCCAAACAATTCATGGGAAGTGAAAAATAGGATGACTCATGGGCACTAAAGAAAATGATGAAGGAAAAGGAAAGGAAGTGTTGTGAGCACCCCATCTCATGAGAATTAAAGTCACTAAGCCTATATGACCATACCTTTGCACTCAACCCCATTACAAGCCTCGGAAAGACCTTTTTGATCTTGAGTGAGCTAAAACAAATATTGATTGGAAACCTATGGGTGAAATTATGCATTATGTTGTTCTTTATGAGTGTGATCATTGTATCTGATTCCAAAGCTTTAAACTGTGAAACCTTTTCCGTGAATATGGAATCATTCTTTGTGTGAGGGCATTTGAACACTATAGTTGAGCTTGAACTTGCATTTGAAGCAACTATTGTGAGCATGAGATTCGTTGATATTGGTTAGTCACAACTTGAATATTTGAGTGCAGATTTGATCTTTGCATAAGTAAATTAAGTCTTGTTATGTGCATTCATGATTGTGTCTTGTGTAGCACTGTTCGAGACACCCTTTTTGAACGGCTGAACTTGAGTTTGCTTGAGGACAGGCAAAAGTGTAAGTTGGGGGTGTTGTTGAGTCAACAAATTGGACTCACTTAGGGCTAAATTTTGATAGAAATTGTGTCCTCAAATGCTTATTTATCTCAATATCTGATGAAAACCCTTAAGTTTCAAGTATTTGAAGTTAGAAGGAAAGCATGGACACTATGTCGCAAAGAGGAACGAAAAGCCTGAAAAGAACAAAGAAATGAAATCCTGAGGATCACCAAGTCCACTTGGCGAGTCACCGAAAGGTCTTACTTTGCCTTTTGTTCTAGTGTGCTGAGCCTTGACAAAAGGATCAAGTCGGCAGAAAAGGGGAGCAGTCGGCGCATCGTCGAGCAGTCCCGCGAAGTAGTACCATTCCGCTGAATAACCCATAGCAAGACGATACTAAAGGCTGGTGCAAGATGGAGATGAACTACACCAAAGGGCGAGTCGCCGAGTTGATCGGCGATTCCGACTAATGACGGCGAACTATCCGCTACATCATAAATCTGTGAAAACTATAAATACTAGTTAGAGTTTTAGTTTTAATGTGAAACAATTATTATAATTTTCATATAGAATAGTACTATTTGATATTTTTGCTGTACAGTTGAGAGGGTTTTGATAACATGAAGAAAAAGAGGGTTTCATCTCCAAGGATTTGGACTTAAGTCTCTTGGATTCTTCATTCTTGGCCTGTAACAAGACTGAAATCTTCATACACATTTGAATTCAAGCTTATTTAGGTATAAATTTCTATCTCTTGATGTGTGGATACAAACCCCAATTCTTGGGGTGTGATTTAGCGAATATGGGTTAAGATAATTGTTGGGACTAGCTTGCTGATAGTTTAATCAAAGTTTAATTGAGATTTCGTTTAATGGTTATGGATGAATTTATTGAATTTGTAGTTGCAAATACAAGTTTATTTATGTGTTTTCGACTCTCTTGAGAGAGAGGTCGTAAAACTAAGACTACTAGAATAATGGACGGTGTGAGTGGGTTGTCATGAGGTTCAGCTCCAGAGAGTGAACCCGAGTCCCATGTCCACACACTCAACTCGAGATAGTGAGTGGGTTAAGGCGTATGTTAGTCTTCATGCGGCAAGTGGGTGTCCGAGAGGAACACATTTGAAATGGGGTAAGTTGCTCGAGAGAGAGCTTATCCCAATTAAAGCTTAGCCTAGTCACAATTACTCTGTGAATCTTCTATCTAAAGCATGTACCCAATAATCTAGCTTAACCCGTATTCCCGTCACATCCCAAGGATCCCCTCTCATTGCTTTGAAACCCTTGTTGATTTTGCTGTTATTACCTTACTTGTGATAAAATTCCCCCATTGTTTGTTCACACTCTTGTGTCCCCCCTCTAATTTACAATGTTTTTACTCGTTAATGTCTTTAGCTACAACTAGTTAGAACAAAATTTATTTTTCTATAAATTCTGAAAACCACTCTCATTGGACGATCCCAACCCTTGGTTGGGTTACTAAAATATTTTACGATAGTAGACACTTGCATCGGAAGTTGTGTCTTGATTATGCAAACATCAGTTGTTCGATGATTCAGGTACTACTCCACTCTTACTTTAGCTTGTTTTTCCTAAATTGTCACTCGGGGACGAGTGATGGTGTAACGACCCGAGCCTACACCTTGGACGTGGCCGGCACTCGAGAACCATTACTGGTATCCAAGAGAACCTCGTCTTGACTAACTGCAAGCAGAAAACTAACTCAACAATACAATAAATGAACAGAATTTTGAAACTCTACTGTCTATCTATGAATCCTTTAACTGACAAAGATCAAAGTCGGCTTGACAAAACTGAAAAAAGTAGATGAAATCCTCTGGAAGCTAGAAGGCTCACCATAGATAACTCAAACTCCATGTGGTATCAACGAAAATCCTATTGATGACCCTGAATACCCGTATTTGCATCATGAAAAGATGCAGGCCAAATGGCTCAGTAGGTGGAATGTACAAGCATGTAAGAGGAATTGTAAAGCATAACATAAGCTTGAAACTTGATAAAAAGGGAAAATACTTACCTCTTCTCAAAACTTCCTCAACTCTAGGAATACTCAAGGATACTCAAAACTACTCAAACCTACTCAACTCAGAAGTACACAAGGATAAGATACTCAACTCGAAGGTACTCAACTCAAGATACTCAAGGATAAAGCAATAGTAAAAGATGAAATATATATGGAAAGATGTAAAATTGTAGATAGAAACACAATGTATTGAAAAATACAATAATGCTATGTGTGTGTATATAAAAATACAATATAACTTTGTGGGAGTTTTTCTAACCGACAACCACCACTATGAGCCTAAGTGTTGATTTTCGGGTAACTTTCCTTAACTAGATAGCTTGAATTCAAAAGAGCATATATTGGATACCTAGTAGCCCACTTAACTCATCTTGTACTGAGAGTTATGGTCATTTGAAGTTGACCCAAAACTTAAAGGAACTTAGAGATGACTTGAATGAACTCTCTTTAGTTCTTCTTCGAACCCGAGGTGCTACATTTGGTGACCTTAACTCTCAAGAACTTTTAATTTATTTGGTAAAATCCTACTCACAACGAAGGATGGTTCGAGTCTCAGTTCAAAATTTATTTTGGGGTGTTACAGATAGGTAAACTGGTATCTATTGTAACAACTTGTTCCCACCGTTATAGAAAAGCCAACGGGGAAAAACTTTGGGCCACAAAACTTTTTGGAAGTAACTTGAAAATTCATAGCCTAGTCCAGATTTGGGTGAAATCTAAGTCATGCGAGGTCTAGGAAAATTTTGTAATGAATGAGAGATCCAATAATTTTTTGGTTACATGAGTTGATAGCCAAGGCATTAAAGAACCTGTACGACTTTACGGAATCGAATTCGGGAGAGTAGAACTCCTAAAACTAATCATAGTGTGAAAGGGTAGTCTTCGAACGTCATGGGTTAAAGGTGTGTTGTGAAATGGGGGTTGAAACTCTAATTCCAGGTCCCCGTCTCCATGTAAGCCATTGTGGCGGGATGGGGTCCGCTGTAGCAGCTTAGTCACGAGTTAAGTCGGGATTAAACCCCAAAAAGTTATTATTCAACAATTTTCATTCTTGAGAGATTAAAGACGAACCAGGGAAAGTTCTTGCAGTTTCCCACCTCTTCTAGCACTAAAGGCAAGGATTTTACTACCCTAATCCATTTTTCGATCCTTATAACTTAGATTCTTGGTTAATTATTATTGGGGGAGGATTTTTGGACTGAATTTGATGGTGGAAAAAAGCCCTAGCTGCACCATAGGATCATGGGTTTGGTCTTAGGTTATTGGGTTTGTTATAATCCAGATAGTGAGACCTTTGATTTTTTATATGTGCATATATTAATTGTTTGTAGACCTACAACAATCGGAAATAATCTGTAAAGGGAAGATTCAAGTGCCTTAGAGGGATTGAAGAATGGTTTCGAGGTAGTTGATGGTTTGATTTCTTGTTTGTGTGATATATGCTGGTGATTACTTTATTGTAATGAATATATGTATGTGAATGAAGCTTTGTTGATCAAACCTATTGAAATGAGTACGAAAGAGTAAATGTATGCCATGATTTGACACGTGATTGTATGATTTTGAGAATGTAAAAATGAGTGTCATTGTAATGGTGGTTTTGTTGAATGGACCGGGTGTCACGTTCTGACACACTAATTTGGATCAGGTGCCACGTTTCGGTGCATATATGGGATAGGGTGTCATGTCCGACACACTAATTGGGATCGGGTACCACGTCTCGGTTCACTAACAGTTTGGGTATGGGTTCCATGAAAGGACCATTGAATTGTCATATTTACTTGTTATTGAGAATGTGAATTTGTACGTTGGTCTTGAATCGATAACTGTGTATACATTTTGTGCATGTCATGTTTACCTTGTTGTAACTGCTTATATATGTTGTGTTTACTGGAATAGTTGTGTGAATCTACCAGTACACGGTAGTTGTGTACTAATACTACACTTGCTCGTTCTTTGTTGAGTACAGTGCATCTTCAGGCGGCTACTAATAGACCTCAGCTAGAAGAGTAGTGATCGAGATCAAATTTCAAGGGTGAGCCAGTTCTTCGAAGCTGCCATGAAGTCCTTCATTTTGTTAAGTCCATATATCTGGACTTAGACTAGTGTTTAGATATGTTTATGTTTGGTTGGGGTTGTACCCTTTTCTTAGACTTATTGCACTTTAGATGTTTTGGTATATTGACTTCCAGGTTCTAGGGGTGGTTTTCCACAATGTTTGGTACTTTTGATTTTGATAATATCCGGAGTTTATGGGAACTACAGGTTTCATTAGTCATTTAAACCGGCTTCCATATTTTTAAATGTTGTAGTTTTCGTTAGGTTGTGTAGATGGGTTGTAGTAATGGTTCTTTCACCGGAAGGTTAGTCTAGATGCCAATCACCACGGTCTGGATCGTGACATTATATAACTATTGAATTTGTGGTATGTTATCTTTATTTAATGTAAATTGCCGTAAGTGATTCACCATTTTTAAAACTCATTTAAATTAAATCTACAATATATATATATAGGTGCTACACGTGCAAAATTCGTATATTCCTTTCTTTGGTACAGTCAACAACTATCTCATTTGAATTTTAGTCTCCAACATCGTTTCTTCTTTCCATTTATACCATATTCATTGGCAGTGTTGCCCACCAGGCCCTACCTATCGGTACAACACTATTTCTTCTAGCCATTTGTTGTCTATTGATTATTGATGCTCTGATACTTTATATCGGGTGGTTATGATTCGACGACGATGTTGACAGCATAGCCATAACCTCATGTCCTTGTGAACTCGCACATTATGGTGTAGAATTTGAGTTGATGGTGGATTTCCTGATAAAAAAATATTCGATGCAAATACAAGAGAACGCAGGATAACATTTGACGAACTCACATGTTGAGTTAATCATTGATTTTCTTGTGAAAATAATTCTAGATGCATATACTGGAGAACATAAGATAGCATTTGTAAACTCGCATGTTGTGGAGTTGTAGGATAAGATGATAGTAGATTTTCCATCAAAAACTATTGGATGCATACGTGCGAATGTAGGATGATATTTCACTCGGACAATGATAAATAAGTACTTCGTACAAGATTCATGAATTCCACATGGATACGAAATGCTCCATAGCATAAAATAAATCGAAGTAATAGATGAGAAGGTAATAAAAATGGAGGAGAAAATTTTGCATTATTCATATTTGTATTGTGAATGACAAATACATTCTCCAAAGTAAGAAGTTGTAGAGAAAAAAATAACAATTATTAACTACAATTTTGTAATGTAATGATTTTCTCTTTCCAAATTTGTTTCCTATATTTAATTCATTTATTGCAACATACTTCAAAAAAATAATAATTGTTTTCTCCCCAAATCACAAGCTTTAGAAGAGGAATATGTTTTCTCTTGAAATTGATCAAGTGCACTCCATATATAACTAAAGACTTTGTTGTCAGTTTTCTTTATTTAATGCGCATTGCCCAAAGTTCATTCACCATTTTTATTTTGTTTGGATTTCAAATATCGCATGTCTAAATTTATTACGAAGTAGATAACTATATAGAAAAAATCAAATAAATTGAGTACAAATTAAATAATGAAATCCAAAAAAATCATATTACGTGCACTTGTTATATAAAAATAAAACGAACGTATATTTTTGTAAAAGAAAATACATATATCATATATCTACATATTTAAAACTTATTTCAACTAAACTAAACTTACTATTACCAAATATATAAATTAATATACAGATGATATATGTGTGGTACACATACATAAAAATTATTTATAATTGCTATATATGTAATACACATACAAAATACATGCATTAGCTACTTTAACTATAAGAAGTATACCTTTTAATAATAGAAAAATATATACTGTAGAATGATATATTTGAAACTCATTTAAATTAAACTTACAAAATATACCAAAAAGAAACAAATCATGGTAGGTAATACACATGTAAAATTCGTATCTTTTTTTTATTGGTACAATCAACAACAATCTCATTCGTATTTGAATCTCCAACTCCGTTTATTTTTTACATTTGTAACATATACATTGTCGTTGCTCCATCCTTCCTTATCGGTACAACTCTATTTTTTCTAGTCATTTATTGTCTATCGATTATTGGTGCCTTGTCATTTTTATTGAGTGGTTATGATTCAACAACGATGTTGACTAGATAATCATGCCATCATTTCTTCGTGAACTCGCATATTGAGCTAATGGTAGATTTTAATTAAAAAATTATTTAATGCATATACATGTGAACATAAAATTTTATTTTGTTCGAAAAATAATGGATGAGTAGTTCGTACTTGATTCATGAATTTCATAGGAGTACAAAACGCTCCATATGATAAAGGACATCGAAGTAATAGATGAGAAGGTAATGAAAATGAAAGAGAGAAAAAAATTGATTTATTCATGTTTGGAGTGTGAATGACAAATAAATTCTCCAAAGTAAGAAATTGTATGGAGGAAAATAATGATTATGCACTATAATTTTGTACTGTAATGATTTATTTTGCCTAATTTGTTGCTTATATTTGACTCATTTATTGCAACACACATCAAAAAAATATTTATTTCTTCTCTCTAAGTCACAAATTTTAGAAGAAGAAAATATTTTCTCTTGAAATTAATCAAGTGTACTCCTTATATAACTAAAGAATTTGTTGTCATTTATCTTTATTTAATTGTATTGCCCAGAGTTCATTTACGTTTTTTGTTTGGCTTTCAGATATCACATGTCTAAAGTTAATACGAAGCAGATAAATATGGGAAAATATTTAAATATTGAGTACAAATTAAATAATGGTGTCCAAAAAATCAACTTACATGCATAACACGTGCACTAGTTATAAAAACATACAAAGAACAAATAATTTTTATAATAGAAAATACATATATCATATATAATATATCAGCATATTTAAAGCTAATTTAAACTGAACTTACTATTACTAAATGTATAAAATTTAAAAAGGGTATATGCGTGAAAGGTGTACATAAATATGTATTATAATAAATATATAAGTGATACATGTACAAAATACATGCATTAGTTACTTTAAATATAACAGAAATACCTTATAATAATAGAGAGCCATATACCGTAGAATGACATACTTAAAAGTCATTTAAACTGTACTTACAAAATATACTGACAAAAATGATAAATGATACACATGCAAAATTTGTATCTTCGTTTCATTGTTACAGTCAACAACAATCTCATTTATATTTGGATCTCCTACTTCGTTTCTTCTTTTCATTTGTAGAATATTTATTGGTTGTGCTCCCCCTGCGTATCGCTACATCACTCTTTCTTCTAGCCATTTGTTGTCAATCGGTTAGTAGTGCTCTGTCATTTCTTGTCGGGTGGTTATGATTCAACAATAATGTTGGATAGATAACCACATAATTATTTTTTTGCGAACTCGCATATTGTGGGGCCAAAGGTTGAGTTGATAGAGAATTTTCTGAACAAATAAATTTTGGATGTACATATAGGAGAACGTAGAATGACATTTTGTGAACTCGCATGTTAAGATGATTTCCTCGTAAAAAAAAATTGGATGCATATATGTGCGAATGTATGATGAATTTTTTCTCAAACAATAATGAAAGAGTAGTTCGTACAAGAATAATGAATTACATGTGAGTGCAAAACACTCAATTGCATAAAAGACATCGAAGTAATAGATGAGAAGGTAATAAAAATGAAAGAGAAGAAAAACTTGCATTATTCTTTTCTGAAGTATGAAAGACAAATAAATCCTCCAAATTAAGAAACTGTAGGGGGGATACCAATTATGAACTATAACTTTCTAATGTAATAACTTCTTTTTCCTAATTTGTTTCCTATATTTAACTCATTTGTTGCAACACACTTCCGGAAAAAAATATTAATTCTACTCTCTAAGTCACAAATTTTAGAAGAAGAATATGTTTTATCTTGAAATTGATCAAGTGCACTCCTTATAATACTAAAAATTTTGTTGTCATATATCTTTATTTAATACGTATTGCCCAAAGTTCATTCACCTTGTATATTTGGCTTTCAGATATCGCATGTGAAAAAAATATTGGTAACACTAAGTACAAACTATAAAATGGTGTCGAAAAAAATCAAATTAAATTCATAACACGTGCACTAGTTATATAAACATCGAAACAACATATGTTTTTATAATAGAAACTACAGATATCATGTATCAACATATTTAAATCTCATTTAAATTATTATTACCAAATATACAAAAATTAATAGGTGATATATGTGTGGAACACATACATAAAAATTAGATATAATTAATATATAGGTGATACACGTAAAAAATACTTGCATTAATCACTTTATATATAATTGGAATACCTTTTAATAATAGGGAAACATATACAATAGAATGACATATTTAAAACTCATTTAAAATAAACTTACAAAATGCATATAAAAAAAAGAAAAAATCATGATAGGTGATGCACGAGTCAAATCTGTATCTTCTTTTCATTGGTATAATTAACAACAATCTCATTAGTACTTGAATGTCACGGCCCAAGCCTACACCCTGCACGGGAAGAGCACTCGAGAACTATTGATAGCCCCACGTAAACTTTGATCTGTCTTAACTCTTAGCGGAAGACTTACTCATACATAAGATCAACTTAAAAGCACAAGTTTACTCAATGTCTCAAAGAAATACTCATAATATTTTAGAAATAAAACATTCAACTAGCCAAAGAGACAACTCAAGTCTCAACATAAACAACTGAAAATGAAGAGACTCATGCACTACTATCTATCTATATATGAAGCCTCTAATACTATGAGAGATGTCGCGAAAAGACCCCCGATCATCCTAACAAACTTAAATAACTTAATATAAATAAGGGATCCTCCGAAGCAAGGAGGCTCACCAAACAACTTTAGAACTCAATTGAATCAACGAAGCGCTGGTTGCTGATCTTGGCTACCTGTATCTGCATCATAGAAGATGTAGGACAAATGGCATCAGTACATGGAATGTATGTATCACACCCCGAACCTACACCCTGGGCGGGACTGGCACTCGAGAACCATTGTTGGCCCCAAGCGAACCCTTGGCCTGGGTAGACTCTAAGTGGAACACTTACTCAACATAAAATGCCTTGAATACAATCTTAATAAGCAGTCTAAATAGATTAACTGAGAATTTTTAGAACTAACAGTCAACTAAGCCAAAGTGTCAACTTGAGTCTTCTAGCAAAACAATTGAAATATCAAGACTAAAGAATTCATATCTAACTGTCTATGAAGCCTATAGATACTAAAAGGGATGTCCGGACAAGACCCCCGATCATCCTAACAACTGAAATAGCCAAAAGCAATAAAACAAATCATAACAAAATGGATCTTCCGAAAAACACGAAGGCTCACCAACTAACTCTAAGTGCTCGACTAGATCAACTAGGCACTGGATGCTGATCATGCTTACCTGAATCTGCATCATAAAAATGATGCAGGCCAAATGGAATCAGTACATTTAATGTACGAGCATGCGATGGGAAAACTAAACATGACATAAGCTGGAACTAAATTCTAAATGAAACACTTACCTCAGCTTTACTCAACTCCTGAATACTCAACTCCATGCATAAATAAATAACAGTAAAGATGCAGTTTATATAAAGCAGCTAAACCATAGGTAACAACTCAATATCCATATATAATAAAGTAATATAATTCGGTAGGAGTTTCTATAACCGACAACCATCACTATGAGTTAATGTGATGATATAACGTCTCGCCCACAGTGCCAAAACTGTCCTATAACTTGTCGGGAAATTGAACGCCTCAACTAAGTGGATCCACTAGTCTATGCTAAAAAACATTAAGGAATCATCTAAAAAGTATGACCCTTTCTATCAATGATAGCTACATGGTTTATGGAGACTATAGTTATTATGAACTCGTCCCCATATAGGTGATCAATAATACTCCCAAAATATACTCAAATCATATGTTTTTTTAAAAACTCTTTCTGTGGTTTGAGATAATTACTCAAAAACAAGCTTAAAGGCTTTCTTGGAAATTGGCGTTTCCTCTCTTGTATAAATATGAAAACATTTACTCTTTGGGAATACATAGTCCTAATATAAACTTTTGAAGAAATGAACAATCTTTACTCTGTACTCAACTCAAAACTCAAGTCTTAAAACAAAGTTAAACATTTGTAAAAGATATTTGAAAAACACTATGAACTTTTCTTGACTTGACACCTAACTTTGCTTGAATTGAATTATGGATTCAAGGCTCATGATCTCATGTTATGGATAATTTTGTGTTATTTAGATGTACCTTAGAGTGTACAAATCAACTAGAAAACAAAAGTACGTTTCGAGGGAACTCGTACGGAAAGAAGTGGGAAAGGGTAAAGATCTGGTGTCCATGGTGCTTTGACTGGCGCGGGGTGCCAAATGGAAAACTACAAAAATGGAGTTGGGGTGCAATGGCTGGGGCAGCCCCCCAGAGCCCGAACAACAAAACACTTTGTGAGGCGCTCTGAGGGGCGCGGTGCCCCACCCCTGTTACCCATAATATTGACGGATTTCCTTAGTCGTTTTTCAACTCTAAACCCTATAGATTCAATTGGTTCTTTCCCCAAACACTTAGATTCGACTACATAACCAAAATATGCAAGAATATACTCAAAACAACATCTAATTTCATGAATTTAAATCACGAACTTCTTGAGAACTTCAACAATCAAGAACCCAATAGAAACTTCAAACAAATCCATCAAGAACTCAATTTCTATACTTTCAAGAACCCAATTTTGCTGAATAAAATCATGATTAGCACGTGAGTTAACTAACCCAACTCTATGTGATATCACATACCTCATAGGGATCAACCCTTGGTTAAATCGACGAGCTTATCTTCAAGAATGCAATGATTACTTGCTTTTTCTCCTCCTTTCTCCTCTTCTTTTCTCTTCTCTCAAAACCCTAACTTAACTTTGTAAAGCTTAAACTGAATCCTAACAGTTTAGACCCAAATTAATTACAAAAATGAATTTAATTAATCGGGTAGTGAAAAGACCATAATACCCTTCCAAAATCCATTTGTGACTTTCCTTATCTAGGAAGCCCAACATCAAATGAGCATATCTCCGTAATACAAACTCGGAATTTAGCATACTCGACTGCGTTGGAAATATAATTCAAAGATATTTCCTACGGTATCTTGTAGAACACCTAACTCATCCTGATCTAGGAGTTATGGTTGTTTGTAGATGACCCAAAACTTAAACTTAACATAACTTAATTAATTTTCCAGATTTTTGATTATTTCCAAACATAACTCGTTCTAATTCCAGGTCTTTCTAGTTCTTCCAAATGGTGAGGTGTTACAATATCTCCCCCTTGGGAACATTCATCCTCAAATGAGATTACTCTTAGTAGGCTAAGGGTGTAACATCTAACATTCAGCTCAAACAACCAACAAGCAAATCTAACACATTAAGTATATCAATTTAAAGAGTACTAAGAGAAGAATTATAATCTTGATTTGGATTTTCTCCGGGCTCAAAGAGATGTGGATATATCTTCTTCATATCCTCCTTAGCTTCCCAAGTAGCTTCCTCAAGAAACTGATTTCTCCAAAGAACTTTGACTGATGCTACTTCTCTGGTCCATAACTTGCGAACCTGACGGTCTAGAATCTGAACAAGGATCTCCTCATAAGAAAAGCTACCCTTGATACCAATATCTTCAGTTGGTATGATCAGTGAAGCATCTATCATGCACTTCTTCAACATGGAAATATGAAATAAAGGATAGACCGCTGCTAACTCTTGGGGTAGCTCTAACTCATAAGCTATATTACCAATCCTTTTGAATATTCTTTAAGGACCAATATACCGGGGACTAAGTTTCCCCTTCTTACCAAATCTCATAACACCCTTCATGGATGAAACTTTCAAGTATACTCAATCGTCTACTTCAAGCTCTAACTACCTTCTCCTAACATGACGACTTTGCGCTATTTTCAACCTCTCTTGAATGACTTTCACTTTCTCCATTGCTTGATGAAATAAGTCCGGTCCTATCAACCCAGCTTCACTAACCTCAAACCATCCAATTGGTGATCGGCACCTTTTCCCATAAAGAGCTTCATACGAAGGCATATTAGTGCTGGAGTGGTAACTATTATTGTAGGTGAACTCAATGAGAGGTAGGTGATCATCCCAAATATATCTTCTAATTTATGAATAGTGCGCTCTACCTGACTATCTATCTGAGGATGAAAAGCAGTACTCAAGTTCACCTTTGAACACAAACCTTTCTGGAGTGACTTCAAAAACTGTGCGGTAAATCAGGCACCTCTGTCTGAAATAATTGAAACTGGAACTCCATGAAGTCTAACCACCTCCTGAAGATACAACTTGGCATAATCCTCTACTGAATGGGTAGTCTTTACCGAGAAAAAGTGGGTTGATTTTGTCATTCGCTCCACAATCACCCAAATAGAATTTTGCTGCCTGTGAGACGTAGGTAAACCTGTGATTAAATCCATATTGATCATCTTCCACTTCCATTCCGGAAGAGCTATATTCTTAGTCATACCACCGAGCCTCTAGTGCTCTACTTAAACTTGTTGGCAATTCGGACACTTAGCAACAAACTCTGCAATGCCCTTTTTCATACTACTACACCAATAAACCTCCCTCAAATCAAGATACATATTTGTGGAACCCGGATGGATAGATTATTTGGAGCTATTAGCTTCATCCATGACCTTCTATTGGAGTTCATCCACCCTTGGTACACACAACATACCTTGATACCTCAATACACTATCTCCCCCTTGTTCAAAAGCCATTACTTTTTGCTTATGAACATTGGCCTTCAATTCAAGAAAAATAGGATCTTGGTCTTGCTTTTCCTTCAGACACTAATGATGATTCAACCCTATTCATCACCACTACTCCTCCTTCTCTGGAATCCATTAGTCAAACCCCTAATCGTGCAAGCCTATGCACATCTTTCGCTAACTTTTTCTTATCTTCCTCAAAATGGGCGGTACTACCCATAGATATTCTACTCAAGGCATTAGCAACAATATTGGCCTTACATGTGTGATAAAGAATACTCATGTCATAATCTTTATGTAACTCTTACCACCTTCTCTGTCTAAGGTTAAGCTCTTTCGGACTAGATACAAATTGAAAACTCTTGTCATCAGTGAATACATCTACATGAACACCATACAAATAATGACGCCATATTTTCAAAGCAAATACTATGGCAGCCAACTCCAATTCATGGGTTGGGTTGTTCTTCTCGTGAACTTTCAACTGTCTGGAGGCATAAGCTATAATTTTGTCATTCTACATTAACACACAACCCAAACCAACTCTAGACGCATCACAATATACAATGAAGCCTTTCGTACCTTCTGGTAACATCAATACTAGGCAATAGTCAACCTCTTTTTCGATTCCTGAAAGCTTTTCTCAAAAGCTTCAAACCATTGAAACTTCATTGTTTTCTAAGTCAATTTGGTGTAAGGGTACAAAATAGATGAGAAGCCTTCAACAACCTTCTATAATATTCAGCCGACCCCAAGAAACTCCATATATCGGTTAATATATGGGTCTAGGCCAATTCTACACTGCCTCTAATTTCTAAGTGTCAACTCTAATCCTATCACCGGAAATAATGTGGCCTAAGAATGCCACAGACTCAAGCCAAAACTTACATTTAGAGAACTTATAATATAACTCTCTATCATTTAGAGTTTGGAGAACTATTCTTAGATTGCTAGCAAAATCTTCCTCATTCCTTGAATAGATTAGAATGTTATCAATGAACACGATAACAAACATATCTAAATAAGGCTTGAATACTCTATTCATAAGGTTAATGAATGTTGTAGGAACATTAGTTAAACTGGCCAACATGACCAGAAACTCATAATGACTATAACATGTCCTCAAAATTGTCTTTGGAATATGACATTCCCTTACTCTTAACTGATTGTAGCTAGATCTGACGTCTATCTTAGAGAAATACATGACACCTTGAAGCTGATCAAAAAGATCATCAATTATCGGAAGAGGATACTTTTTCTTGATTGTAACCTTATTCATGTAACGGTAATCTATACACATCAACTCTTAGTAGTGGTGCACCTTTATTTCCTCCTTCTTTGAGTGCACAATCAAAGTTTTTATGTTGGGTCTCCTTACCATCTTTTCCCTAATGTGTCACTTCGGTGATTCTTTATGCGAACTTGCCTTTCGACGTTTACGACGAGTCACAAGAGTCCAGCCCCTATCATCAAAATGATCTATTTGGTCTTCCTCTTCTTTTGTTGATCCTTCTCCTAAGGATACCACATCATATAACGTAGGAAGAGACAATGACTAATATACATCAATGGGTTCGAAGTTTCCAAACTTAACCATTCTTTTCAGATTAATGTTTGGGATGACTTGTTGCCCATTTCCTTCAACAAAATTGCAGGTCATGATTGGATTGGGTAAGTCAAAAGCAATAATGACATGATTTGAACTCAATTTCTCATCTTCGAGTTCAATCTTCCCTTCGCGAGCTAAGTCCATAATTTTATCCTTGAGGATGAAGCATTTCTCGATAGGGTGGCCAACAAACCTGTGGTATTTACAGTACTTTGGATCAACATTCCTCCCTGGTTATGTTAATTTGGCCATTTCATTTCTTAACTCAAAGAGTTTCATTGCAAGGAGTTCATCAAATATTGCGGAGACATCTGAGTCAATAAATGGATAGTCCATTTGTTGCATTTCCTTCGAGGTCATCTTTTGATTTATATGTAACATTCTAGAAATTTGTAGACTAAACAAGAACTAAAATGAGAGGGTAAGAGTCAAGGAGTTAGGCAAGGGCCAAGGGAGAGGACCAAAACAATCCACTCTCCCCTAGACACTGGCCTAGTGACAACGACCACCCCTACGACTCATGGTAGGGAGCACAGATCGTGGTATGGTCCGTGGTAGCCTAGGTAGTGAACTCCTAGAAACTTCCCAAAAGAGACTCTCTACTTAACGAGCCACTTCACGGCTTGTGGTGAAGACCATGGCTCATGGGAAGGCTCGTGGAGAAGAGTTGGGTGTGTGAAGGTGCCAAGCAAGTGGCCTAGCCACTGCCTCAAGTCCCATGAGAGGGACTATGGCTCGTGCTCTTGACCACGGCTCGTGGAGCCCTTCGTGGAGTTGCTTTGGGCATGTGAGCTTAAGGAACAAGTTGCCTAGCAACTGCCCAAACATGACTAGAGGGACCATGGCTCGTGGTCATGACCACGGCTCATGGGGACCCTCGTGGCACCTGGGCAACTCACTTTAAGTGAGGGTTATTTTTGGTATTTCCATTTTAAGCCCTATCAAAGTGAAGTCATTTTTGTATTAATTTAATACAACTATATAAGGAATTTTAATTCAAAATACACCCAATTCCTTCATATTTTCCACCTACCCAAATCAAAACCCCAAAGTTCATCTTCTACACAAAATTTCTCTCTCTATTACTCAAGGAAGAAGAAGAGTAACATTAGAGCTAGGGCTTGAAGAATCAAGGCTATTTCACTAAATTTCTTTTATGAATCATTACTAAGGTATGGTAGTCTTTCATCCTTGGATAATCTTCATCCAAGGAGTCCCTCTGAATTCAATTTTAAAACTAGTGATTTCCCCAAAGATAGGGTTAATCTTCAATCTTGTGGGTTCTTTCCAAAAATGCTTTTAATGGTTGATTTATGATGTGTTATGATTGAATTGATGATTTAGTGTTGATTTATGATGAATTTCCCCAAGAACCCATGAATTCCCCTATTTCCCAAATTGGATCTAAAAGTGTGGGTGAATTGTAGAAAGAAGAGTATTATAAAACCTTGATCATAGTAATGATAGTAATTGAATCATGTTTTCATTCATGTCTAATTTAGTAATTCTATATATGGTGATTGAATGTGATCTATGGTCCTTGAAGGGAAAAGCATGAGAAGTATGTATGTTTATGAGGTTTATGTATATCCATTTAGGTAACATTGAGAGTAAAGTGAATATGATTATGACCTAATTGTTGTGTTGATTGGATGATTATTCTCATGTACACACTTTTGGTTGAATATGATATAATGTGAAAGATTTGTCACATGTAGTGATTCTAAGGTTAGAATAATAGTCTCACCTCTTTAATCTCTGAGCTATAGTATGAATCATGTTGGATTGAGTGTCAAGACACCCCTCTATGAATATGCATTTCAGTCAAGACTTAATATGTAATCTATAGAAATTAATGCTTAGCACCGAGTAGATATGAATATGATACGAAAGCTTATACGATCGTTGCATCTGGCTTCCTTATAAAAGCTTTTACACTAGTTGAGTCCGGCTTTCCAAATGGGTTCCTTATACCTTAGTTGAGTCCAGGTTCCGAAAGTATGTATCTCATGAGATTGTAACCTTCTACCTTAGTTGAGTCCGGGTTTCTAGAAGCAATCTCCTTATCCCATAAATTATGTGCCAACATAGGTCTTTAGCTAGTAGATCCTCCTAAGCTAAGAGTATAGTTCTATATTAGGCAAGTAGGACAACCCTTATTAAGTGTGGGGTGAACACCGGATTCGATGTTTATCTCACATGGTCTATGTTGGTTAAGGCTAATCCCACTATGATAGTATGAACAAGAATATGAATTATGAACTATAGGTAGTGAAGAAGCTTTCCTTTGTGTAGGTAGGATTATGGGATCTTATTCATGCATTGCACAAGGATGCGCCATTTATGGTATGTTTCCATTATGATATGATAGTATATATGTTGAATATGCTTATGTCACATACTTTAACACTAATCTTCATGGTGAATCTTAAACTTGGTAAAATGCATGGTTTTCAACAAATATATCCTTTTTAGCATGTTTTCAAGGTTTTTATGCATGGCTATCATAATTAGTGCATTTTTGTACTAACCCGTATTTCTTCTACATTTTCTATATGTGTAGGTTCCGGTTCTTGAGGTGATCTCCTTCTTGGTCAAAGCTTGGATTGACTATTCTCCTTGGTTATTGGTGAGTCTTCATGTTTCGATGACGGATGATGGTTTTTTAGTTTCCTTTCTTGTACTTTTATTTGAGAACTATGTTGTTAAGGGCTGTCACCCTATATGAAACTTGATTCTAATAGATGGCCAATTGAGACAAGTCTAGACTTCCGCTTGGTTTTATGAAAAATTTTAACACTGGAAATATGTTTTTAATCTTTATTGTTTTTTACTTATGTTATGATATGCTAAGTGGTATACGTGATTCCTTTCGGGGTCCTATGTGCTATGTTACGTCTAGGGGGTACCCTTGGGTCGTGACAAATTTGGTAATTAGAGCAAAAGGTTTAGAATGATTCTAGGATGATATCTCATCAACCACATCTAGTACAGTCTTCTTCATAAGTGTGAAGCGCGCCACATTTATAAGTGATAGGTTATAAGATGTTTAGGAAATTTCACTACTTTCATTACTCTTAAGTCGTGCCTTAGATTTTAGCTCTATAAAAGTCCCTCTCTTAATCTTCTTTTATGTCTTGAGTAAATGAATACACGAAGGGCTAATGCAAGAATGGTGGAAGAGGAGAATGCGAATTAAGGAGCTCCTCCTCAAGGTAATGAAGCTCCTTAAGTTAACCTAGCTCTGATTGATCCCGTGATGGAGAATGTGACCCATGCGGAGTTTAGGTCCACTATCCAATTGTTGGCTCAAGTTGTGACAACTCAAGCCAATAGAGAAGTGATTTCTCCTATGAACACTAATGTGAGTTCCGCGGCTTCTAGATTGAGGGATTTTGCTAGAATGAACCCTCCCGTGTTTCTTGGTTCCAATGTGAGAGAGGATTCCCAAGAGCTGTTGGAAGAGGTTTATAAGATAATTGATGCCATGGGGGTGACTTCGGTAGAGAAAGCGTAGTTAGCCACCTACTAATTGAAAAGAGTAGCTCAAGTATGGTATACTCAATGGAAGAACAATAGTCTGGTAGGAGGGGGCCCAATATATTGGGAAGTGTTCAAATTGGTGTTCCTTGATAGGTTATTTCCCTGAGAGTTGAGGGAAGCTAAGATAGAAGAATTTGTTAACCTTCATCAAGAAGATATGAGTGTTCAAGAATATTCTATAAAGTTTACGCAATTGTCAAAATATGCTCCGACTTTGGTGGCAGACTCAAGGGACATAATGAGTAGGTATTTAACAGGTGTGTCTAGATTGGTGAGAAAATAATGTCGTTAGGCAATGCTTCATGATAATATGGATATATCATGTCTTATGGTGCATGCTCAACAAATGGAGGAAGAGAAACTCTAAGATAAGAATAGGGAGGTCAAAAGAGCTAGATTTGGTGATGAGAATTTCTCCAATGCTAGGTCCGATGGACAAGGTCGAACAAGGTTCAAACAATGGTTCTCCAACCAAGGCTCCTCTATTTGCCCCCCCCCCCCTCCACCAAGAGTCAACAATGATAGGGTGTCTAACCCTAAACCTCAAGGAGGTAATATTAGTGGTTCTTATGTTAATAGGCCTAATTGTGTAAAATGTGCTAGAAAACATGATGCCAAGTGCTTAGTGGGTTCGGATGGGTGATATAGTTATGGGAAGAGTGGCCACAAGATGAGAGATTGTCCTATACTCGAGGTTAAGGGAAGGCAAGATAAACAAGTTCCTCAAAGCGGTTCCAACTTCAACACTAAAAATCAAAACTGCTTTTATACTCTTCAATACCGAGGTGACCAAGAGAGCTCCCCGGATGTGGTGACTGGTATGTTAAAAGTCTTTTCTATTGATGTATATGCCTTGTTAGATTCCGGTTCCACTTTGTCCTTTGTTACACCTTTTGTGGCCATAAAGTTTAAAATAGTCCAAGAACTATTAGTAGACACTTTTTTCGGTTTCTAACCCGATTGGTGACTCAGTGGAGGCCAAAGGAGTCTATAGAAGTTTTCCCATTTCTTTCTCCCATAAAGTTAGCTTGGTGGATTTGGTGGAGTTAGATATGTTAGACTTTGATATGATTTTGGGTATGGATTGGTTGCATGCATGTTATGCCTCTATAGATTGTAGGACTCGGGTGGTTAAATTTCAATTTATAAATGAGCCTATTTTAGAGTGGAAGAGGGGAAATTCTATTCTGAGAGGTCTATTTGTTTCTTGTCTTAAACTAAGAAAATGATCTCCAAATGGTGCATTTACCATCTTGTTAGGGTGATGGATGTTGAGTCCGAAACCCTTTCTCTAAAGTCGATTTTTGTAGTGAATGAGCTTTCGGAAGGCTTCCCCGATGACTTACCCGGTATTCCTCCCAAGTGGGAAATAGATTTTGGCATTGATATTTTACCTTATACACAACCTATCTCCATTCCTCCTTATAGAATGACTCCAGCCGAGTTGAAAGAGTTGATTGAGCAACTAAGGGATTTGTTAGGCAAGGGTTCTTATTCGACTGAGTATCTCTACATGGGTGCTTCAGTGTTGTTTGTTAGAAAGAAGGATGGGTCTCTTAGAATGTGTATTGACTATAGTCAATTGAACAAAGTGACCATCAAGAATAAAAATCCCCTTCCGAGAATCGATGACTTGTTTGATCAACTTCAAGGGGCTAGCTATTTCTCCAAAATTGATCTTCGTTCGGGTTATCACCAACTAAGGGTGAGAGGGGTTGATATTCCCAAGACGGAATTTAGGATCCAGTATGGTCACTATTAATTTGTGGTTATGTCATTTGGATTGACAAATTCCCCAGCGGCATTTATAGATTTGATGAATAGTGTGTTTAGGCAATACCTTTATATGTTTGTGATCATGTTTATTGATGATATCTTGATCTACTCAAGGACTGAGAATGAATATATGGACCATTTGAGAATGGTATTGCAAGTTCTTAAAGACCAACTTTTTGCAAAGTTTAGCAAATGTGAATTTGTTTAAGGTCCGTAGCTTTCCTCGGTCATATTGTGTCAAATGACGATATTGAGGTAGATCCTACGAAGACGAACGAGGTCAAAAGTTGGCCTAGACCTCTAACTACTTTCGACATTAGAAGTTTTTTGGGTTTGGTCGATTACTATAAGAGGTTTGTGGAGGGGTGTTCCTCCATTGCTTCTCTGTTGATGTCTTTGACTCAAAATAAAGCTAAGTTTGAGTTGTCGGAGGCTTCTGAGAAAAGCTTCCAAGGGTAGAAAGATAGACTTACTTTCGGTCCGATGTTGACCTTACCGGAGGGTACTGATAGGTTTCTTGTATATTCTGACGCCTCTAAAGTGGAGTTTGGGATGTGTGCTTATGCAACATGGTAAGGTGATTTCCTATGCTTCAAGGCAACTTAAAGTGCATGAAATGAATTATCCAACCCATGATCTTGAATTAGCGACGGTTTTGTTTGCTTTGAAAATATGGAGACATTACTTGTATGGGGTCCGTGTGGATGTCTTCATCAATCACAAGAGTCTTCAATATTTGTTTAGTCAAAAAGACTTGAATCTCCGACAAAAAAAATGGTTAGAACTTTTGAAGGATTATGACATGAGTGTCATTTACCACCCCGGCAAAGCTAATGTGGTAGCGGATGCACTTAGTTGATTATCTATGGGTAGTGTGGCTCATGTCGAGGATGAATAGAAAGAATTGATTATAGAGGTGCATAGATTGGCCCGTCTAGGTGTCAAACTAGTGGATTCAACCAAGGGTGGTTTCACAATTCATAATGGCTCCAAATCGTCCTTTGTGGTGGATGTGAAGCGTAAACAAGATCTTGATCCTTTATTGGTTGAGTTGAAAGAGTCGGTACTCAAGTAATCTGTCGAGGCTTTCTCCCAAGGGAGAGATGGGGTACTTAGGTACCAATGTCGATTATGTGTTCCGGATGTTGACGGTTTAAGAGACAAAATTTTAGAGGAGGCTCATAGTTCTCGGTAGTCTATTCATCCAGGAGCCACCAAGATGTACCGTGATCTACGGGAAGTCTATTGGTAGAACAATATGAAAAAGTATATTATGCGATTTGTAGCCAAATGTCCCAATTGTCAACAAGTTAAGGTTGAGCATTAAAAGGCGGGAGGCTTTTTGCAAGATATAGCAATTCCCACTTGGAAGTGGGAAGAGGTGAATATGGATTTTGTTGTGGGTTTGCCTCGTACCCGGAGGCAACATGATTCCATTTGGGTCATTATAGATAGGATGACAAAATAAGCCCACTTTATTCCCGTCAAGATTTCTCATTCGGCAAAGACTATGCCAACTTGTATATAAGGGAGATAGTGAAGTTACATAAAGTTCCTTTATCTATCATTTCGGATCGGGGTACTCAATTTACTTCACACTTTTGGAAGTCATTCAAAAAAGGGCTTGGTACTAAGGTCAAGCTTAGCACGGCTTTTCATCACCAAACAGATGGTCAAGTTGAACGCACCATTCAGACCATAGAGGACATGTTGAGGGCATGTGTGATAGATTTTAAAGGTAATTAGGATGACCACTTACCATTGATTGAGTTTGCCAACAATAATAGTTATCATTCTAGTATTGGTATGGCTCCCTTTGAAGCCTTGTATGGTATGAGATAGGTCTCTAGTTGGTTGGTTTTAGGTAGGTGAAATTGCTTTTATTGATCCCGAATTGGTTTATGAAGCTATTGAGAAGGTTCGGCTCATTAGAGAGAGATTGAGAACGGATCAAAGTAGACAAAAATCTTATGTCGATGTAAGAAGAAGGGATCTATAATTTGAGGTTAATGATTGGGTCTATTTGAAAATCTCACCCATGAAGGGTGTGATAAGGTTTGACAAGAAAGGGAAACTTAGTCCCCAGTATGTAGGCCCAAATCAAACTTTGAAGCGTATTGGGAAATTTGCCTATGAGTTGGCCCTGGTTCATCCGGTATTTCATGTCTCCATGCTTAAAAAGTTTATCGGGGATCCGGTATCCATTATTCCCCTAGAAGGGTTGGGAGTTGATGAAAGCCTTTCCTATGAGGAGGTTCCGGTAGAAATCCTAGATCGGCAAATCAAGAGATTGAGAAACAAGGAAGTAGCTTCGTGAAGGTTTTATAGAGAAATCATTTAGTTAAGGGTGCTACTTGGGAGGCCGAGTCCAATATGAAGTCCCGATGTCCTCATCTCTTTCCTTCTACTTCTATTCAAGCTTGAGGTAAATAGTCCCTATTGAGTTTTAGTGTTTTGGAAGTCATGTGTGTTATATGAGCTTTTCCATGGTTTCCTTAAGTTATGCATGTTCTTGATGAAATTCATGTTTAGTGAGAAAATGAGCTTGCATTAGACGTCATGAGATGTGTTGATGAACATGCTTTCGTATGAATTTGAGAGTAATTGCATATTTGGCACATGATGCTGTGTTGAGCATTATTTTAGTTGGAGAAGGTACGAACTTCTATGAATATGAGAAATATTGAGTTTCATGCATATTGGGTTGTAAGATGTCGTTCCTACTCCATTGTATTGCATTGAATATGTTATGAGAAGGAGTTGATGTTTCCTCCTTTGAATTGTGAATTATTTTGATGTTTCATGCATGATGGGCTACTAGTCTTGAGTCTTTAAATCCGTAAGGTGTCTACAACATCATTCGAGGATGAATGTTCCTAAGGGGGAGATATTGTAACATTCCAGAAAATTGTAGACTAAACTAGAACTAAAACGAGAAGGTAAGAGTAAAGGAGGTGGGCAAGGGCCAAGAGAGAGGACCAAAACAGTCCACTCTCCCCTAGACACTGGCCTAGTGACCACAACCACCCCCACGACTCGTGGTAGGGACCACGGATCATGGTGTGGTCCGTGGTTGCCTAGGAAATGAAGTCCCAAAAACTGCCCAAAATAGGCTCTCCTTCACGAGCCACTTCACGGCTCGTGGTGAAGACCATGGCTCATTGGAAGGCTCGTGGAGAAGAGTTGGGTGTGGGAGGGTGTCAAGCAAGTGGCCTAGCCACTGCTTCAAGGTCCACGAGAGGGACCACAGCTCGTGGAGCCCTTCGTGGAGTTGCCTTCGGCGTGTGAGCTTAAGGCACAAGCTGCCTAGTTACTGCCCCAAGACCACGAGAGGGACCACGTCTCGTGGGGCCCCTCGTGGCACCTGGGTAACTCACTTTAAGTGAGGGTTATTTTTGGTATTTCATTTTTAAGCATTTCATTTTTAAGCTCTATCAAAGTAAGGTCGTTTTGTATTATTTTTATACAACTATATAAGGCATTTTAAGTTAAAATACACCCAATTACTTCATATTTTCCAAACATCCAAATCAAAACTCCAAAGTTCATCTTTTACATAAAATTTCTCTCTCTAGAACTCAAGGAAGAAGAAGAGTAAAATTGGAGCTATGGCTTGAAGAATCAAGGCTATTTCACTCAATTTATTTGAAGAATCATTACTAAGGTATGGTAGTCTTTCATCCTTGGATAATCTACATACAAGGAGTCCATCCAAATTCAATTTCAAAACTACTGATTTCCCAAAAGTTATGGTTTGTATTCATTCTTGTGGGTTCTTTCCAAAAACGATTTTAATAGTTGATTTATGATGGATTATGATTTAATTGATGATTGATTGTTGATTTATGATGAATTCCCCCAATAACCCAAGAATTCCCCTATGTCCCAAATTGGATCTAAAAGAGTGGGTGAATTGTAGAAAAAAGAGTATTATGAAACCAAGCTCATAATAATGATAGTAATTGAATCATGTTATCATTCATGTCTAATGATGTAATTCTAGATATGATGATTGAATGTGATCTATGGTCCTCGAGGGGCAACACATGAGAAGTATGTATGTTTATGAGGTTTATGTATATGCATTTAGCTCACTTTGAGAGTAAAGTGAATATGATTATGACCTAATTGTTCTGTTAATTGGATTATTATTCTCATGTACACACTTTTGGTTGAATATGATATGATGTGAAAGGTTTCTCACATGTAGTGATTTTATGGTTGGAAGACTAGTCTCACCTCTTGAATCTATGAACTATAGTATGAATCATGTTGGATTGAGTGTCAAGACACCCCTCCATGAATATGCACTTAAGTCAAGACTTAATATGTAATCTATGGGAATCAATACTTAGCACCGAGTGGATATGAATACGAGATGGAACCTTATACGATAGTTGAGTCCGGCTTCCCAATGAAAGCTTTTACACTAGTTGAGTCTGGCTTTCCAAATGGGTTCGTTATACCTTAGTTGAGCTCGGGTTTCTAGAAGCAATCTCCTTATCCCATAAACTATGTGCCAACATAGGGCTTTAGCTAGTAGATCCACCTAAGCTAAGAGTATAGTTCTACCTTAGGCAAGTAGGACAACCTATTTTAGGTGTGGGATAGACACCGGATTCCATGTTTAGCTCAAATGTTCTATGTCGCTTAAAGATAATCCCACTACGATAGTATGAACAAGAATATGAATTATGAACTATAGTTACTCAAGAAGCTTTTCTTAGTATGGGTAGGATTATGGGATCTTATTCATGCATTGCACAAGGATGCTTTGAGGGCATTTATGGTATGTTTCTATTATGTTATGATAGTCTATATGTTGAATATGCTTATGTCAGATGCTTTTACACTAATCTTCATGGTAAATCTTAAACTTGGTAAAATGCATGGTTTTCAACTAAAATGTCCTTTTTAGCATGTTTTCAAGGTTTTTATGCATGGATGTCATACTTAGTGCATTTTTGTACTAACCCATATTTCTTCTACATTTTCTATAAGTGTAGGTTCCGGTTCTTGAGGCGATCTCCTTCTTGGTTAAATCTTGGATTTACTATTCTCCTTTCTTATTGGGGAGTCCTCGTGGTTCGAGGATGGATGATGATTTTCTAGTTTCCTTTCTTGTAGTTTCATTTGAGAACTATGTTGTTAATGGATGTTACCATATGTGATACTTTGATTCTATTAGATGGCCAATTGAGACAAGTCTAGACTTCCGCTTGCTTTTATGAAAAAATCTAAGACTCAAAATGTGTTTTTACTCTTTATTGTTCTTTACTTATGTTATGATATGTTAAGTGGCTTACGTGGTTCCTTTCGGGGTCCTATGTGCCATGTTACGTCTAGGGGGTACCCTTGGGTGGTGACATTTTCATTCCTTCAGAAAAAGTCGCTTTTACACTTTTCATATTGCCTACATTGGTGGTGAATTTTGCCTGAGAAACATTGGCATTTATGGATTCTTTGTTTTCAGCCTTGGAAAAATATCTCACTTTCCTGAATTCTTGCTTGTCTTTGCCCTTGCAGAGTTCGTGGACAAGTGGCTTTTCAGTTCCAACTGACGACATGCTTAACTTCATATCATGAGTCCAAGTGGACAATTCTTCAAAAGTGTTAGGCTTTATGCCTCGCAAAATATAATGTAGACCCCAATGCATACCTTGAATGCACGTCTCTATGCTTGAAGCTTCACTAAGTCTGTCTTTACTGTTTAGACTTGCATGCCTCCATCAGTTAATGATGTAACACCCCAGAAAAATTTTGAGCTAAGACTCGAACCATCTTTCTTTGTGAGTAGGATTTTACCAAGCAATTTAAAATTTCATAAGTATTAAGGTCTGGTCACTAGATGTATGACCTTGAGTTCCAAAAAGAACTAAATTGGAAATAGCAAAATCTGAAATTTTGCAAGTTATCCTTGAGTTATGAGTTTTGGATCAACTTTAAACGACCTTAACTTTCAGTACATAATGAGTTAGGTAGGTTACAAGGTACCCAATGAAAGGTCTTTAAATTATATTTCCAACGCCACCGAGCTTGCTAAGTTTCGAGTTCGTATGAGTGAGATATGCCCTTTTGAAATCAGGTTGTCTAGTTAAGGAAAGTTACTCGAAAATAGTAAGGGGTATTTTTATCTTTTCCTTACCCAATCAGATTTAATTCATTTTTAGTAATGCTTAAGGGATCTAATCCTATTAGATTCATTTTTATAATCCTAATATACACCTAGGGTTTTAGTTGAGAGTTCACGAAGAGAAAAGAAAAGAAAAGATGACAAAAAAGGAGATGATCAAATCGTTCGTCGAGAGTCTTGCATTATGTTGCGGATTTTCTCCGTGGGTTTAATCCCTAAGAGGTATGTAAGCTTCCATAGTGTTGGTTTCGTTTACCCACACGCCAATCTTGATTTATTTAGCATAATTTCGGTCTTGAAATTTAAGGATTTAAGTTTTTGATGAGTTTTTGATAAGTGTTCTTGAAGTTTCCTTATCGATTAAGTTTTGATGTAAGATTCTACTTGGGTAAACTTCAAACGGCCATATCTCTTAGAATATAAATATTTACGGGAGCCATAATCTATCCAATTAAAGGCATTTGAATCTACTTTCCAACGCCACCAATTTCGTGTCAATCCAATTTCTAAGTAAAAAGTAATGACTATTTTAGTAACCTGTACAGTGCTCTAACGAATTAGCCGATGGGAAAATATTAAAAAGGGTTGTTTTTGTTTTGTTACATCCAAGAAACCCTAACCGAATTTCTTGACAAATAAAAGGCTCAAAACAATCAGATTTTCGTCTTTTAATCCATCATTCTCTTCTCTCTCAAACCCTAGGGAAAAACCCTAATGAAAATTATAATTCTTGCCCATATAGATTTCAAGAAACTTATTCAAGAATATCAAGAGAGGTTTTCTTGATCGTTTACCTTCAAACTAGGGTTTCAAGGCTTCTGATCAAGTTCTTCTTCAAGATTCTTCAAGAACCTTTTTCTTCCAGGTATGTAAGCCTATCATTTTATTGGACTAGTTCGTCCTCACGCCCTACATCTACTTTCAGATCAGTAAAAGAGTAATCTAGGATGTTTTCCCTAGATTTGAGTATTCTTGAGATAAGTTGATTTGAGTTCATGTTTCTTTTAAAAATTATATTCCTAATTATTGAGTTTCTATATTTTTATTGAGATCTTTGAGTTCATTTGTGCATGTCTATAATTCAGCTGAACCCTATTTTGAGTTATAAATCTTGAAAAGATTTTCTAAGCCAATACTTGAGTTTTAAACATAGTTTTGAGGAAGTAAGTATGAGAATGAGAAGAGTCGTATACATCAGTTTTATATTGTTATGTAGACCCTCGAGTTGAGTTGTTCATGCCCATAAATTCCTCATGAACTCCATAATTTTAGTATCTTTGAGGGGAGCAGTATCTTCAAGTTCTAAGTCTTTAGTATTGAGTTCCTAATCATTTTGAGATTATATTTCTAATCATGGGACTACTACATGTTACCCATGAAGCCTTGAGTTGAGTTGTTCATGCCCATAATTCAGCATGAACCTTATGAGTCGAGTAGTCTAGAGATTAGTAGTACCATTGAGTCTTGAGTTCTGAGTACTGAGGTTATTTCTATTAAGACACCTGAGTTGAGTCGTGCATGCTCATAATTACACATGTCCCTGTGATTTGAGTTATAAATTTTAAAAAGCTTTTTTAAAGCCAACACTTGAGTTCTTTAACTGAGTTTTCAGAAAAAAGTTTTCTAAAACATGATTAGTATGACAATCAAGTATGCCATCAATGTATGAGTAGTATGGTATCTAGATATACCATCAGTGTTTATGCAGTTTGACTTACCGAGTCATCAATGATCATATTATAATATGATTTTGAAATGTTTTTGAGAAAGAGCAGAGTTGAATTAATTTTCTTTAAAATAATATATGGGAACTAAGTATTCGTAAGAGTAAATGTTTTCGCAATTAAGATGAGAGAAAACTGAGATTTCCAGAAGAGTTTTGAGCAGTTTGAGTACCATCTCTTTGAAGAGAAATATTTTTGAGTAATAATCTCAAACCATAGAAAAGTTATGTTTTTAAACATATGAGCTAGTATATTTTAGGAATAGTATTGAGCACCTAAATGGGGGAGAGTACAGATAACACACAGTCCCCATAAACTATGTGGCCAACGTGGGTCAAAAAGGTCATACTTTTTAGATGATTCCTTAATGCTTTTTTGCATAGACTAGTGGATCCACTTAGTGAGTAGGTCTTATACCTGGGCAAAGTATAGGATAGTTCAGGCAGCGTGGGCGAGACATTGTATCATGACATAGCTCATAGTGATGCTTGTTGATTGGAGAAACGCCCACAGAGATATTTGTATATTTATATACACAAAGTTTACTTGTATTTTCATATACGAACATAGTTTATATTCTATCATTGCATAGAAACTGAGTATAATGTACTCTTAGATACATGAGTTGTTTTCTACTATTTTAAAAGCTTTCCATACATTGCATCTCTTATTGTTACTTTATATTGAGTTGAGTATCCAGAGTTCGAGTGCCAAGAGTCGAATGTCTTATTATTGAGTTGAGCCTTATTTCACTGAGTTGAATATCTTATTATTGAGTTGAGCCTTATTTCACTAAGTTGAGTATCATATCTTGGAGTTGAGTATCATATCTTGGAGTTGAGTATCATATTCTTGAGTTGAGTTAAGTTGACTGAGTTTGAAAAGAGGTGAGTATGCTTCCTTTTTATCTAGTTCAAGCTTATGTTATGCTTTAGAATTCCCATTACATGCTCGTACAATCCACGTATTGAGTGAGTTGGCCTGCATCCTTTCATTATGTAGATTCAGGTATTTAGGATCATCAACAAGAGCATCGTTGATACCACATGGAGTTCGAGTTAGCTATGATGAGCCTCCTTGCTTCAGGAGGGTTCCACTTGTACTTTTATTTATATGAATTATTAGGATGTCGTGGGTCTTGTTTCGACTTCCATCTTTGTCAGTTAGAGGCTTCATAGATAGACAACTGTGTTTCAAAAGTTTGTTCATTTATTTTACTAAGTGTTTTAAAGTCTTAAATTGGCTATTAATGGCGAGTTGAATATATTATTGTTATTTAGAGTTACTCATTTGACTTAAAGATTTGTAAGTTTCGTGAATTTTATTATGTTTTTAAGCTTTTGCATGCTTGAGTTAGTCTTCCTCTTGTAGTTAGCCAGGATGAAGGTTCGCTTGGGGACCAGCATTGGTCTTCGAGTGCCGGCCACGTCTAGGGTGTAGACTCAAGTCGTAACAAATGAAGACAAAGACAGGCTTTTCATTTCATTGACGTGTATTTGTAAGTTCCACCATGCTTATGGTACATCTTGTACTATAGAAGCGGTTGATAAATTCTTGATCCATTTGTTCCCAGCTATCAATAAAACCAGATTAAAGGTCTGTGTACCAATTGAAAGCATTACCCTTAAGGGAGCGGAAAAATTATTTGATGAGGCAATCACCATATGTTCCAGCATTGTTACAAGTTTCAATGAAGTGTGCCGCATGTTGCTTTGGGTTTCCCTTACCATTGAACTGTTGTAATTTTAGGGGTTGATCACCGACAGGCATTTTTAAGTCATCAATCCTTGAAGTGTATGGCCTTGCATATGTCAAGGAGGATTTTGTAACAACCTCGTACTTGTGTTTAATGGTCCGCATGATGAAATCCTTGATTTGGTCGATCGAGATTATCCCTTCAGAGGAAACTTGGATCTCTTTAGCATGTTCCACTTGCTTTGTGGGGCGATCAACCGTCTCTTGTATTTGCAGACGTTTTCCAGGTGCATGAATTGATGCTTCATCTATCATGCCTTGCACCCTATCAGTTATCTTAACAATTCAAGCATCTTGATCTTGAACATATTTGGTCAAGCCCTCGATAGCCTTTGTCAAGCTCACAAGTTTTTCTTCTAAAGATGAAGCACCATCGTATGCATTACCATAGTAGGTGATGGAGAATAGCATTGATTTTCCCAAATATGAGATGAAAACATGTTATGTGGGGTAGATACTATGCTTAAGACATCATGTCGGTTGAAACGAAGGGATTTTTGTTTATAGATAGGCTTAATTAGGAAAGAACGCTCTCGACCATTTCAGCGATGTCTTCTTTTACGGCTTTTAGAGGAGACTTAACACCATTTGGAAATGAACCAAAGACAATAGTAGATGCGGACGACACTCGAGAGGCTTGTTGTCCTTGTAATTTGGCTTGCTTGTTTGTGATAGGTCCTATGTTTCCCGAATTAACATCAAGGATGTTTTCCACAGCGATGCAGAATTTGGATCCATCAATTTTTGCGGATGCAGACGCAGATACAGATATGGATGTAGATCCAGATTTGGATGCAGATGCAGATTTTGAGTTGATCTTCTTGGAAGCCATCTCAGTGTTCTTGAACTTTGATTTTTAAAGAGAAAAGATGAGAGGTAAAGATTGTCCCGCTGAGGGTGCCAATTTGTATGCGTCTAAAGTTTCGTTCCTGAAATACAGCAAACAGGAAAGGAAAATTGCAAGCAAACAACAGTATTTGTATTTAAATTTATGTGAAGGTAACAATCTTTATAAAATCTTTAAGAAAAGATATGTAATCCCCTTATTCTTCTCTTCACGGATGTTCTTGATTTGATTGAATACTTGCGGCTCAACACTTGGAGCGAAGACTTCTTTGTTTGCGGAAGACTTGCAGATCACCACAGAAGAGCAAGGATTCTCTCTGTATTTCCGTGTGTGTTCTTCTTTTTCTACCTTTTTTTGTCTCATGAGAACCCCTGTATATAGTTGTGAGCTACGGTTTTGGGGGTATTTTGGTCTTCAAGTAATTTTAGAGGACCTTGGGCTTGAAAAGAATGAACTGGGCTCGTCTTGTCAAGTTAATGGACTGTCCCAAATGGAATTTGGACATTATTTAAGTCATGTATTTCGACTTAAGTATTAATCTGACTTTATTAACCAATAATTTGACGTGGTCAATATATCATGAATTTATGTATTAATCCAAAATTTAATTATTTTTCTCTAAGACGACAGACTATAAAAAAGATTATGTTATCTCTCTATGTCGATCAAGTGCCCTCCTTTACTATATAGAACTTCTCTCTTGGTCATTTATATTTAATATGACGGACTTACGAATTTAAACTTCAAAGTAAATACTCTTTATGATTTTTGTTTCATTAGTGAATTACAACAATCTGATCATTGTTGTTATCCGGTTCCGAATAGAATGGATCCTACTAAATTCAAAAATTACGTATATGATAATGTAACTATTATTTATTTTAAAAAATAAGTGGGTTTTTTAAAGGAAAAGACCTAAATATGTCATCGAAGTTTGAGAAAAGGCTCATCTATGTCATACGTTGAAAGGTTGGCTCATCTATGCCAATTTTGTTTGATAAAAGGCTCATCCATGTCATTATGTGTTAATTAAAATGAAATAGATGATCCAAACTTTTAACGAATGACATAGATGAACTTTTTCTCAAAGTTCAATGGCATATATGAGTATTTTTCCTTTTTTTAAAAAATAATTAATTAATACATGACCGAATCATAATTAACCACGTGTAAAAAATAATTTTGCAAAATCGAAAATATTTCAAGTATACAAATAATAGCATGGATGAACCTTTTCCTCAAACAAAAAATGACATAGATGAGCCAAACTTATAACGGATGACATAGATAGGCCTTTTTCTCAAAGTTCGATGTCATAGTTGAGACTTTTCCTTTTATTTTTTAAATATATTTTCGATCAAAAGTCATTATTTTTGTGATATTTGATAAATATATAGGTGATACACGTGCATAGAAACTAGTTAGTTTTGACATAAATAATTAGAAATATTTATTTTTTAAAATAAAAATTATACACCTAAAATACATATTTAGAGATCATTTGCACTAAATTTCACAAATATCAAATATAAAAAAAAATTGATAGGTAATACACATGCGAGGCATATGTGTAAAAACTAATTACTTTAAAAACTAGAAGAAATAGAAAAGTTTTTATTTTGGAAAAAACATACATCTTATAGAAACATAACCAAGATTCATTTAAACCAAACCAACCAAGTAGCAACAAAATATTTATCAACTTGCATTTTCAAAAGAGGTTGTTGTTACTACTCTTTCAAGATTCTTGTTGTCCGGTTCTTTTTCGGATCTCACACATAGCAAAAACTTAGTACTCCTAATTGCATGTCCTTTAACCAAATACCAAATTAAAAAGATAAACAAGTATACAACAACAAATTAAGAACCTACATCAATTTTGAGTATTCTCTGGAGCTCCAAGGTCAAATCCAACTTCATATTCTTTGTCTCTATCACTTTTTTGAAATTTAGTAAAAAATTTATAATTTTAATGAAAATGTAGAAAATGCATCAACATTTTAAGAACGATTAAATAGACTCATAAAAAATATCTAATATGTTTTATATATCAACAATGTAATAGAGTTGAAGTAATCAAGAGGTACCAATTAACTATTTTTTTTATAACTTTTAAATAACTAAAAAAGCAAAATTTCTTTAAAAATAATATTGAACCACAAGGTATTCCAACGATCTTGAGTAGCAAGCTGAAAGGTATAGTATACATTTTCTCTCGTACAATTTGGATTTCTCTTATTGGCTACTTAATCAAATTGAGTTCTTGAGTCTCATCTTGATTGATATCTTTATTCTTGTGTGATTTAGACTTCTTATCATTGCTTAATTTGATTTACATTATTATAGCATAGTGAATTGGATCTTTTTTCTAGCCGTTTTTCATTTTTTTTTATTTATAACCTTTTAAACCATAAAAAGTTGTAGAGATTTTCTGCCAAAAACCAATGCATATGTGTTATAACTTCTACTTATGACTCTCATATTATATTTTTCAAAAGGTACTGAATATTAATCAAACTGAACCGATTCCAAAAAGAAACCAAGAACATTGAGATGGTTTCAAAAAGTCCAATTTTAGTTTTACAAAGAAAAACCAAAAATTAATATAGTATAAATTTTATAAAATAACTGGCCGAACAGATTCATTGACAACTCTTAGTAGAAATTATTAAATAGGCAATGACCATTGAGAGTTAGGAGTATTTAGGGAGCATAGTTAGGCTCTTAAGACATAAGCCTAATAGAAATAACTCTCACACAACAATCGCAGGGCATTTTTCAAGTAATATGAATATCGTTGGTTTAAACCAGGTGGTAAGATTTCTCTTATTTAGGTGTCAGAGTAGGTGTCCGCACGGTCGTGGAGTTTGGATCATGACAATTTGATATCAGAGCTTAGGTTACTGGTCTCTCAGTATAAGAGCAAATGTCGAAATGTTGAATAGAGTCTGGTAGATAAATTAATACAAAGGGCTTCAACTGGAAAGTCATTTGGCGATAAAAAAAATATTGGATGCAAATACAAGAGAACGCAGGATGACATTTGGCCAACTCACATGTTGAGTTAATTTTGGATTTTCTTGTAAAAAAAATTCCAGATGCATATACCGGAGAACGTATGATAGCATTTTGTAAACTCGCATGTTGTGGGGTTATAGGATGAGTTGACAGTAAATTTTTTATCAAAAACTATTGGGTGCATACGTGAAAATGTAGGATGATATTTCACTCTGACAATAATAAATAAGTAGTTCGTACAAGATTCATGAATTCCACGTGAATACGAAATGCTCCATAGCATAAATAACATCGAAGTAATATATGAGAAGGTAATAAAATGAAGGAGGAGAAAATTTTGCATTATTCATATTTCATTGTGAATGACAAATACATTCTCCAAAGTAAGAAGTTGTAGGAACAAAATACCAAATATGAACTATAATTGTGTAATGTAATGATTTTCTATTTCCTAAATTGTTTCCTATATTTAACTCATTTATTGCAACTTACTTCAAAAAAAAATATTGGTTTCTCCCTAAGTCACAAGCTTTAGAAGAGGAATATGTTTTCTCTTAAAATTGATCATGTGCACTCCTTATATAACTAAAGAATTTGATGTCAATTGTCTTTATTTATAATGCGCATTGCCCAAAGTTGATTCACCATTTTAATTTTGTTTGGATTTCAAATATCGCATGTCTAAATTTATTACGAAGTATATAAATATATATAAAGAAACAAATATATTGAATACAAATTAAATATTGATATCCAAGAAAATCAAATTACTTGCACTACATGTGCACTAGTAATAAACATAGAAAGAACATATATTTTTGTAAAAGAAAATGCATATATCATATATCAACATATTTAAAACTTATTCCAACTAAACGTAATATTACCAAATATATAAAATTAATTTACAGATGATATATTGTAACGACCGGGTTCCATCGTAACAGAAAACACAACATGGAAGAATTTTGGCTCGGAAAACTATTTTCGTAGAAACTTGGAATTTCCCAACCTAGTCCAGATTTGAATGAAATCGGAGTCATTAATGTCTAGGGAAATTTGGTAGCAATTGGGAGATTTAATTATGATTTTGATTGCATGAGTAGATAGCTAAGACGTTAAGGAACCTATACGACTTTACAGAATTGAATTCGGGTGAGTAGAACTCCTGAAATCGATCCTAGCGTGAATGGGTAGTTCCAGAGTGTCGTTGGTCAAAGAAGTGTTGTGAAATGGGAGTTTGGAATTCTTAAATCGAGGCATTGGTCCCGTACAGGCCGCTGTAGCGGAATTATTCCCGCCAAGGCGGGGACGCTTTGGTGGGTTGGGGGCCACCATAGAGGGACATTCACAATTTAAGTCGGAAATAAACCCCAAAACGTCTTTATTCTGCAATTTTCGAACTTGAGAGCTAAGTAACGAACGCAAAGCTTTTCTTGACAGTTTTCCACCATTCTTGAGGCAAAAGGTAAGATTTTCACTCCTTGAGTCCATTTTTTTTATCCGTAGAACGTAATCTAATGGGTAATTATCAGTGAGGAAGAGTTTTGATCTGAGAATTATGGTGGAAAAAAGCCCTAATTTGGATATTGGGATCATGGGTTTGATCTAGGGTTGATAGGATTGACAGTAATCTGGGTAATTATTGATTGTTTATTTATTTATGTGTTATATTAATTGTTTGTAGACCAAGAACAAGCGGAACGAATCTAGGAAGGGAAGAATCAAGTTTCTTAGGGGATTCAAGCTTGTATCGAGGTAGGTAATGGTTGTGATTATATGATTGTGTGATGTATGTTTGCTTTTGCTTCATTATGATACATGTAGGAATGCGAATGTTGCATTATTGATCACATTAATTGTAAATGAGGATATATGAATGATGAATGCCATGAATCATGACTTGATTGTATGATTATGTACTTTGTGACAGTGATTGTGGCTTGTTGAATGGATCGGATGTTGCATTCCGACACACTAACATGGATTGGTTGCCACGTTCTGGCATAATCATTGGATCAGGTACCACGTTCTCTTATGCTAATAGTTTGGATTTGGGTTCCATCAGAGGACCAATGACTTCATATAACTGTGGTATTTAAGAATCGTGAAACTATTCGTTGTTGTAAATGATGATGATATTGTATATGTTTGGTGTATGCATGTTATTGTACTGTTGTTTTGACTTATGTATGTTGCACTTAGTGGGATAGTCACTTGATCCTACCAGTACACTGTGGTTTTGTACTGATATTGCACTTGCTCTTTCTTTGTTGAGTACAGGGTATCTTCATGCGGCTATTGATAGACCTCGCTTAGAAGCTCAGTGATTGTTCGATTTCAAGGGTGAGACAGTTCTTCCGGGATGCCATGAGTTCTCTTTCTGTCTATGTCCACATTTCAAACATAGAATTTCTAGTTAGTTATTAGTACATTAGTTTGAGGTTGTATCCCTTCTTGTTTGGACTTGTTGAACTTTAGATGTTTGGTACATTGAGTTTCAGGTTCTAGGTAGTATTTCCACATTTGTTAGTTGTTAGACTTTTGTTGGAGTTTATAGAAAATCCCTATCTTTTCCTTTGCATTTAAACCTTTTTTCGTATCTTTAATTGCCTTAGTTGTTCGGTTCTTTGGTTAGCTAATTAGTATTAATGGTTTTACCAACGAAGGGTTAGTTTGGTTGTCAATCACGATAGTCTGGGTCATGACAAAGTTGATGTCAGAGCCTAGGTTTGTTGATCTCAATGTACCAAAACAAGTCTAGTAGAGTCTTGCGGAACGGTATGGAGAGGTCTGTACTTTTCTTTGAGAGGCTATAGGACTTTAGGAAATCTCTCTATTTTCTCTGGTCTCCTTTTGTTCTATAACTTGATTCCAATTGGTATCTGGCAATTCAAATTGGTATCTAACCTCCTTCATTCTTCTGTCCTCAGATGATTAATACTAGATTCCATGGCGTCAGGCCTGTAGCTCCCATCAATGCTCCAACTGAGGAGTCTATGGTGAGAGGTCGCGGTCGAGGAAGGGGTAAAGGAAGAGCTAGGGGTAGAAGTCGAGGAACAGTGGCGCCTACTGGGGATGGAGCACCGGTTTAAAATATTCCCAGAAATGAGCCCCCTCATGTGCATCATGAAGAGATAGAGGATGATGTTGAGGTTGAAAATGTTGAGGAAGTTGGACAAGAGGAAGAGGTACAAGCTGAAAGTACATGTATTCGTCCTTTGGACCCAGTGTTAGCTCAGCAGATCATGTCATTCTTGAAAGGGTTGGTTGGTCCTAGAGTGCTTCCCTCTGTTCAAGCAACTCAAGCTCCTACTAATCCCTATGTTGCTATCACTATGCCCAAGGTGGGTGGGACTGGATGTAATGATGATTTTTTCCGTCCTTTGTTGGGTTCTGTTATAACTGGTACTGAGCCTGGAATGTTGACTACGTTTTTGAAGTTAAAGCCTCTTGTATTTCTTAGTTCTGAGAGTGAGGATGCCTATGAGTTTATCTTAGACTGCAATAAGAGGCTTCATAAGTTGGAATTGTCAATCAGCATGGGGTTGAATTTGTGACTTTTCAACTTCAAGGTGAGGCTAAGCAGTGGTTGAGAGCATATGTGGTGTGCAGATATTCAACTTTACGCCCACTCTCTTGGACCCAGTTTCATGCTCTGTTTTAGAGAAATATGTGCCTAGGACTTTAAGGAATCGCAAGAAGGATGAGTTCATGGATTTTGAGCAAGGTGGTATGTATGTGGCTGCTTATGAGGCCAAGTTTCATGCCTTGTCTAGATATGCTACTCAATTGGTGACTACTAAGGAGGAGAGGATCCGTTAATTTATTAGGGGACTAAATTCTGAGTTGCAGGTATTATTTGTTCATATGACCTCTGCAGGGAGGAGCTTTCATGAGGTAACAGACTTTGTTAAGAAAGTGGAGGGGGTGAGGCTAGACGGTCAAGCTAAAGCATTGGCTAAAAGGTCCAAGAACTCGAGTTACTTTCAAGGCTCTTATTCCAACAGATCAAGGAGGCCAACACTTATAGCCAAGCCAATTCAGTCCGCTATGCCTGCCTCTACAGGTAATTTCTTAGGAACTCAACCTCATAATTTGATTCAGGATAGCCATTAAGCCGCACCTTCGGCGGGCAGTAGGCCAATTTTTTACCTTACATGTTACATCTGTGGTGAACCTGGGAATATGATGAGAGATTGTCCCCACCCGTACATGATGGATTCCACGCAACAGGAGACTAGAGCAGTGGTATCCACGGGAAATGATAATAATGGTCAAGGGCATCCACAAGGTGGATGAGGAGGTAATCAGCGAGGCCATCGGGGTAGAGGAAATGGTAACGCATGCAGAGGTGCAGTGCAGCCAGGAAGGAAAGTCTCCTGTAAAGATGATAGGGCTCAATTTTATGCCTTTTTCAGGCAAGAATGAGGCAGAGGCGTCTGACGCAGTGATCACATGTACTATTCTAGTCTGTGACAGGATGGCTAATGTGTTATTTGATCCAGGTTCTACTTATTCATATGTATCCATGAAATTTAGCTCAGAATTTGGTATGATTTGTGATATACTTGATGCCCCCATCCATGTTTCTACCACAGTTGGAAAGTCTGTCATAGTCACCCATGTCTATTTTATTTGTCCTATTTTGTTTATGGTTTCCAGAATTTGGTTGATTTGGTGATTTTGGATATGACTGACTCTGATATAATCTTAGGCATGACTTGGTTGTCCCCCTATTATGTTGTGCTTAATTGTAATACTAAGTCTGTAACTCTAGAAATTCTGGGAAGGGAAAAGTTAGAGTGGGAAGGGGTGTACAAGCCTAAGCAAGAGAAGATCATATGCTCCATTCGGGCTAGGAAACTGGTAGGGCAGGGTTGTTTGGCTTATTTGGCTTATATTCGGGATGTTGAGGTTGAGTCTCTATCTATTGAGTCTATTCCTGTAGTGTCAGAATTTAAAAAAGTGTTTCCTAATGATTTGCCTAGTATTCCTCCGAAGAGAGATATATATTTCTGCATTGATTTAGAACCTGGTACCCGCCCCATTTTTATCCCTCTATATCGAATGGCTCCAATAGAATTAAGAGAGCTTAAGGCTCAAATCCAAGAGCTTCTTGATTAGGGATTTATTCTTCCTAGTGCTTCTCCATGGGGTACTCCAGTTTTGTTTGTTACGAAGAAGGATGATAGTATGAGGATGTGTATAGATTACCGGCAATTGAATAAGGTCACTATTCGAAATAAGTATCCTTTGCCTCGAATAGATGATCTTTTTGACCAATTGCAAGGTGCATCAGTTTTCTCCAAGATTGATCTAAGGTTTGGCTACCATCAGTTGAAAATTAGGCATGAGGATGTGCCAAAAACGGTGTTTAGAACCCGCTACTGGGACTATGAATTTCTAGTTATGTCATTTGATTTGACTAATGCGCCTACAACTTTCATAAGTTTAATGAATGGTATGTTCAAGCCATTTCTTGATTCTCATCATAGTCTTTATAGATGATAATTTTGTCTATTCAAAAAATATGATTAGAGCTTCTGAAAACTCAAGACTCTCTTGACCACCACACCTATTCTAGCCTTACCGGTAGAAGGTAAATATTTTATCGCTTATTGTGATGCTTCACATTCTGGTTTGGGTGTTGTGTTGACGCAGGATAAGAATGTTATAGCTTATGCATCACATCAATTGAAGGTACATGAGAGAATTATCCAACACATGATTTGGAGGTGTCAGCAGTAGTATTTGCTCTTAAGATCTAGCGGCATTACCTTTATGGTTTTAAGTATGAAGTGTTTACTGATCATCGTAGTTTGCAACATGTATTCACTGAAAAGGATCTGAATTTGAGACAACGAAGGTGAATGGAGTTACTCAAAGATTATGATGTCACAATTCAATACAATCCGGGTAAGGCTAATGTAGTGGCAGATGCCTTGAGTCGAAAAGTGGTGAGTATGGATAGTTTAACTTGCTTGAGTGTAACTAAGCGACCTTTGGCTAAGGAAATTCAGACCTTGGAGTCTAAGTTTATGTAGTTGGGCATCTCAGAGAGAGGTGGGGTGTTACCTAGCATTGAAGTTAGGGTCACATTCATTGAGGAGATGAAGGCCACATATTTTGAGGATGAAAATCTGAACGAGCTCAAGGAGAAAACTGTGATTGGTAAGGAACAAAAGACCACTCTTTATGTGGAAGGTGTGCTCAATTTTAAAAGAAGAATCTGTGTTCCTAGAGTTGATGACTTGATTAAGAAATTGTTGACAGAGTGTCATGGTTCGGGATATTCTATTCATTCGGGGGTGACCAAGATGTATCGAGATTCGAAGCGAGTTTATTGGTGGCCGGGCATGATGAAGTATATAGCGGAGTTTGTGGCTATGTGTCAAAATTTCCAACAAGTGAAGTATGAACACCAAAAGCCTGCAGGTTTGCTTCAGATAATGCCAATTCTGGAATGGAAGTGGGAAATGATAGCCATGGATATTGTGATTGGTGTTCCCGAGACTTCGGGGAAGTTTGATTCTATTTGGGTAGTGGTTGATAGGTTGACTAACTCAGCCCACTTTATTCTGGTAAGAATAGATTATAATGCTGAAAAATTGGCTAAGGTGTATGTGAAAGAGATAGTGAGGTTGCATAGGGTGCCCTTCTCTATTATCTCAAATCGTGGTACCCAATTCAAATCCAACTTTTGGAGGAAATTACATGATGAATTGGGCACATAACTCACATTTAGTACAACCTTCCATCCGCAGATGGACGGACAATCGGAGAGGACTATTTAAGTGTTGGAAGACATGTTGAAGGCATGTGTGATTGATTTTGGAGGGCATTGGGATAAGCTCTTACCTTTGTGTGAGTTTTCTTGTAATAATAGTTATCACTCCAGCATTTATATGGCACCGTTTGAGGCATTATATGGGAGGGGATGTAGATCCCCCATCGGATGGTTCGAGGCTGGAAATGTGAAACCTTTGAGGGTTGATTTAGTGAAGGATGCTCAAGATAAGGTGATGAGCATCTAAACTAAACTCTTAGCAGCCTAGAGTAGACAGAAAAAGTATGCAGACCATAAGGTAAGAGATATGACATTTTAGACCGGTGAGAATGTTCTTCTTAAGGTATCACCCATGAAAGGGGTGATGAGATTTCACAAGAAGGGCAAGCTAAGTCCGCGATACATTGGTCCCGTTGAGTTTCTTGAATGTGTAGGGCCAATGGCTTATAGATTGACTTTACCTCCTAATCTATCTAGAGTTCATCCGGTATTTCATATGTCCATGTTGAAGAGATATCATAGTGACGGAGATTATATCATTAAGTGGGACTTAATTATGCTAGACAAGGACCTCCAATATGAGGAGAAATTGATTGCAATTCTCGATACTAATGTGTGTAAGTTGATGACCAAGGAGATTAAGTCCGTGAAAGTTCAATGGAAGCAGCGTCCAGTTGAGGAAGCTACTTGGGAAATCGAGAGGGACATGTGAGATAAATATCCCTAATTGATTCAGGTACTACTACATTCTTTCCTTAGCCTATTTTTCCTAAGTTTGTCACTCGGGGACGAGTGATGGGTAAATTGGTATCTATTGTAACGACCGGATTCATTCGTTATAGAAAAGCCAACGGGGAAAAATTTTGGGCCGAAAAACCTTTTCGTAGTAACTTGGAATTTCCCAACCTAGTCCTAATTTGGACAAAATATAGGGAAATCTAGTAGCAATTGGGCGATTTAATTATGATTTTAATTGCATGAGTAGATAGCTAAGACATTAAGGAGCCCATACGACTTTACAGAATTGAATTCGGGTGAGTAGAACTCCCAAAATTTATCTTAGTGTGAACGGGCAGTTCCTGAGTGTCGTTGGTCGAAGATGTGTTGTGAAATGGGAGTTTGGAATTCATAAATCGACTCAGTGGTCTCATGCAAGCCGCTGTGGTGGAATTATTCCTACTAGGGCGGGGCCGTTGTGGCGGACTAGGGGCCACCATAGAGGGACAGTCGCAATTTAAGTCAGAAATAAACCCCAAAATGTCTTTATTATGCAATTTTCGAACTTGAGAGCTAAGGAACAAACCTAGGGCTTTTCTTGACAGTTTTCCACCATACTTGGGGTAAAAGGTAAGATTTTCACTCCCCAAATCCATTTTTCAATCCATTGAACGTAATCTAATGGGTAATTATTGGTGGCGAAGAATTTTGATTTGAGAATTATGGTGGAAAAAGCCCTAACTTGGATATTGGGATCATGGGTTTGATCTAGGGTTGATAGGATTGTTAGTAATCCGGGTAATTAGTAATTTTTTATTTATTTCCATGTTATATTAATTATTTGTAGACCAAGAACAAGCGGAACAAATCCGAAAAGGGAAGAATCAAGTTTCTTAGGGGATTCAAGTTTGTATCGAGGTAGGTGATGGTTGTGATTCTATGATTGTATGATGTATCTTTGTTCTTTCTTCATTATGATACATGTAGGTATGTGAATGTTGCATTATTGATCATAATAATTGTAAATGAGGATATATGAATGATGAATGCCATGAATCATGACTTGATTGTATAATTATGATAATGTACTTTGTGATTGTGATTGTGGCTTGTTGAATAGATCGATTGTTGCATTCCGACACACTAACTTGGATCGTTGCCACATTCCGGCATAATTATGGGATCGGTTGCCACGTTCCAGTATACTAACAGTTTGGGTTTGGTTCTATCAGAGGACCAATGACTTGATATAACTGTGATATTGAAGAATCGTGAGACAATTTGTTGTTGTAAATGATGATGATATTGTATATGTTCGGTGTATGCATGTTATTGTATTGTTGTTTTGACTGATGTATGTTGAACTTAGTGGGATAGCCGTGTGATCCTACCAGTACACTATGGTTGTGTACTGATGCTGCAGTTGCTCTTTCTTGGTTAAGTCTAGGGAATCTTCAGGTGGCTATTGACAGACCTCGCTTAGAAGATTAGTGATCATTCGAATTCAAGGGTGAGCCAGTTCTTTCGAGATGCCATGAGTTATATTTTTGTCTATGTCCACATTTAGGACTTAGACTTTCTAGTTAGCTATTAGTTGATTAGTTTGGGGTTGTATCCCTTCCTGTTTGGACTTATGAAACTTTAGATATTTTGGTACATTGACTTTCAGGTCCTAAGTAGTATTTTTGCATTTGTTAGTTGTTAGACTTTTGTTGGAGTTTATGGGAACTCTCTATCTTTTCCTTAGCATTTAAACCTGCTTTCGTATCTTTAATGCCTTAGTTGTTGGGTTCTTTGGTTAGCTAATTAGTATTAATGGTTCTCCCATTAGAGGGTTAGTGTGGGTGCCAATCACGATGGTCTAGGTCGTGACATCTATGTGTGGTACACATACATAGAAATGATTTATAATTGCTATATAGGTAATACACATACAAAATACATATATTAGCTGCATTAACTATAAGAAGTATACCATTTAATAATAGAAAAATATATACAGTTGAATGACATGTTTGAAACTCATTTAAATTAAACTTACAAAATATATCAAAAAGAAACAAATTATGGCAGGTAATACACATGTAAAATTCATATCTTCTTTTCATTGGTACAGTTAACAACAATTTCATTTGTGTATGAATCTCCAACTCCGTTTATTCTTTGTATTTGTAACATATACATTGTTGTTGCTCCATCCTTGCTTATCGGTACAACTCTATTTATTCTAGTCATTTATTGTCTATCGATTATTGATGCTCTGTCATTTTTATCGAGTGGTTATGATTTGACGACGATGTTGGTCAGATAATCATGCCATCATTTCTTTGTGAACTCATATATTGTGGGGCCACAAATTGAGCTGATGGTAGATTTTAATTAAAAAAGTATTTAATGCATATACATGTGAAAATAAAATGTTATTTTGATTGGAAAATAATGGATGAGTAGTTCATACATGATTCATGAATTTCATATGAGTACGAAACGCTACATATCATGAAGGACATCGAATTAACATATAATAAGGTAATGAAAATGAAAGAGAGAAAAAATTTGCATAATTCATGTTTGGAGTGTGAATGACAAACAAATTCTCCAATGTAAGAAATTGTATGGAGGAAAATACCGATTATGAACTATAATTTTGTAATGTTATGACTTCTTTTGCCTAATTTGTTACTTATATTTAACTCATTTATTGCAACACACATCTAAAAAGTATTTATTTTTTCTCTCAAAGTCAAAAATTTTAGAAGAATAATATATTTTCTCTCGAAATTGATAATGTGTACTCCTTGTAAACTAAAGAATTTGTTGTGAGTTATCTTTATTTAAAGCGTATTGCCCAGAGTTCATTTACCTTTTTTATTTGGCTTTCAGATGTCACATGTCTAAAGTTATTATGAAGCAGATAAATATGGAGAAATATTTAAAAATTGAGTACAAATTAAATAATGGTGTCCAAAAAATCAAATTACATGCATAACACGTGCACTAGTTATAAAAACATACGAAGAATAGCATTTTGTAAACTCACATGTTGTAGGTCCACAGGTTAAGCTGATGATAGATTTTCAATCAAAAAAAGTATTGGATGCATATACGTGCGAATGTATGATGAATTTTTTCTCGAACAATAATGAAAGAGTAGTTCGTACAAGATTAATGAATTCAATATGAGTACAAAACACTCAATAGCATAAAAGACATTGACTTAATAGATGAGAAGTTAATACAAATGAAAGAGAAGAAAAACTTACATAATTCATTTTTGAATTATGAATGACAAATAAATTCTCCAAATTAAGAAATTGTAGGGGGGGGATATCATTATGCACTATAACTTTGTAATGTAATAGCTTCTTTTTCCTAATTTGTTTCCTATATTTAACTCATTTGTTGCAACACACTTCATCAAAAAATATTTATTCTTCTTTCTAAGTCACAAATTTTAGAAGAAGAGTGTTTTCTCTTGAAATTGCTCAAGTGCACTCCTTATATAACTAAAAAATTTGTTGTCATTTATCTTTATTTAATACGTATTTCCCAAAGTTCATTCACCATATATATTTTGCTTTCAGATATCCCATGTCTAAAGTTATTATAAAGTTGATTAATGTGAAAACAATATTCAAAAATTGAGTACAAACTAAATAATGGTGTCGAAAAAAAAATCAAACTAAATTCATAACACCTAGACTAGTTATATAAAAATCGAAAGAACATATATTTTTATAATAGAAAATACATATATCAATTATCAACATATTTAAATATCATCTAAATTAAACTTATCATTACCAAATATACAAAAAATAATAGGTGATATATGTGTGGAACACATAAATAAAAAATAGATATAATTAATATATATGTGATACACGTACAAAATATGTGCATTAGTCACTTTAAATATAAGAGGAATACCTTTTAATAATAGGGAAACATATACAGTAGAATGACATATTTAAAACTCATTTGAACTACACTTACGAAATATATCAAAAAAGAAGAAGAAAACAAAACAAGTGATGCACGTGACAAATTTGTATCTTCTTTTCATTGGTACAGTTAACAACCATCTTATTTGTACTTGAATGTCACGCCCCGACCCTACCCTAGGCGCGATGGGCACTCGAGAACCATTGTTGGCTCCAAGTGAACTTTGGTCTGGCTTAACTCTTAGCGGAAGACTTACTCATACATAAGATGAACTCAAAAGCACAACTTCACTCGATGTCTCTAAGAAATACACATAATATTTTAAAAATAAAACATTCAACTAGCCAAAGAGGTAACTCAAGTATCAACATAAACAACTGAAAATGACAAGACTCATGCACTACTGTCTATATATAAATATATATGAAGCCTCTAATACTATGAGGTATGTCTGGACAAGACCCTCGATCATCGTAACAAACTGAAATAACTTAATATAAATAAGGGATCCTCCAGAAGCAAGGAATATTACCAAAAAGCTCTGGAACTCAACTTAATCAAAGAAGCGATGGTTGTTGATCCTGGTTACATGTATCTGCATCATAAAAGATGCAGGACAAATGGCGTCAATACATGGAATGTGTGAGCACGTGATGGAAAATTTAAAACATGACATAAGCTTGAACTGGAACTCAAGAAACAACTTACCTCGTCTCAACTTAACTTAATTTCAACTCATTTCAATATAAAAGCAATAACAATAATTTGATATAAAGAAAAGCTTTTAAAACAGTAGTTAACAACTCCATGTATTGAAAAATACAATACAACTCAGTTTGTGTGTAAAAATAAAAAATAAACTATGTTTGGGAGATTCTCTAACTGACAGCCATCACTATGAGCTATGTGATGATACAACGTCTCACCCACGCTTCCAGAACTCTCCTATGCCGGGGTACAGAACTCCTCAACTAAGTGTACCCACTAGTCTATGCTAAAAAAGAAATAAAAAATCATCTAAAAAGCATGACCCTTTCTACCCACGTCGGCTACATGGTTTATGGGCGTTGTGAGTTGTTAGAACTCTCCCCCATAACAGTGCTCAATACTACTCCCAAAATATAACTTAGCTCATTATGTTTTAAAGAAAACAATTCTTTATCCTCAACTTTGAGATTATTACTCAAAAGGCTTCTCTAAAATGAGATAGTACGCAAAACTGCTAATGAACTCTTTTGAAAATCGGTGTTTCCTCTTTTCTTAAATGTAAAAACATTTCTCTTGGAAATTCTTAGTTCCCATATAAAATTTTCAAAAAAATGAACTCAGATCTACAGAGTCTCAAACTCAAATGCTCAAGTGTTAAATCAAGTTTAAAAGATTGTAAAAAGACATCTTAAAATGACTCGAAGAACTCTCAAGACTTGACTCTGAGCTCTATCTTGATTTTGAATTATGAATTCGATGTGATGATTCATGTTATGAATGATTTGTGGATGTTTACAAGTATGTAGAGTAGTTTAAATCAAAGAGGAGTAAAGGTAGCATTTGAAAGAACTTAGACAGGCTAAGTGATGGAGAAATGTTGGGGGTAGCGACCCTGGCGGTCTGAGTGGCGCAGGGCGCCAACCCTTGAACTACAGCATACCCCAAACTACAGAAGTACTTTTCTGGTGCACTGGTTGGCGCAGGGCGCTAGCCTCTGCCTAGATTTTTTTGACAAATTTTCTTTCTCGTTTTCTTACCCTAATTTGTCTTGAATCGAATGGTTTCTTCCCCATTCACTTAGATTCAAATACCCCACATAAGTACATGATAATCTACTCAAATCACTAACTTTTATCTCAAGAACTCATCAAAATCCCAACAATCAATATTATGAATGGAATTTCAAGAAAACTTATCAAGAACTTAAATCCTTCAACATTGAGAACAAAATTGCATTAAAATAGCATGATTGGTGTGAGGGCGAACCAACCCAACACTATGAGAACTCACATACCTCTTAGTGATCAAACCATTGGGAAAACAATCCTCGATTTGCAAGAAATCTCAACGAACGCCTTGAACCTTTTCCTCTTTTCTCTTCTTGAAATTTCTTCTAAAATCCTAAGCGTAATTAGGATTGTGAAAACTAAAATAAATCTGCTTAGACCCCTAAATATTACCATAATTCGTTTAAAGCAGATGGGGTAAGGAAAAGACCAAACTACCCCTCATATTTTTGGGTAATTTTTCTTAACTGGACATGCTAACTTCAAACAAGAATATCTCCCTCATACGAGCTCGAAATTTAGCAAACTTGGTGGAGTTGGAAAGAGTATTCAAAGACCTTTGATTTGATATCTTATTGACCACCTAAGACATCCAATACGGAAAATTATGGTTGTTTGAAGTTGATCCAAAACTCATAACTTATGCATAATTTTCAAAATTTCAGATTTTGCTCTTTTCAAATTAGTTCTTTCTATTTTTAGCTCTATCTAAGGTGGGATGTTCAAATATCTCCCCGTTGGGAAAATTCGTCCTCGAATGAGATCACTCTAAAGTAGAACTAAGGGTGGAAGCATTTAACACCCAACTCTAACAATGAACATGCAAATTAACACATCATTTCAACTTAAAGAAGTACTAAGAAAAGAATTAGTACCTTCATTGGGAATATCTCCGGGCTCAAAGAGTGTGGATATATCTTCTTCATATCCTCCTCTGCCTGCCAAGTTGCTTCCTCAACAAATTGATTCATCCATAAGACCATGACTGATGCTACTTCCTTGGTTCTCAACTTGCGAACCTGAAGATCTAGAATCTGAAAGGGAATCTAGTCATCATACGAGTTATCCTTAATACCAATATTTTCAGTCGGTATAATAAGTGAAGGATCGCCCATACACTTCTTCAACATAGAAATGTGAACTACCGGATGAACTGCTGCTAACTCTGGCGGCAACTCCAACTCATAGGCTGCATTACCAATCCTCTTGGATATCCTGAATTACCAATATACTGGGGACTAAGCTTCCCTTTCTTACCAAATCTCATAAAACCCTTCATGGGTGAAACCTTCAAATAAACCTAATCATCTACCTCAAACTCTAAGTCTCTTCTACTAACATATGTATAGGATTTCTGACGACTATGCATTATTTTCAACCTTCCTTAAATAGTATTCACGTTTTCCATAGCTTGATTAACCAAGTATGGTCCTATCAACCCAGCCTCACCAACCTCAAACCATCCAATAGGAGATCTACATCTTCTTCTATAAAGAGCCTTATAGGGAATCATTTGGATGCTAGAGTAATAATTGTTGTTGTAAGCAAACTCAATGAGAGGCAAGTGATCATCCAAATTACCCTTAAAATAGATAACACATGTCCTCAACATATCCTCTAAAGTCTATATTGTGCACTCTGCTTGACCATCGGTCTTAGGATAGAAAGCAGTACTCAAATTTACCTTAGAACCCAAACCTTTCTAGAAAGACTTCCTGAATTGTGCAGTGAATTCTGTACCTCTATCTGAAATAATGGACACTGGAACTCCATGAAGTTTGACTTATCTCTTGAATATATAACTTGGCATAATCTTATGTTGTAAAAGTAGTCTTTACTGGTAATAAATGGGTTGATTTAGTCATTCGATCTACAATCACCTAAATTGAATCATGCTGTCTGTGAGACCACGGTAAACGAGTAATAAAATCAATACTAATCATCTCTCACTTCCATTCCAGAAGGTCTATGTTCTGAGACATACCATCGGGCCTCTGTTTCTATACCTTTACTTGTTGACAATTAGGGCACTTAGCAACGAACTCTGCAGTACCCATGCTCATAGTACTCCACCAATAGACTTCTCTCAAGTCACGATACATCTTTGTGGAACCCGGATGGATAGAATATCTAGAGCTATGAGCTTCCTCCATGATCCTCTCTTGAAGTTCATCCACCCTTGGCCCATACAATCTACCTTGATACCTCAATACGCCATCTTCCCCTTGTTCAAAAGTCATCACTTTTTTCTTATGAACATTTGCCTTCAATTCAAGTAAAATATAATCTTGGTCTTATTTCTCTTTCACTTCGGACACAAGTGACGATTCAGCCCCATTCATCACCACCACTCCTCCTTCATTGGAATCCATCAACCAGATTCCCAATCGAGTAAGTCTATTTACATCTTTTGCTAACTCTTTATTGTCCTCCTCAACATGGGAAGTTCTACCCATAGACAACATGTTCAAAGCATCAACAACAACATTAGCTTTGCCTGGGTGATAGAAAATACTCATGTCATAATTCTTGAGTAATTCCAACCACCTCCTCGGTTTGAGATTATGCTCTTTCTGACTAAAGTCTCTTGTTATCGGTGAACACATCTACATGAACATCATACAGATAGTGTCATCATATTTTCAACGCAAACAATACAGCAGCCAACTCTAGATCATGGGTTGGGTAATTCCTCTCATGAATCTTAAGTTGTCTGGAGGCATAAGCTATAACCTCACAATTCTGCATCAATACATAATCCAGTCCAACTCTGGATGCATCACAATATATCACAAAGCATTGGATACCTTTTGGTAAAGTCACTACTGGACCAGTAGTCAACCTAGTTTTCAACTCCTAAAAGATTTTCTCACAAGCTTCAGACCATTGAAACTTAACTGCTTTCTAAGTCAACTTGGTCAACGGGGATGAAATATATGAGAACCCCTCGACAAACCTCCAATAATAACCAGCCAATCCCAAGAAACTCCTAATATCAGTTGGAGATATAGGTCTAGGCCAGTTCTGCACTGCCTCAATCTTTAGAATGTCAACTCAAGTTCCATCACCAGAAAAAATGTGACCTAAGAATGCCATTGACTCAAGCCAAAACTCACACTAAGAAAATTTAGCATACAACTCTCTATCCTTGAGAGTTTGAAGAACTACTCTAAGACGACTAGCATGATCTTCATGATTCCTTGAATAGCTTAGAATGTCATCAATGAATACTATAGCAAACATATCTAAATAAGTCTTGAATACTCTGTTCATAAGGTCCATTAATGCTGCAGGAGCATTAGTTAGGTCAAAAGACATAACCAGAAACTCATAATAACCACGGCGGGTCCTGAAAGTTGTCTTAGGGATATCACTTTCTCTTACTCTCAACTGATGATGGCTTGATCTGAGGTCTATCCTAGAAAAACAAGTGACTCCTTGAAGTTAATCGAAACGATCATCAATTCTTGGAAGAGGATACTTATTCTTGATAGTGCTCTTGTTCAACTGATATTAATCTATACACATTCTAAGAGAACTATCTTTCTTCCTGACAAATAAAACCGGAGCTCCCCAAGGTGAGACACTTAGTCGAATAAAGCCTTTCTCAAGAAAATCTTTCAACTTCTCTTTTAACTCTTTCAACTCAGTTGGAGCCATTCTATATGGCGGAATAGAGATAGGACAAGTATTGGGAAGAATATCTATACCAAAGTCTATTTTTCTCTCATGAGGGACTCCAAGAAAATCATCTACAAAGACCACTGGAACCTCACTCATAACTGGAACTGACTAAATAAGTGGTGTCTCAACACTAGAGTCATTAATTTGGACTAAGTGATAGAGGCACCCCTTGGAAACAAACTTTCTCGCCTTAAGGTACCAAATGAAACGACCCTTAGGCACTGCTGAACTACTCTTCCACTCTATGACTGGCTCATAAGGAAATTGTAACTTAATTACTTGAGTTCTACAATCAACTGAGGCATAACATGAATGACTTTTGTCCATACCTAGAATAACATCAAAATGTACCATGTCTAACTCGACTAGGTAAGCCATGGTGTCCTTGTGATTGACATAAATGGTACAATCACTATAAACTCTCTCAGCTAGAATAGATTCACTGAGAGGTGTAGAAACACTGATGGGCTCAAGAAGTTGTTCAGGAATAATATCGAACCTCATAGTTATATAAGGAGTCACAAAAGATAAACTCACACCTGTATCTAGCAATGCATATACATCAAAAGAAAAGACTTTGATCATACCAGTGACAACATCTGGCGAATTCTCTTGCTTTTGGTGACAAGTGATAGCATATACATGGTTTGCTTCTCCGCATGTCCTTAAAGTAGCTCCTCTAGGTGTAGCTCTATCTGGCGGAGCCACCGAAAAAGATTGGGCTTTATTGCCCCCATTACCACTACCTTGCATGTTCTTTGGGAAATCTTTAATGAAGTGACAATTCGTACCACACTTGAAGAAACTAGTTAAGCCGTCACGACACACTCCTGAGTGGTTCCTACTATACTTAGCACATGTAGGAGTCCCATTACCTCCTTGTGTCACACTACTGTGAGATTGTGCAGGTTTGGCTCTGAAATTCTGTGAAATTTGATTCTTGAACTAACTTTTGTTCGTTGGTGTAGGTGCATTAGCAGATGATAGAGTAGGTTTATTTTTTTTCTTGGAAAGATGTCTGGTTCGCATTACTCTTCTGTTGTCCAGACTCGTTCTCAGTTGTCTTAGCTTTCTTGTTTCAGAACTCTTCTCTCTCTCTCAACTTATCTTTCTCGACCTACAACACATGGATCATAAGTCTTGCTAAGTCCATTTCTCCTATCAACATAGCTGCCTTATCCTCTTTGCTTGACAGAAGAGACAACCCAGAAACAAACAAACTCATCATTCTCCTTATATGAGCAACCATCTGTTGAGCATAGCGGGATAGTTGAGTGAACTTAAGGCTATACTCATGCACACTCATAGATTCCTACTTAAGAGTGAAGAATTATCTTACGTTTGCCTCTTTTACAAGGAACTAAACGCCCCATGAAGCACCTTCAAACATAGCCCAGCTCACAGTTGGTGAACCCTCAGCTCTACTCTTCTTCCATTGATCGTACCATACTCTAGCAACACCCTTCAGTTGGTATGCAGCTAGTTCCACTCTCTCAGCATCAACAATATGCACAACCTCAAATACCTTATGCAACTCTTCCACTTTCAAGATCCTCAGTGACACTTGAACCGGTGTAATATGGAGGATTCATCCTTCAGAACTCACAGTTCTAGATGTATCAGCCACATCTTGTCGATCCCCTGTCTGCTGACCAGCTTGATTGGCCACCACTTGACTCAACATTCGGATAGCATATCGAAACTCAGTATCAGTGAACACTCATTGGGGTTTCACTTCTGGTGCATTGGGTACAACTTGATATTGTAGATCAACATTCCTCCTATCCCGACGACCTCAGAAAACTCTTCGTAGAGGCATGATTTGAAAGATACGCCCAAGCACGAGTTAGAAAGAAAATTTATAGAGATGAAATCTAATGCACAAAAAGAGTATCAAAGAAGTGAGATAGTTCCTAAATGTCGCAACCTCCTAATTCAAGATGTGGTGCGATGCACACCGAAAACTAGGACTATACAGACATGACTTCATAGACACTCTAGGAATCTTGAACTCTGTACTTTGATTCAACGTTTGTCACGCCCCGAGCCTACACCCTGGGCGCGACACGGACTCGAGAACCATTGTTCACCCTAAGCGAACCCTTGGCCTGACTTAACTCTTAGCGGAAGACTTACTCATACATAAGATGAACTCAAAAGTTCAACTTTACTCAATGTCTCAAAGAAATACGCTGAATATTTTAGAAATAAAATATTCAACTAGCCAAAGATGCAACTCAAGTCTCAACATAAACAACTGAAAATGAAAAGACTTATGCACTACTGTCTATCTATCTATGAAGCCTCTAATACTATGAGGGATGTCAGGACAAGACCCCCTATCATCCTAACAAACTGAAATAACTGAATATAAATAAGGGAACCACCAGAAGCAAGGAGGCTCACCAAATAACTCTAGAACTCAACTAAATCAATGAAGCGCTGGCTGCTGATTTTGGTTACATGTATCTGCATCTTCCAAGATGCAGGCATAATAGCGTCAGTACAAGAAATCTAAAACATGACATAAGCTTGAACTGAAATTTAATAAACAACTTACATCGTCTCAACTCAACTCAATCTCAACTCATTTCAATATAAAAGCAATAAAAACAATGTGATATAAAGTAAAGCTTTTAAAATAGCAGATAACAACTCAATGTATTGAAAAATACACTATAACTCAGTTTGTATGTAAAAATACAAAATAAACTCTGTTTGGGAGATTCTTTAATCGACAACCATCACTATGAGCTATATGATGATACATCTTGTCCACACTGCCAGAACTCTCTTATACCTTGTCGGGGTATAGAACTCCTCAACTAAGTGGATCCACTAGTTTATGCTAAAAAAATAAATAAGGAATCATCTAAAAAGTATGAACCTTTCTACCCACATTGGCTACATGGCTCATAGGGGTCGTGAGTTGTTAGAACACTCCCCAATATCGGTGCTCAATACTACTCCCAAAAAATTACTTAGTTCATAATTTTTTAAAGAAAACATTTTCTCATCCTCAACTTTGAGATTATTACTGAAAAGGTTTCTCTAAAAAGATATAGTACTCAAAACTGCTCATGAACTCTTTTGGAAATCGGTGTATCCTGTTTTTTTAAATGTAAAAACATTTTTGTTGGAAATACTTAGTTCCCATATATCATTTTAAAGAAAATGAACTCTGTTCTACTCATCCTCAAACTCAATTCTCATGTCTTAAAACAACTTTAAAAGATTGTAAAAAGACTTCTTAAAATGACTCGAAGAACTCTCAAGATTTGACTCTTAGCTCTACCTTGAATTTGAATTATGAATTCGAGGTTATGATTAATGTTATGAATATTTTTTAGGTGTTTAGAAGTATTTTAGAGTAGTTAGAATCAAAGGGGAGTAAAGGTACCCTTTGAAAGAACTCAGACGGGCTAAGTGATGGAGAATGGGTGGGGGTAGGTGAACCTGGCGCTCTGACTGGCGCAGAGCGCTAGCCGTTGACCTACAGAATAGTAGTTGGGTCAGACTAGATGGCGCAAGGCACCTGTAGAAGTACTTTTCTGGCGCATTAATTGGTGCAGGGCGCCAGCCTTTGCCGAGATTTTTCCAACAAATTTTCTTTCTCATTTTCTGACCCTAATTCACATAGAATCGAATGGTTTCTTCCCCCAATATCTTAGATTGGAATACTTAACATAAGTACATGATAATCTACTCAAAAACAACCCTCAAATCACTAAATTTTATCTCAAGAACTCATCAAAATCCCAACAATCAAGATTACTAATGGAATTTCAAGAAAACTCATTGAACTCAAATCTTTCAACTTTGAGAACGAAAATGCATTAAAATAGCATGATTGGTGTGTGGGTGAACGAACCCAACACTAAGAGAACTCACATACCTCTTAGGGATCAAACCCTCGGCGAAACAATCCTCGATTCGCAAGAAATATCGACGAACACCTTGAACCTTTTCCTATGTTCTCCTCTTTTGTCTTCTTGAACTTTTTTATAAAACCCTAAGAGTGATTATGATTATGATTATGAAAACTTAACCAAATCAGTTTAGACCCCTAAATATTACCATAATTCGTTTTAAGCTGATGAGGTAAGGAAAATACCAAAATACTCCTCATATTTTTGGGTAACTTTCCTTAACTAAACACGCTAACTTCAAATGGGCATATCTCCCTCATACGAGCAAAAAATTTAGCAAACTCGATGGAGTTGGAAAGAGTATTCAAAAATCTTTCATTTGATATCTTATGGGCCATCTAAATCATCATGTACCGAAAGTTATGGCCGTTTGAAGTTGATCCAAAACTCATAACTTATGCATAACTTGCAAAATTTTGGATTTTGCTCTATCCAAATTAGTTCTTTCTATATTTAGTTCTTTTTAAGGTGGGAAGTTACATTGAATCTCCAACTCCATTTTTTCTTTTCGTTTGTTGCCTATACATTATTGGTGTTTTCTTTGCTCTTCTTATCGCTATAACTATGTTTGTTCTTGCCATTTGTTGTCTATCGATTGATGATGCTCTAAACCTTCTTATCATATGGTTATGATTCAAAGACGTAGTTGGCAAAAATAAATACCAAATGCATATACATGAATATATGTAGGATGAAATTTTGCCCAGATGATAATGGATTGATTTGTACATATCATGAATTTCAAATGAATATGAAGCATGAATGGCAACGAATTAGTACAAGAGAATTTATTTAAAATGACGGAAACAAGTTTGCATTATGTATATTTAAAGTATAAATGACATTTTTTCTCTCTAAAGTAAGAAATGATAGAGAAAACTATCAACTATGTAGTATAACTCTGTATAATATGAAGAGAACGTATAGGTGCTTATAGTATAACCTCCCCTAATTCTTTTATGTGTCTTTCATTTTTGCAATGGTAAGTTCATAAAAATATTGCAATGAGTGACGACTTTGCTAACAAATTAAATTGGAAACATAGTTATTTTTTTCCTAATTCAATATTGTATCCATCTAAAGTTTTGTTCCTGAAATACAACAAACAGGAAAGAAAAATAGCAAGCAAATAACAATATTTTTATCTGAATTTATGCGAACGTTACAATCTTTATAAAATCTCTAAGAAAAGAAATGCAATCCCCTAATTCTTATCTTCACATATGTTCTTGATTTTATTGAATACTTGCGGCTTAACACTTCGAGTGAAGACTTCTTTGTATGCGGAAGACTTGCAAATGACCACTAAAGAGCAAGGATTCTCTATGTATTTTTGGGTGTGTTCTTCTTTTTCTACCTTTTTTTCTCTCATGAGAACCCCTTTATATAGTTGTGAGCTAGGGTTTTGGGGTATTTCGGTCTTCAAGTAATTTAAGAGGACCTTGGGCTTGAAGAGCATGAATTGGGCTTGTCTTGTCAACTTAATGGACTGGCCCAAATATAATTTGGACTTTATTTAAGTCATATAATTTGACTTAAATATTAATCCAATTTTATTAACCAGTAATTTGACTTGGTTAATAGATCATGAATTTATGGATTTTTCAATAAATTTACTGTCTACAAATGCCCCCCTTCTTCGAGGCTGGTTGCGGTGTCCAACTTGTCGAACATTTAAAGACAAGGCTTGAAGTATTCGTGAAATATATTTTTATGGAGTCTTACAAACTTTCCATATTTGATTCCAATGGAAATTTTCCATACCTTAATTCCAATGGAATTTTCCATAACTTGATTCCTATAGAAACTACCATAATTTGGTTCTTAGGAAAATTTATCATAATTTTGTTTCAAATATGATTTTTCCATAATTTGTAGGAACACAATTATGTACTTTTTATTTCTATAAATACACATGCTCTTACAATGGTTAATTGTCAACTTGAGGCTTATCAAACTCAATTTTCGTCACTTCTTTTCAGCACAGCACACCTGCGGTAGAAAATTCATAGCCTATTACAGAAATGTCGAAATCGTGATTAGTTTGATTTTACAGAAAATAGATTCAGAGGGCCACAACATATATGAAATATAAAATCAAAACCCTTTTGAATTGATGGGAATTGATTTTTGAAGTTTGCTATCAAATCTGTCTTCTTATTTTTTACAGCTCTATGCAGTCTCACCAAAAAATCTCTATCTTGATATAGGAGATTTCGAATGACGAGAAACTTGATTCTAAAGGAACTAGACATCAAGGTCTACAAAATATACAAAAATTAAGGTAAAAATCCTCATGAATTAACGAAAATTATTTTTTGGTGATCTAACTGATTTTTAACAACATTCATAAATGCACTTCTCTGCATCTTCGCCAAAGAGCCGCCTATTGAGTTCTGTATTGATTGAGAATTTTTTTATCGTCTTCATGGATAGAGAACATAAAAATCTTAAGACAATACCACCATATTCATCATGATGAGCGAGAGAGCATATGCCACAATATTTTTCACGCCGATTAGAAGCTTCATGTGATTGGCACCGTGAGACACATCACTTTTTATTGCAGGTTTATAATGGACCGCAAGCACTCTCAATATCATACAAAATAAAGTGAGGGGTTATCCATAATTGACGAGGAATCACTTGATGCATCTTCGTTTGTAGTTGTGATTTTGACGATGAATCATACTTGGTGTAATATTTTAGCGATTGTGGCTTTGGTGGAGATGAACCACAATTCGTGCATGTTATTTTGTAAATGCTGCTTTGACGACAAACTACACTTGGTGCATTTTATGTTTGATTTGTGGCCACACATGATGCATCTAATTTTGTAGTTTCAACTTTGATGACGAATCATACTTGGTGCCTCTACTTTTGCAATTGCAGCTTTAGCGACGAACCACACTTAGTACATCTTCTTCTACAATTGCAGCTTTGGTGACGAATCATACGTGGATCAACTTCTTTTAGAGTTGTGGCTTTGATGATGAACTACACATGAAATATCTTTTTTTTGTTGCAGTTTCAACGACGAACCACACTTGATGTCTCTTCTTTTGTAGTTTCAACTTTGATAACAAACCACATTTGGTGTCTCTTCTTTTGCAATTGCAGCTTTAGCGATGAATCACACTTAGAACATCTTCTTCTACAATTTCGGCGTGGGTCATCTTCTCTTTAGAGTTTTGGCTTTGATGAAGAACCACACATGAAATATCTTTTTTATTTTGCAGTTGTGGCTTTGACGACGATCCACACTTGATGCCTCTTCTTTTGCAGTTGCAACTTTTATGACAAACCACACTTGATGCCTCTTCTACAAATGTGTCTTTGGAGAGAACAACACTTAGTGCATCTTTCTCTATATTGAAGCTTGGTGACGAATCACAATTTGTGTCTCTTCTTCTGTAGTTTTGACTTTGCCGAGAAAGAGATTTTGGTGTAGTGTGTCCTAGTTCTGGAGAATAACTACTAGTCACTTGATCAACTTCACAAATCAGACTTCAAAATATGCCCCCATGCGAAAGATAGAGGCTCACTTATGGCTGCATCGACCCATAAAAATATTTGAAGTGATGATGCTTCATGAAGAGGTGATGATGCAAACTTTATAAAATCATCCTAGACAAGTTGACAACCATTTCTTGACGTTTTATTTTTTCTTCTACTTAGACCATTTGTATGCGATGACATGTCCATTTTTTCATACTTTCCTTATGATTGTTGATGTGTAAAAACTCTTGCAATTTTGAAGCAATAAAATATATTTATTTTACACTTCAATGCAAAACATGTGAGTTTTTTTTATATAATTTATCTAGGCCACTTATTTCAAGGTTTTGAACCTATTAGATTTTTTTTTGGACAATATACATTTAAACTCATGATGGTCAAGGGTAAAAACTTGAAGATTTAACTCATTTTCTTGGAGCTTTTTTTAACTTGAAAACTTGACTCGAATTTGAGGAACTTTGAAACTTGAGACTTAGCTCAAATTTGATGAGTTTCACCACATGCGTTTTAGACTCATGCATCGAGGAGCATTTTAACTAGAAGATTTTTTTTCGAATTTGGTGAAATTTATGATATGCATTTTAAGCTTATGCGTCGAAGAGCATTTCAGCTTGAAAATTTTGCTTGAATTTGATGAGCTATGAAACTTGAAGATTCTGCTATAATTTTGTTGAACTTTATGACATGCATTTTAGGTTCATGTGGAAGAATTTGGCATGCTTGACTCTTTAGTTTTCTTCAGCTTTACGCACATGTGAGAGAAAATTCATAACTTGGAGTCAGAGTGCTAGAATAATGAGCTTCTTTTTTTGTTGGAAAGATATCTTAGAGATCTCCAATCTGTATAAAAATTGCACCCATGAGATTTATAGATTAGTACAAATTTGTCTTCGAAGTTTGCTCAAAATCTGCATGTTTCATTCTTTATTTGAAAGGATTAGAATGGCATTCACATGGCGACGTTGTTTTTTTTATTCTTATGACTGAACCTAGAGTAATAATACTCTAAGCTCCCTACGTACCTCAATGTAGAGGATCAAGTCATTATGTAGTTCAGAGTGTAACTTTTAATTATTATTATTTTTGGTGTCCTAACTTTTGCCTAGGCCACCTCTTTCAAGATTTTCAACCTACCAAACATTTTTTTTGGAGCCGCACACAGTTTATACTCTTGCGGGACAGGAGTATGACGTCGTTTCAAGGATAGTACTTCTTCAAGAGTTTGCCATTGATGACATGAGTTGGGAAGTCATCTACATCTTCTTGAAGTTCACTCTCATCTTGTACAGTGACATGATATGAAGAACCAAAACTTTCTACGTCTTTATCACATTGCTTGGTGTAGACTACAACAGGTGATTTTGCCTTCAATACTTCACCATGTGATAGCACAAGGTTTGTGTGCCACCTTATTCTACAATGTATCAGACTTTGAAAATCCTTAGGGACATTTTGCAATTTGGGAACACAAATGCTCTCATACTTCTATTGTTTCTCCAAATATTATTTTCCTTCTTCAACTGCCCTAATTTCTCAAATATGGAAATCCTCATTGTTGAGTTTCCAAGTCGATCAAAAATAGAAGGTCTTTTGTTAGAAGCAACAGGCTCATCTTCCGTAGTGATTTAGTTGTTGCTTACCCTTCTTACGGAGATGTAGATTAGTGGAGGTTGTTTGTATCCCAAACTTTCACGTTGTTACCTTGCAGCAGGTTCTAATGGAAGCTTTCCCAATTTTGATGGTCCAGTGGGATTGTATCCAACTTTTACCAATAGTATGTAGGCACTAGGATCAAAACCTTCATTTGTTCGCCTCATTGGGATTGATTCATTTTTCGACGATGGAGGTGCCACAAATTTTCCAAGTAATTTTGGGGATGACTTTATCACATCAATCCGCTTAACAGGAAAGGTCAGCCCTTCTAGTGCATTTTCTTGTAATTTGAGAGAGTGTCCATCATCCTTCTTGGACTTTGGAACATAACAAAGAATGGGTCTCATTTATTTACTTGAAAATACACTATTCATGTTGGGTGTCTTTTTCGAAACTCCAAGCTTTGGATCTTCCTTGATAACGACCTTTGTCTTATCAACAACTACCATACACTTATTTTTCAGGAGCTCGCCATCTTTGGATGCAATATCATCAAATTTTGTGGCATATTTCGTCAAGTAAAACTTCGCATCAGCAAAGTGTGCTTCAGCTTCAGTAAAGGGATTATTATCTACAATAATATTTTTCACAACTCAATCTTCATAATACTTCAAACCTTGGTGGTAGGTAGATGGGATTACTTTGTTCTCATGTACCCACGGCCTACCAAGCAAGATGTTAGATGAAGTCTTTGCATCAATTACATGTAACCACATGCTTGATTGCAACTCTTCAATGGTGAGGTCTATTTTGATGGCCCCAATGGCCCTTTGTCCTCGTTGGTTGAAGCCTTGGATCATCAAGCGACTTTCAGTAAGATCCATTGTTGACATCCCAAGTTCTTTTATGGTGTGAACTGGAAGGATGTTAATTCCAGACCCACCATCGACTAGGATTCTGTTCACCCTTTTCTCACATGCAAAACCAACCATGAATAAAGGGCAATTATGAAGTGTGTCACCTAGTAGAAGATCATCCTCGACTTCAGGAGATGACTTTGAAGAATCTTTTGGTGATGGAAATGATAAAGTTGCATCTTTCGCTTCATTCTCATCGACATTACAACATAGATCTTTTGTGCCATCGCATGTGACTTTGGTGTAAAACCAACTTGCATAATATTCTCCCAATGCAATTGATTGGCGCAACTCTTGGTAGTGATGCACCTTTATTTCCTCTTTCTTTGAGTGCACAATCAAGTTTTTATTTTGGGTCTCCTTACCATCTTTTCCCTAATGTGTCGCTTCATTGACTTTTTATGCAAACTTGCCTTTCGACGTTTGTGACGAGTCACGAGAGTCCAACCCCAATCATCAAAATGATCTATGTGGTCTCCATCTTCTTTTGTTGATCCTTCTCCTACAGAGACCACATCACATAGCGTAGGAAGAGACAATGACTCATTAACATCAATGGGTTCGAAGTCTCCAAACTTAACCATTCTTTTCTGATTAATGTTTGGGATGACTTGTTGCCCATTTCCTTCAACAAAATTGCATGTCATGATCGGATTGGGTAAGTCAAAAGCAAAACTAACTTGATTTGAACTCAATTTCTCATCTTTGAATTCAATCTTCCCTTCGCAAGCTAATTCCATGATTTTATCCTTAAAGACAAAGCATTTGTCGATAGGGTGGCCAACCAACCGGTGGTATTTGCAGTATTTTGGATCATCATTCTTCCCTGCTTCATTTGGTCGTTTCATTTCTTAACTCAAAGAGTTTTGTCTCAAGGAGTTCATCAAAGATTGTGGAGACATCTGAGTCAAGAAATGAATAGTCCTTTTGTTTCATTTCCTTCAAGGTCAATTTTTTATTTGTCCTTCCTTCAGAAGAAGTCACTTTTGCACTCTGCATTTTGCCTACCTTGGTGGTGAATTTTTCCTCAAAAGCATTGACGTTCATGGATTATTTGTTTTCAACCTTCGACAAATATCTCACTTTCCTGAATTCTTGCTTTTCTTTTCCCTTGAAGAGTTCATGGACAGACGGCTTTTCAGTTCTAACCAACGATATGCCTAACTCCATATCATGAACGCGAGTGGACAATTCTTCAAAAGTTTTAGGCTTTATGCCTTGCAAAATATAGCGGAGACCCCAATGCATACCTTGAATGCACATCTCTATACATGAAGCTTCACTAAGTCTATCTTTGCACTCTCTCGAGCTGAACCTCATGTCGACCCACTCCCACCGGCCATCTATTTAGTAGTCTTAGTTTTACGACCTCTCTCTCGAGCAAGCCAAAATCACAAAGGTGAAATAGTATTTGCAACTACAATTTCATTAAGTTTCACCACAACTACTAAACGAAATCACATCTAAACAACAAATAAACCATCAGCAAGCAAGACCCAACAGATAATCTAACCCATATTCACAAAATCACACCCCAAGAATTAGGGTTTTAGCTACACATGTAAAAGAGATAGAAATCTATACCAATATGAGTTTGCATTCAAATGGGTATGAAGATTTACGTCTCAAAACAAGCAAAGAGTGAAGAATCCACAAGACCCAAGTCCAAATTCTTGGAGTTGAAACCCTTTGAATTTTCAAGTTCTTCAAAACACTCTCCAAACTTAACTCAAAATTTTATGTTAAAAATTCTATATTAAAAATCTTATATTAAGCTACAACTCTCAACGAGCATTTATAGTTTTCAAAAATCTGTGCTGCAACGGATCATTCAGCGTCTAGTCGAGATTGCTGATCAACTCAGCGATCCGCCCTTTCACAGATTTCATCGCCGTCTTGCTCTGTCCTTCACCATCGTCGTGTTTTGGATCATTGGGAGACATAGTACTACTTTGCGAAACTGCGCGGTGACACATCGACTGCTCCTTTTCACCGCCGATTTGATACTTTCTTTCAAGGCTCAACACAGTGGAATAAAAGGCAAGGTGAGATCATTTGGCAACACGCCGAATGGCTTCGGCGATCCGTAAATCTTCATTTCTCCGTTTTTTCAGCTTCCTTTATTCCTTTTTGCTCAATGGTGCATGCCTTTGTCTCCAAGTCTAAATACCTGAAACTTAAGGTATTTTATCAGTTTTTGAGACCCAACATGCATTTGAGGACACTAACCCTATTAAAACATATCCCCAAATGAGTCCAATTTGTGGTCTCATCATGTTCCAGCACTGTTGCAGGTTTCAATGAAGTGTGCCACATGTTGCTTTGGGTTTCCCTTACCATGGAACTACTGAAATTTTGAATGTTGATAACCAACAGACATTTTTAAGTTATCAATCCTTGCAGTGTATGGCCTTGCATATATCAAGGAGTATTTTGTAGCAACCTCGTAGTTGTCTTTAATGGTCCCCATGATGAACTCCTTGATTTGGTCGATCGGGATTGTTCCTTCATAGGAAACTTAGATCTCTTTAGCATGTTCCATTTGCTTTGTGGGGTGATTGACCGTCTCTTGTACTTGCGGATGTTTTCCAAGAGCATGAATTGATTCTTCTTCCATCATGCCTTCCACCCTATCAGTTAGCTGAACAATTCAAGCATATTGATCTTGAACATACTTGGTCAAGCCCGCGATAGATTTTGTCAAGCTCACAAGTTGTTCTCCTACAGATGAAGCGTTAGTCACCATCGTGTGAATTACCATAGTAGGTGATGTAGAATAGCATTTATTTTCCCAAACATTAGATGCAAACATGTTATGTGGGGAAAATCCCGTGCTTGACACATCATTATCGACTGAAATGAAGGGATTTTTGTATGTAGATAGGCTCAATTGGGCATGAACCCTCTCGACCATTTCGGCGATGTCTTCTTTTGTGGCTTTTGGAGTAGACTTTACACCTTTTGGAAACGAACCAAAGACAATAGAAGATTCAGACGACACTCGACAGGCTTGTTTTCCTAGCAATTTGGCATGGTTCTTTGTGATAGGTCCTATGTTTTCCACATTAACATCAAGGTTGTTCTCTACAGCGATGCAGAATTTGGATCCATCAGTTTTTGCGGATACAGATTTAGATACAGATACATATATGGATGTAGATCTAGATTTTGATGCAGATGCAGATTTCGAGTTGATCTTCTTGGAAGCCATCTCAGTGTTCTTGAAATTTGATTTTCGAATATAAAAGATGAGAGGTAAAGATTGTCCCACTAGGCGTTCCAATTTATATGCGTCTAATGTTTCGTTCCTAAAATACAACAAACAGGAAAGGAAAATAACAAGCAAACAACATTATTTGTATTTGAATTTATGTAAAGGTCACAATATTTATAAAATATTTAAGAAAAGATATGCAATCCCTAGATTCTTCTCTTCATGGATGTTCTTGATTTGATGGAATACTTGCGGCTCAACACTTGGAGTGAAGACATCTTTGTATGCGGAAGACTTGCAGATAACCACTGAAAAACAAGGATTCTCTATGTATTTTTGTGTGTATGTTCTTCTTTTTCTACCTTTCTTTGTCTCATGAGAACCCCTTTATATATTTGTGAGCTAGGGTTTTGGGGGTATTTCGGTCTTCAAGTAATTTTAGAGGACCTTGGGCTTGAAGAGCATGAATTGGGCTCGTCTTGTCAACTTAATGGACTGGCCCAAATGTAATTTGGACATTATTTAAGTCATATATTTTGACTTAAATATTAATCTGACTTTATTAACCAGTAATTTGACTTGGTCAATATATCATGTATTTATGGATTAATCCAAAATTTAATATGAATTTATCAATAAAATTTGATTGTCTACAGTTATCTATATATTTAATAAATATGGTCCAACATACTTCTGAATGAATATTTTTTTATGTTTTCTCCCTAAGTTAAAAACTTAAAGAAAATCTATTACTTTTTCACTAAGACGACGGACTATAAAAAAGATTATGTTATCTCTCTATGTCGATCAAGTGCGCTCCTTTACTATATAGAACTCCTCTCTTGGTCATTTATATTTAATATGACGGACTTACAAATTTAAACTTCAAAGTAAATACTCTTTATGATTTTTGTTTCATTAGTGAATTACAACAATCTGATCATTGTTGTTATCTGGTACCGAATAGAATGGATCCTACTAAATTCAAAAATTACTTATATGATAATGTAACTATTATTTATTTTAAAAAAAATAAGTGTATATGTCATCGAACTTTGAGAAAAGGCTCATCTATGTCATCCGTTGAAAGTTTGGCTCATCTATGCCATTTTTGTTTGATAAAAGGCTCATCCATGTCATTATTTGTTTACTGAAATGACATAGATGATCCGAACTTTTAATGAATGACATAGAAGAACTTTTTCTCACAGTTCAATGGCATAGTTGAGTCTTTTTCCTTTTTAAATAAAGATTTAATTAATACGTGACCGAATAATAATTGACCACGTGTAAAAATAGATTTTTCAAAATCAAAAATATTTCAAGTATACAAATAATAGCATGGATGAACCTTTTTCTCAAACGAAAAATGACATAGATGAGCCAAACTTATAACGGATGACATAGATATGCCTTTTTCTCAAAGTTCAATGTCATATTTGAGTCTTTTCCTTTTCTTTTTCAAATATACTTTCTATCAAAAGTCATTTTTTTTGTGATATTTGATAAATATATGGGTGATACACATGCATAGAAACCAGTTACTCTTGACATAAACAACTCGAAAGATTTATTTTTCAAAAGAAAAATTATACACCTAAAATTACATATTTAGAGATCATTTGCACTAAATTTCACAAATATCAAATATAAAAAAAAATTAATAGGTAATTCACGTGTGAGGCATATGTGTAAAAACTAATTACTTTAAAAACTAGAAGATAAGGAAAAGTTTTTATTTTGGAAAAAACATACATCTTATAGAAACATAACCAAGATTCATTTAAACCAAACCAACCAAATAGCAACAAAACATTTATCAACTTACATTTTCGAAAGAGGTTGTTGTTACTACTCTTGCTAGATTCTTCTGGTACGGTTCTTTTTCGGATCTCACACATAGCAAGAACTTAGTACACCAAATTGTCCTTTAACCAAATACCAAATTAAAAGGATAAACAAGTATACAACAACGGGTTAAGAACCTACACCAATTTTTAGTATTCTCTGGAGCTCCAAGGTCAAATCCAACTTCATATTCTTCGTCTCTATCACTTTTTTGAAATTTAGTTAAATTTTAGAATTTTAATGAATGTGTAGAAATTGCATTAACATTTTAAGAACGATTAAATAGACTCATAAAAAAATATCTAACATGTTTTACATATCAACAATGTAATATAGTTGAAGTAATCAAGAGGTACAAGTTAACTATTTTTTTTATAACTTTTAGATAACTAAAAAAGCAAAATTTCTTTAAAAATATTATTGAACCACAAGGTATTCCAATAATCTTTAGTAGCAACTTGAAAGGTATAGTATACATTTTCTCTCGTACAATTCAGATTTCTCTTATTGGCTACTTAATCAAATTGAGTTCTTGAGTCGCATCTTGATTTATATCTTTATTCTTGTGTGATTTATATTTCTTATCATTGCTTAATTTGATTTAGATTAATATAGCATAGTGAAATGGATCTTTTTTCTAGCCATTTTTTCATTTTTTTTAATTTATCACCTTTTAAACGATATAAAGGTATAGAGATTTTTTGCCAAAAACCAATGCATATGTGTTATAACTTCTACTTATGACTCTCATATTATATTTTTCTAAAGGTACTGAATATTAATCAAACTGAACCGATACCAAAAAGAAACCAAGAACATTGAGATGGTTTCAAAAAGTCCAATTTTAGTTTTACAAAATACAAAACCAAAAATTAATATGGTATAAATTTTGTAAAATAACCGGCCGAACAGATTCATTGACAACTCTTAGTAGAAATTATTGAATGAGCAATGACCATTGAGAGTAAGGCGTATTTAGGGAGCATAGTCGGGCTCTTAAGACATAAGCCTAACAGAACTAAGTCTCACACAAAAGCCGCAGGGCATTTTGCAAGTAATATGAATATCGTTGGTTTAAATGGGGTGGTAAGAGTTCTCTTGTTTAGGTGTCTGAGTAAGTGACCGTACGGTCATGGAGTTTGGATCATGACAATTTGATATCATATCTTACGTTACTGGTCTCTCAGTACAAGAGCAAATGTCGAATAGAATCCTGTAGATAAATCAATACAAAGAGCTTTAACAGGAAAGTCATTTCGATCCAATCCACTCTTGGGGTCAAATAAAGACAAAATAGAATATGATACTGACCTAGCGATCGAACTCAAATTCTGAAAATAAGTCGAGGCCATTTTACCAAGTCTACCATCCACATCTAATCTTCGAGAATCTAACATTTGTTGCACTTCTTTCATTCCTTTCGTGTGGTTTGTTGCTTTCTTGTAGGTTGATTCTAATCGGTATCTTGATGGAGTAATTGAATATCGTTGTCTACGGCTGAAACAACACAACCAAGAAAAATTGGAATCGAAAAGGTTTCAATTGGCAGTTGGTCTTAAAAGCTATGTAAATGCATGAATGATCAACTAATGACCATCCATGATGCCATAAAAAGGTAATGATCATGATTTGATTTAGTGGTAAAGCTTGAAATTGTTGTTATGTGCATTGTATTGCCTGAATAACTACAAATCTGTGAAGTGTAATTGTTTGTATGATTGTGAAATTGTAATATGAAAAAGGTCATAGATTGATTATGTGTAGTGAGTAAGTTATAGAATTTCTATTAAGCTCAATTGAAATTTTGTCTAAAAATTTTGGTATGTGCTTTCCATTGGTAATAAGACAAAATAAATTATGACGGTGGAAAAACTCCAATTTCAAGACAATCTGGATTAGTTGAGAACCATGAGGGCTATTTTGTATGATAGCGGGAATGTGATGTGATGAACAATTTTCTGGTGTGATTCATGATTGGTTTTATGTTAAGTGGTGTGAAGCTGTTAATTATACATTGTTGGGGTTAATCTTGAGGTTATATTTAAGATCACAATGTGATTTCAAGGATTATCTTTGATAATTGGGAATGTGAAATGAGAGGAAGTTGCAGAAATTCACATTTTTTGTGCTACCATCATTTGGACCGCCATGGCGAGGCCGATTCGCTACTGTGATCCCACTATGGCGGGAATTTTTCTCTATAGCGGGATTCGCTAAAATGGCATACATGATTCTATAGCGGAGAGAGCAGGACAATATCTCTACCCTGTTTTTTTTTTTGGGTTGTTTCATGTCACGACCCGATCCTACTCCCTGGACGTGGCCGGCAATCGGGAACCATTGATGCTCCCCAAGTGAACCCTCATCCTGGCTGACTACAAGCGGAAAACTAACTTAAGCATACAAAACTTTTAAAAAATTCATTAAAACTCAAATAATTAACTCAGAATATAATCGTATATTCAACTAGCCAAAACTAGGCAACTCAAGTCTTTAAAACATTTACCAAGATAAATAAAACAGGCTTCTGAAACTATAATGTCTATCTATAAAGCCTCTAACTGACAAAGATGGAAGTTGGGACAAGACCCACGATGTTCTAAGAACTGATATAACTGAAAGTATAAGTGGAACCCTCCGAAAACAAGAAGGCTCACCATATCTAATTCGAACAACATGTGGTATCAACGAAGCACCTGTTGATGATCCTAAATACATGTATTTGCATCATGAAATGATGCAGGACAAATGGCTCAGTACATGGAATGTACGGGCATTTAAAGGGAATTCTAAAGTGTAATATAAGCTTGAACTTGATAAAAAGGAAATATAATTACCTCTTCTCAACTCACTCAACTAAACTCAACTCAAGAATAGCATACCCAACACAAAGATATGATATTCAACTCAGCTAAATAAGGCTCGACTCAACAATAAGATACTCGACTCTGGGTGCTCAACTCTGGATACTCAACTCAATATAAAGCAACAATACAAATGCAATATATGGAAAGCTTTTAAAACAATAGAAAACAACTCAATGTATTGAAAACTGCAATAGTAACTCAGTTCGTCTCGTCCACACTGCCAGTACTGTCCTATACTTTGCCAGGGTATAAGACCTACTACTAAGTTGATCCACTAGTCTATTCTAAAAGCATTAAGGAATAAATCAAAAAGTATGACCCTTTCTTCCCACGTTGGCTACATCTCTTATGGGGGCTGTGAGTTGTATGAACTCTCCCCCATATCGATGCTCAATACTACTCCTAAAATATACTAGCTCAAAGTTTAAAAATATAACATCTTTCTGTGCTTTGAGGTTATTACTCAAAAAACTTTCTCTTAATAGAGATGGTACTCAAACTTCTCAAAACTCTTTTGGAAATCTTAGTTTCCTCTAATCTAAAATGTAAAATTATTTACTCTGGGGAATACTTAGTTCCCATATATCATTTTAAAGAAAATGAACTCAGCTCTAGTTTTCCTCAACTCAGCGCTCAAGTCTTTAAACTAAGTTTTAAAACAATTTGTAAAAAACTTCTTAAAATAGGGTTCATGCCGAATCATGGACGTGAACGACTCAATTCATACTTGAAACTCTTTCTCAAAAACATATCAAAATTATATTTTAATATGATCATTGATGACTCGGGAAGTCATATTTCATAAACATTTATGGTATATCTAGATACCATACGGCTTAAACATTGATGGCATAACTAGATACCATATTGCTTAAACATTGATGACAAAACTAGATACCATACTGCTTAAACATTGATGGCATACTCGACGGTCATGCTAATCATGTTTTAAAAACTCTTTCTCAAACCTCATCTTTACTTTCTCAAAAACTTAGTTTAAAACTAAGTGTTGACTTTAAAAAGCTTCTCAAGATATATAACTCAAAAAAGGGTTCATGATGAAATATAGACATGAACAAATCAACTCAAGGATCTCAATAAAAATATAGAAACTCAATAATTAGGAATAGAATTTTTAAAAGAAACATGAACTCAAGAACTCAAAATCAACTTATCTCAACAATACTCAAATCTAGGGAAAGAAACCTAGATTACTCTTTTACTGTTATGAAAGTAGATGTAGGGAGTGAGGACGAACTAGTATCCTTACATACCTCGAAGAATAAGTCTCTTGAAGAATCTTGAAGAATCTATAAGAAGTGTTGACACCCAATTTTGACCCTCCCCAATATAAATTAATCATCGAGCTTCCTAAATTCTAAATGATTTGAAATAATTGGCTTTATAAAATTCAAAATAATTTTTAAGTCATTTAAATAGTTTTGTCATTTTTATAAATTTTAAGATAATAAATATGATATTTTATATAATTATGTGTCTAATTAGTATATTTTATGAATGTTCGAAAATTGTGTCAAAAAGATTTTAGTTTTATCTAAACATTTGGCTATTTGGTTTAAATTAATTAATAACTTATATTTCGAGTTAATTAGTTTATAATTAAGTTAATTATTATATAATTACGTTTATAAATAAGTATGTTTTATAAATATTTGAAAATCATATAAAAAAAAAAGATTTTTTATATTTTAATTAAATATCCTACTAATTTAGTTTGGTTTAAATGATAGCTATAATTTTGAGTTAATTAGTTTGTAATTAATTTAATTAGTTTGTAGTCGAGTTTATTATTTTATTTCGTTAAGATCAAGAAGCTCGTTAATTAATTAACATTAATTCATCTTATTTAGGATTTAGCCGAATATGTTAATTTAATTAAAATTTGGCTATTGCTTAAACTCCGAAATCTAACCAACCTAATTCTATCCCTAACCCATTTAAAAGAACCCAAAGCTTGGGCCATTCCACAATCCTCCAATGACCAGCAGTCAACTCTCCACAGCAACCTCACAGCCCACTAAATAATTTCCCAAACCAATACAAAACCGGCCCAAATAAATTAATACATACAACGCCCCAGCCCACTCCCTTTTCCTTTAACCCGGCCCAACCCCACATTAACAACAACATTCAGCCCCAATGTTCCTCCAATGTTCACGAAGAAACCCAGAAAGTCCCCCCAACGTTAGCATCCAACTCCCGTCCCTGTCCCCATTAATGCCTCAACAGCGAGAAAGGGGCACGCGTCTGTCTCACTTCCCCCTTCCGGAATGAGTTAAAATCTCAAGGAAAAGGTGCTTGTCCAAATCGGTGAAAGAATTCGAATTTTGAATTCGGGATTGACCCCAAAATTTCTACCCGAATTCCCCCCAAAATCTACCCTAATAATCCCCTATATGTATTCTCTTCTGACTCTTGTTAAGAGGAGGAGAAATTTTTTTTTGGCTTCCATTGATACAGAAAACTAGCTTAAAGGAAAATATATAAAAAAATACATACGAAATGGACACACAAAATAGAGAGTCGAAATTAAGCAGGAGTCAGTCTTCTCAAACCATATAAATTTGTAGTCTAGATTTCGGGTTTCTTTCTAGTATTTTGCTCACCAAAGCTCATCGGCATTTGATTCAAAGCGGTGGAAGCTTCTTCGTGTTTAGCTCGTCTTCCCAGTACGCTGCCCAAAAGGAGGTAAAATCTTTCTTAGTTTTGTTCCATTTAATTCCTAGTTGTCCTATGTCTTCTATTTTAAGTGTTCTTGGTTGTGTTTTAGTTCTCATATCCAAGTCAGCTTGATGATAGTCTATGTATTATTTTATATCATGTTCTTTTAGATTTCTTAAGTATTGATGATTCTATTTTGTTGTGACCTGCTTTCCTGTTCAAGTTTGCTAGTTCATTATGCTTTATCTTTAATAGTTTATGAGTGTTATGAACATGTTCCTTTTGATTCTAATCTAGTCGAAGTCTGTTCGAACCATGATTGTGAGTTAAGTTCTTATCCTAATTTGTTTAGGTGGTATTCAGTATCAATGATAGGCGATTTTGGGTTGGTTCATGTCGAGTTTAGTTTCTGCTGATTAGATAAATTATTACCTCTTATTTTCGAAATCGCTTTCTATTCCTCCTTTTCTGTTTGCCATGCCTCCATTTTTTTCCTGCATTATGTCACTAATTTTATTATGCTTATTTGGAGCCGTCATTAAGTTGGTCATGTTGGCTATACTCTGTTTTGCTTAGCATTTCATGTCTGTTTGCCTATGTTAAATCAAGATTGTTGGACCTTTCTGTCTTTCTCAGTCACAAGAAAAGACCAACCCTTACTCTTCCATTCATTACAAAAAAGTGTATCTTTGTCATTTAATATTATTAGTTAGCATGCCCAGTGGTTTGTTTGTTGTATTCCTTTTGGCCTAATTCGTGGTTTTCATTGGTTCATTGGTATCATTTTTAATTTTTTTATCTTATTAAAGGAAAATTAATAATAATAATCTAGGTGTGGCTTTAAAGTTTTATTATGTGAGATCAGAATGTTTCATTTGATATTATTTGAAAATGATGAGTCGTGTGATGGCAAAATTGATATCAACAATGGTCTATTATGTTATGCTACTATTGTATTGCACTGTTGTTTTTATTTAATAATTATGAGCATGTATTAATTCCTTACTCTTTGTTATGTTGCATGTGACACCCATCCGAGTCCATTTTGGACTCCACTCTTGCATATCCTTGAATCGTTCTGAGTCATCCTCATATTTGCAATAAAAAGGAGTTGAAAAAGGCCCTGGAAGTCCAAAAGCAGGCTGTATATACGTTTTATACAGAGGAATATGTGAAATATATGCAGAATATACAATGATATACATGTCAAATACGGAAATACTAGGCATAAATTTGAAATACAGGTGCTGGAAGTTGAAGCGGGCTGTATACATTCGGTATACAGCCCAAGATACAGGAAATGGGGTTGATATACGAGTTGTATGCACCGATATACAACTTGTGTATACAAAACGAGAATTGGTCTAAAGTCCAAAAATCAGCATCTTTGGCCCAATATTTTTGGGCAGTAATAGGCCCAAATTTGATTATTTTCTTTCCCCCTCCTATTTATTTTATTGTATTTGACTAACACTTTAATTATCTTATGGTTTAATTTAATTAAATTCCCAAGGATGGTTATTTCCTTTTATTTTTCAAATTAAAGTGTGTATATATATATATATATATATATAAATATATATATTTTTATTATTATTACTTAGTTTTTATTTTTATAGTAGTCTTGTCGACACTTAAATTATTTCCCTTTAGAAAAACCCCCTTTAGTTCATTCCCCCTTAAGATGAATAAAATGAAAGAAATAGTAGTAGTAATAAAATAATAAGTTAAAATAAATGAGTTATTTACTTAGTTAAAATTTCAAAATTAGTTAAAATATAAATGAGCTCTTTACCTATTTATAATTTCAATAATTATTTAAAATAAATGAACTCTTTTATCCAAGTTAAAATTTTAAAATTAGTCAAAATCATTTTGGTCAAATCGTCGGTCAACCGCAAGTTAGCGGACATTCCGAGGGCCTAACACCTTCTCGGAATGTACATTGAACTTCGAACCCTTTTCAATTGATTTTATCTGTTTTAAATCTTTTGAAAAACTTCAAGATTTTTCTTGATTTTTACTAAAAATTAAGTGGCGACTCTGTCCTTTCGGAAACCCGATTTCTCTTAAACCATAGGTTTAATCGGTTTTTCGAAAACTAAGTCATTTTTCCCTTTACATATCTTTTTAAATAAAACAAGAAGAACTTGATTAGAAGCCTTGAAACTCTAACTTGAAGGTAAACGATCAAGAAAACCTTTCTTGAGATTCTTGAGTTAGTTTCTTGAAATCTCTATGGCCAAGAGTTATGATTTTCATTAGTGATTCATAATTGCATGGAGAAATTTGAGTTGAAAAGAATGGAATTCTTGGAGAAAGACTTACCTTGAAGAAGAATCTTGAAAAAGATTGAAAGAAACTTGAATGGAGTCTTCTACTTTGATTTTTCCTTAGGGTTTTGCCCTAGGATTTGAGAGAGAAGAGAATGATGGATTAAATTATGAAAATCTGATTGTTTTAAGCATTTTATTAGTCAAGAAATTCTTTTAGGTTTTTCTTGGAGGTAAAAAAACAAAAACGTTGCTTTTTAATGTTTTTCCGTCGGCTAATTCGTAACAGCACTGTATCAGGTTACTAAAATAGTCATAACTTTTTTACTCAGACATTGGATTGACGCGAAATCAGTGGTGTTGGAAATTAGATTCAAACACCTTTTATTTGATAGGTTATGGCCCATGTAACTCTTTATATTCTAAGAGATATGTTCGTTTGAAGTTGACCCAAGTAGAATCTTACATCAAAACTTAATTGATAAGGAAACATCAAGATCACTTATCAATAACTCATCAAGAAATTAAATTGCTCAATATTTATGGAAAGATTCGCAAAATAAACTCATGATTGGCGTGTGGGAGAAGAACCCAACACTATGGAAGCTTACATACCTCAAAGAACTAGGTTCTTGGCGAAATCTTGAATTTCTTGAACGAACGTTTGAAACTTTGAACTTTTTCTCCTCTTTTCTCTTCTTGAACTCTCAACAAAACCATAGGTGTATATTAGGATTATAAAACTGAACCTAATAGGATTAGACCGTTAAAACCTTAGTAAAAATGATTTAAATCTGATTGGGTAAGGAAAATACCAAAATACCCCTTACTATTTTCGGGTAACTTTCCTTAACACTTCAAAAGGGCATATCTCACTCATACGAACTCGAAACATAGAAAACTCATTAGCTATCTTGTAGCCCACCTAACTTATCACGTACTAAGAGTTATGGTCGTTTGAAGTTGACCCAAAACTCATAACTTAAGCATAACTTGCAAAATTTCAGATTTTGCTATTTCCAATTTAGTTCTTTTTGGAACTCAAGATGCTACAACTAGTGACCTTAACACTTAAGAAATTTTAAATTCCATGGTAAAAACTTACTCACTACAAATGATGGCTCGAGTCTTAGTTCAAAAATATTTTGGGGTATTACAATTCAAATCGTTAATTTCGCTGGGAGCTATAGTGAAAAACCGAAGATAATAGAAATCGCTTAAAACACATACCTGACATGCATTTATGATAATGGAGTTAAAAATCAGCTTACATGTGCAAACATAAAAAGGGTAACAAAAAAAGGAAATGATGTCCAGATAAATAAATATAACATGAAAAATTAATTACAAAGAAAAAATAATCAAGCCATAGTAATAAAATTTTGATATAATGAATGATCGTTCTATCAAACTTTGATTGTACTGCGAATGATTTTAGTTCCATTAATGAATTAAAACAGTCTACTCTCTTTTTGAAATCCAATTATGACATTATTGTTGAAGACTGATACACATAGTGGATCCTACTAAATTAACTATCTTCGACTTTAATTAGATTTTGAAAATTAAAAAAATAAAAAAGAGAAAAACAAAGATTTGTTAACTTTTTACACAATAATTTTTTTTTGAGTGGGGGTGGGGGTGGGGGTAGAGGAATTTATTTAAAATAACAAGGTGAAAAGCGCCTGTGACATATCACATATAATTTCATGGCCGAAAGTTGATATATTTGCTCAGTAATAACATAGGCATTTATTTATATTTAAACAAACAGATCGATTTAGATAATTTAAATAAACACAAATATTTGATGGAAAAAACAATAGACTCCAATCAGAATATGATTTTAGACCACCACCATGACTGACCAACAATAAAATAAAATAAAACAACAGACTCACACTTTTAGATACCATTCTATCAGACAAACATACGGAAAATAAAATTTCCAAACTTAGCACATTTTTAGACACCCCCCTTACAAAGAAGATCCATATAAATTTGCACTAGTTAAAGCCTCAAGTTTAAGTCCAAATCATTTTGTTCTTCAACTATGTTAACTAGTTCATCTGCATTTGGTGAAATAGGAACATCGCCAATTGATTTATCAATTGTCTTGTACCATAAACTATAGTTTCATTTGAATATCTAAATGTTGAATTTGAACCTCCAACTCTGTTCTTCTTTCCATTTGTACCATATTCATTGGCGGTGCTCTGCCCCTGCTTATTGGTACAACATTATTTCTTCTTGCCATTTGTTGTCTATCGATTGTTGATGTTCTGTCCTTTCTTATCGGGTTGTTATAATTCAATGATGATATTGACAAGATAACAACACCATCATTTCTTCGCGAACTCACATGTTGTGGGGTCGAAGGTTGAGTTGATGACAGATTTTCTGAAAAAAATTATTTGATGCAAATATAGAAAAACGTAGGATGGTATTTTGCGAACTCGCATGTGCTAGGGCCGCATATTGAGATGTTGACGGATTTTCTTGATAAAATGTTCCAGATGCATATGTTGGAGAAGGTAGGATAACATTTTATAAACTTACATGTTGTGGGGCCACATGTTGAGCAAACGACAAATTTTCCGTCAAGAAAATACTAGATGCATATACATGAGAATGTAGGATGATATTCCACTCAAGCGTTGATGGGTGAGTAGTTCGTACATGATTCATGAATTCCATATGAGTACGAAACGCTCCATTGCATAAAAGACATCGAAGTAATACACGAGAATGTATTAAAAATGAAGGAGAAGAAAAATTTGCATTATTCATATTTGATGTATGAATGACCAAAAATTTCTCTAAAGTAAGAATTGATATAGAAAAAAAAAAACCAATTATGTACTATAATTTCAAAAAATATGAAGAGAATTTATAGGCTACTCATGGCATAACTCCCTCTTTCCTTTATATTTATTCTATTTTTGTATTGAGTGACAACTTTGTTACTAAAATGTATAATCTAATGATTTCATTTTCCTGATTTGTTGCCTATATATAACTCTTCTCTTGTAACACTCAAAAAGGAAAAAATATGTTTTCTCTCTAAGTAGACAAACTTTAGAAGAGGAATATGTTCTGTTGAAATTGATCAAGGGAACTGCTTTAAATAACCAAAGAATTTATTATCATTTATTTGTATTTAATACATTTTGACTTATGAATTTATAATACTTTAGTTATCACTAGATTGTAGTAATTATCAAGAGAAACATAATTCTATATTAATTTTGGATAAGCTATAATTGTCTTACTGGTAAGTGATATTATCTCAATTAATTATGACATAGAATGAAAATAACATTAATATGTCTCAACATTAATTGTAGAATTGAATAATTATAAAATAGAAAAAAATATTTATAGCAGTAAAAATATAATAGTTATTTTAATTATTCTTTGTCCATACAAAGTCATAATTTAGATTAAAGTAATATTTTTCATTTTACCAATATACAAAGTAATAGTCAACAATTATATCAGAGTTGGCTCATGGGAAAAGAAGAGAATTAATGTTTGATGGACTTAATTATAAATCACTATTTTTCTTCTTGTTTAGAAAAAATACCAAAGATAAATCCACCTTTTCTATTTTTTATTATTTTTTAATATTGGTTTCTTTAGGAAGATTAGCATTTATAAGCAATAAATAAAAGTTGTGTTTTATTTTTAATGTGAAAGCATTGAAAAGGAAGAAGAATATAAAAGAAGGTAAAAACTTTCAATTAATATGAAAATATATAAGTATTGAAAATTGATGAGTCCACAAATTGGACTCATTTAGGTCTTTGTTTTGATGGAAATAGTGTCCTTGAATGCTTGTTTTACCCCAATACCTGATTAAAATGCTGAAGTTTCAGGTATTTGAAGTTTTAGTGGAAGCATGGACACTTAGCCGCAAAACGGAGCAAATAAGGCTGAAAAGAACAAGAAATGGAATCCTGCGGATCACCGAGTTTAACTTGGCAAGTCGCCGAAACGACATAAGGCGCCCTTCGTTCCAGTACGCGAAGCATTGAAGGAAGTGGATCAAAAGGCGAGGAAAGGAGCAGTCGGTGGGTTGCCGATCAGTTCCACGAAGCAGTACTGTACCGCCCAATGATCCAGAATGCAAGGATGCTAAAGGCAAGACACTGAAGGCGATGAGCTAACCAAAGGGTGGATCGCCGAGTTCATCGGCAATCTCGACTAATGTCGCCGAACAATCCTCCGCAGCACAATCTGTGAAAACTATAAATACTATTTAGAGTTGTAGTCTTAAGAGAGATTGGAGTGTGGAACAATTATTATTATTATTTTCACTTCAGAACATATTCTAGCTAATATTTTCTCTCAAGTTTGGAGAGGGTTTTATGGATACATGAAGAAAGGAGTTCTTCTTTCCCTAAGTTGGAAGTGGGTCTTCTCTATTCACTTCCCTTTGCTTAATTGAAGGTTTAATTTCTTATACCCAGTTGATTTCATTATCATGTTAGTTATAATTTCTTACTTTTTGATGTGTGGCTAAAAACCCCCATTCTTGGGGTGTGATTTAGCAAATATGGGTTGATATTCTTGTTGGGTCTTGCTTGCTGATAGGTTAGATGTATGTTAATGGTGATTTCACCTAGTGGTTGTGGTTTAATCTAAAGGATTTGTAGTTGCCAATACAAAGCCACCCATGTGTTTTCTGCTTACCTGAGAAGGAGGTCGCGAAACCAAAACCACTAGATTGATGGCCTAAGGAGTGGGTCGACATGAGGTTCAGCCCAAGAGGGTGAGCCCTAGTCCCATATCCTAACACTCAACTCGAGAGAGTGAGTGGGGTAAGGCGTAGGCTGGTCTTCATGCGGCAAATGGGTGTCCGAGAGGAACGCATTTGAAACGGAGTAAGTTGCCCAAGA
>NC_064282.1:72573834-72626500 GCF_019186545.1 Solanum stenotomum | reverse complement strand
ACCTGGTAGGGGATGGGGTGAAGTTAGAAAAAAATTATTTCTTTATTTAAAAATTCTTCTTTACTAGGTTTGAGCATTTAATTATTTGAATATTTTTTTAAAACTATATATATATGTGTGCGCGCGCGCGTCACATCAGCAAAAAAAATCACATATGCATAGGTGGATGACATATGGCATAAGATAGGTGTTTTTAAATTGCTTAATCAAGTAGATGTGTGTTTTTAAGACCGTCAATAGTTGGAGGACTAAAGTAATAATTCACACCAAGTTTACGGGTATTTTTTTAATACTTATCTCATGTTAAAATGAGTAAATTGCAAAATTGGTGTCGGAATTCATACGAATACTCACTTTGAAATCACGATCTAGGCCATACTTAAAATCTTTTAAGTCTATCTATTTAAAATATGTTAGCCGTATATATCATTTTGCCCAAAGTTCAGTCACAATTTTTCTAGCTTTCAGATATCGCATGTCTAGTTATTACGAAGTACATGAACATGAAAAATAAATAAAAAAATTGAGTACAAATTTAAATAATGATATCCAAAATATTAAAATTTTGAGATATTTAAAGCTTAGTGAACCAATTAATTAGCAGTCGCACCAGGTAGTCCTACTAAGACAGTAGAAAACTACCTACTATAAAGTTTGCAATTTATGTAATATTTTGTATCGAAACCATCAAGCTAAAATGAATCGATGAATCAAATAAATTCGAAGAAAAAAAAATCTCTTGTGATATGGTTTGATTGGTTTTGCGTCGAAAAAAAAATCGATCACTCTTAAATTAATTTATAGTTTTCAATGTTTAGATATATTATTTTAATTTGGGCTTGTAAATACTTTATTTCGTATTCAGATCGGAAAATACAATTACATTGTTATAAATTTCAGATTAGAAGTTAACAATCTACTCTGTAATATTTTATTTTGTATTCAGTTTGACCGTAGCCTTTGATCTTATAAATTTAACATATTGAATGTTGATATTTCAATGAAACTATTTTGCACTGATGTGATTTTTTTAGTCTTTCTGAAGATTTCTATTCATAACATTTTTAGGTTATAGTATATCACATATAAATTAGTTACTCCATCCGTTCAATTACATACATAACTCGTGCACTAGTTATATATAAATAGGAAGAACGTATAATTTTGTAATAGAAAAATCATATATCATATATCAACATATTTAAAGCCTATTTAAACTAAACTTACTATTACAAATTATAAAAAAATGAAAAGATGATATATACATGTGTGAAATAGTACCTGACGGTGCACGAAGGCCTACGCATGAATTCTACTATCAATTACCAGTATACTACCCAGTGAAACACGGGTTTACAACTACTCAATTATTAAACCAAGTCTACTTGGGCACCAAGCAGTCGTAGAGGGGTTATAGATCCAATCCAGACTTTTGAACGATGAGACGATGTATTTTGACCAGAAATCCACAAGTTGTCGACACCCTTATGCTAGAAATCTCTTTTTCCTTCCATCATAAGCTTAGAGCAGCCTTTTGGGGTTTTCTGGGGTGATCCTTGTCTCTTTTAATGTTTTTGGAAGAAGAGAAAATAAGACTTCACGTTTTTTTATTTCTTTCCCGTCCATCCAACTTTGGTGGGGTCAGTCCCGCTAGAGCGCCACCGCCCTAGCGGTAGCTAGACCATTCTCGCGGGCTGAAGGGCCAAGTTTTTCCCCAACGTGTTTCCTTCCCTAATTAACGACGGTTCGGGTCGTTACAACAACAATCTCATTTGTATTTGAATCTCCAACTCACCTTATTCTTTACATTTGTAACATATACATTGTCGTTGCTCCGTCCTTGCTTATCGGTACAACTCAATTTTTTCTAGTCATTTATTGTTTATCGATTATTGGTGCTCTGTCATTTTTATCGAGTGGTTATGACTCGACGACGATGTTGGCCAGATAATCATGTGATCATTTCTTCGTGAAGTCACATATTATGGGGCCGCAGATTGAGCAGATGGTAGATTTTCATTAAAAAAAGTATTTAATGCATATACATGTGAACATAAAATATTATTTTGCTTGAAAAATAATGGATAAGTAGTTCATACATGATTCATGAATTCCATATGGGTATGAAACACTCCATATCTTAAAGGACATCGAAATAACAGATGAGAAGGTAATGAAAATGAAAGAGAGAAAATTTGCATTATGCATGTTTGGAGTCTGAATGACAAATAAGTTCTCCAAATTAAGAAATTGTATGGAGGAAAATACCGATTATGCACTATAATTTTGTAATATAATGATTTCTTTTGCCTAATTTATTGCTTATATTTAACTCATTTATTGCAACACACATCTAAAAAAAATATTTATTTTTTCTCTCTAAGTCACAAATTTTAGAAGAAGAATAAATTTTCTCTCAAAATTGATCAAGTGTACTCCTTATATAACTAAAGAATTTGTTGTCAGTTATCTTTGTTTAATGCGTATTTCCCAGAGTTCATTTACCTTTTTTGTTTGGCTTTCAGTTATCACATGTCTAAAGTTATTACGAACCAAATAAATATGGGGAAATATTTAAATATTGAGTACAAATTAATAATGGTGTCCAAAAAATCAAATTACATGCATAACACGTGCACTAGTTATAAAAACATAGGAAGAACATATAATTTTTATAATAGAAAATACATATATCGTATATACTATATCAACATATTTAAATCTAATTTAAACTAAACTTACTATTACTAAATGTATAAAAATTTAAAAAGGGTATATGCGTGAAAGGTGTACATAAAAATGAATTATAATAAATATACAAGTGATACATCTACAAAATAAATGCGTTAGTTACTTTAAATATAATAGAAATACTATTTCATAATAGAGAATCATATATCGTGGAATGACATATTTAAAAGTCATTTAAACTATACTTAAAAAATATACTGAAAAAAATGATAGATGATACACGTTCAAAATTTGTATCTTCTTTTCATTGGTACCGTCAACAACAATCTCATTTGTATTTGAATCTCCAACTTTGTTTCTTCTTTTCATTTGTAGAATATTTATTGGTGGTGCTCCCCCTCCTTATCGCTACATCACTTTTTATTCTAGCCATTTATTGTCAATCGATTCGTAGTGCTCTGTCATTTCTTATTGAGTGGTTATGATTCAACAATAATGTTAGCTAGATAACCAAAAAATTATTTTTTCACAAACTCGCATATTGTGGGGCCAAAGGTTGAGTTGATATAGAATTTTCTGAAAAAATAAATGTTGGATGTACATATAGGAGAATGTAGGATGACATTTTGTGAACTCGCATGTTGAGATGATTTCCTTGTAAAAAAAATTTTAGATGCATATACTGGAGACTGTAAAATAACATTTTGTAAACTCACATGTTGTAGGTCCGCAGGTTAAGCTGATGGTAGATTTTCAATCAAAAAAAGTATTGGATGCATATACGTGCGAATGTATGATGACAGAGTAGTTCGTACAAGATTAATGAATTCCATATGAGTACAAAACTATTCTCCATAGCATAAAAGACATCGAAATAATAGATGAGAAGGTCATAAAAATGAAAGAGAAGAAAAACTTGCATTATTCATTTTTGAAGTATGAATGACAAATAAATTCTCCAAATTAAGAAATTGTAGGGGAGGGGGGGGGGGGGGGGNTTAGAAAAAGAATATGTTTTCTCTTGTAATTGATCAAGTGCACTTCTTATATAACTAAAAAATTTGTAGTCATTTATCTTTATTTAATATGTATTGCCCAAAGTTCATTCACCATATATATTAGTCTTTCAGATATCGCATGTCTAAAGTTATTATAAAGTAGATTAATGTGAAAAAAATTATTCAAAATTTGAGTACAAACTAAATAATGGTGTTGAAACAAAATCAAACTAAATTCATAACACGTGCACTAGTTATATAAATATAGAAAGAACATAAATTTTTATAATAGAAAATACATATATCATGTATCAACATATTGAAATCTCATTTAAATTAAACTTATTATTACCAAATATACAAAAAATAATAGGTGATATATGTGTGGAACACATACATAAAAATTAGATATAACTAATATATATGTGATACACGTACACAATACGTGCATTAGTCACTTTAAATATAAGAGGAATACCTTTTAATAATAGGGAAACATATACAGTAGAATGACATATTTAAAACTCATTTAAACTAAAATTACAAAATATAACCAAAAAAAAAAGAAAAAAACATGGCAGATGATGCACATGTCAAATCTATATCTTCTTTTCATCGGTACAATTAACAACAATCTCATTTGTACTTGAATGTCACACCCCAAGCCTACATCCTGGGTGCGACGGACACTCGAGAACCATTCTTGGCCCCAAGTGAACTTTGGTCAGGCTTAACTCTTAGCAGAAGACTTACTCATACATAAGATGAACTCAAAAGCACAAATTTACTCAACGGCTCAAGGAAATACTCTGAATATTTTAGAAATAAAACATTCAACTAGCCAAAGAGGCAACTCAAGTCTCAACATAAACAACTGAAAAATGAAAACACTCATGCAATACTGTCTATCTATATATGATGCCTCTAATACTATGAGGGATGTCGGGACAGCACCCCCGATCATCCTAACAAACTGAAATAACTGAATATAAATAAGGGATCCTCCGGAAGAAAGGAGGCTCACCAAACAACTCTAGAACTCAACTGCATCAACAAAGTACATGTTGCTGATCCTGGTTACTTGTATCTGCATTATAAAAGATGCAGGCCAAATGGCGTCAGTACATGGAATATACAAGCATGCGAGGGAAAATCCAAAACATGACATAAGCTTGAACTAGAACTCAAGAAACAACTTACCTCGTCTCAACTCAACTCAATTTCAATATAAAAGCAATAGCAATAATGCGATATAAAGAAAAGCTTTTAAAACAGTAGATAACAACTCAATGTATTGAAAAATACAATGTAACTCAGTTTGTATGTAAAAATATAAAATAAATTGTGTTTGGGAGATTCTCTAACTGACAACCATAACTATGAGCTATGTGATGATACAACGTCTCGCCCACGCTGCCAGAACTCTCCTATACCTTGGTGGGGTATAGAACTCCTCAACTAATTGGATCCACTAGTCTATGTTAACAATGCAATAAAGAATCATCTAAAAAGTATGACCCTTTCTACCCACATTGGCTACATGGTTTATGGGGGCTGTGATTTGTTAGAACTCTCCCCCATATCATTGCTCAATACTACTCCCAAAATATAACTTAGCTCATTATGTTTTATAGAAAACATTTCTTCATCCTCAACTTTGAGATTATTACTCAAAAGGTTTCTCTAAAAAGAGATAGTACTCAAAATTGCTCATGAACTCTTTTGGAAATCGGTGTTTCCTCTTTTCTTAAATGTAAAAATATTTCTCTTAGGAATACTTAGTTCCCATATATCATTGTCAAGAAAATGAATTTAGCTCTACTCATTCTCAAACTAAATTTCTCAAGTCTTAAAACAAGTTTAAAAGATTGTAAAAAGACTTCTTAAAATGACTCGAAAAACTCTCAAGACTTGACTCTTAACTCTACCTTGAATTTGAATTATGAATTCGATGTGATAAAGCATGTTATGAACGATATCTAGATGTTTAGAAGTAGTTTAGAGTAGTTAGAATCAAAGGGGAGTAAACATACCCTTTGAAAGAACTCAGATGGGCTAAGTGATGGAGAGCGGATGGCGGCAGGTTGTCACACCCCGATCCTACACCCTGGGCGGGACTGGCACTCCAGAACCATTGCTGGCCCTAAGCGAACCCTTGGTCTGGCTTAACATATAGTGAAAGACTTAAATAACAAAGAAACAGTCTCAAAGGACAACTCATGTAATATCTTAAGGAAATATTAAACTAGCCAAAATGACAACTCAAGTCTTAACGTATACAACCGAAAATGGTAAGACTAAAGAACTATAACTAATTTTTTATGAAGCCTCTAAAACAATGAGGGGTGTCGATACAAGACCCTCGATCATCCTAACAACTGAAATACTAAAACAAGTTAATAAGGGATCCTCCGAAAAACAAGGAGGCTCACCAACTGACTCTGAGTGCTCAACTGGGTCAATGAGGCGCTGGATGCTGATCCTGGTTACATGTGTCTGCATCATAAAACGATGTAGGCCAAATGGCCACAGTACATTCAATCTACGAGTATGCGAGTGGAAAACTAAACATAACATAAGCTTGAAAGGAATCTGAAAAGAACACTTACCTTAGCTTTATTCAACTCATGAATACTTAACTCAAATGCAAAGCAAAACAACAATATAGGTGCAATTTATACAAAGCATTTAAAACAGTAGATGACAACTCAATGTATTATGGAAATACAAAAGCAACTCACGTTATATATAAAGTAATATAACACTGTGGGAGTTTCTCTAATTGACAATCATCACTATGAGCCTAAGTGATGATACATCTTCTCACCCACACTGTCAAAATAGTCCTATACCTTTCCGGGATATAGAATGCCTCAACTAAGTAGATCCACTAGTCTATGCTAAAAAGCACTAAGGATTCATCTAAAAAGTATGATTCTTTCTACCCATGATGACTACATAGTGTATAGAGACTTGAGTTATTATGAACTCATCCCCATATCGGTGCTCAATACTACTCCCAAAATATACTCAGCTCATATGTTTAAAAAACAAAACTCTTTCTTTGGTTTGAGATAATTACTCAAAAACTACCTCGAAAGCTCTCTTGGAAATCGGTGTTTCCTCTCTTGTTCAAATGTGAAAACATTTTAACTCTTGGGAATACTTAGTTCCCGTATAATATTTTGAAGAAATGAACTTTAATCTTACTCATTACTCAACTCAAAACTCAAGCCTTAAAACAAAGTTAAAACGTTTGTAAAAGACTTTTGCAAAACTCTACGAACTTCTATTGACTTGACTCTTAACTTTCCTTGAATTGGATTATGGATTCAAGGATCATGATCTCATGTTTATGGATGATTTCATGATGTTTAGATATAACTTAGAGTGTAGAAATCAACTAGAAAACATAGGTACGTTGCTACAAAACTAGTATGGAAAGAAGTGGGAAAAGGTGAAAGAACTGGGGTCCCTGGCGCTATGAGAGGCGCGGGGCACCAGAGGGTGAGTTTTAGGGACTGGTTGGGGTGCTCTTTCTGGCACGGCACCCTAGAGCCCAAATTTCAGACCCCCAATTGGGGCGCTCTGGATGGAGTGCCGCCCCAGGCCCCTACCCTGAAAACTCCAACTTTTCTTCCTCGTTTTTCAACTCTAAACCCTCTAATTTCACTTGGTTCTTTCCCCCAAACACGTAGGATCAACTATATCCTCAATATAAGTAAGGTCCTACTCAAAATCATACCTAATTTCATGAATCAAACTTCAACAACAAGAACCCACAAGATATCAAACGAATTTCATCAAGAACTCATAATCTTATCTTTAAAAATGACACAATTATGCTGAATTGAATCATGATTGGTGTATGGGTGAACTTATTCAATGCTATGTGATCTCATATGGCTCTTAGTGATTGCCTCTTGACGAAATCCAAAACCTTAGTTTCAAGAACTTGACGATTCCTTGGTTCCTCATCTCCTTTCTCCTCTTCTTTTCTCTTCTCTCATAACCCTAACCCAAATTTCAAAAGCATAAACTGACCAATTTCAGTTTAGACCCCTCAGTAATTACCAAAACGAAATAATTTAATTGGGTATGGAAAATACCAAAATACACTTCGAAAATTATGGATTAGACTTTCCTTATCCAAACAGCCCAACTTCAAATTAGCGTATCTCCCTCATACTAAATCGAAATCGCGAAAAATCGGAGGCGTTGGAAAGATAATTCCAACATATTTCCTACGGTATCTTGAAGAACACATAACTCATCCTGAGCTAGGAATTATGGTCGTTTGAAGTTGACCAAAAACTCATACTTAACTTAATTTCACCAATTTTCCAGATTTTTCATTCTTTCCAAAAATGATATTTCTAATTCTAGCTCTTTCTAGTTCTTTCAAATAGCAAGGTGTTACATAGGTTACCCTGGCGCTCAGAATGGCGCAGGGCGCCAGCCATTGAACTACAGAATAGTAGCTAGGATGCACTAGCTGGCGTAGGGCCCCATTCCCCAAACTACAGAAGTACTTTTTCGGTGCACTGGTTGGCGCAGGGCGCTAGCCTCTGCACATATTTTTCTGACAAATTTTCTTTCTCGTTTTATGACCCTAATTCTCCTATAATCGAATGGTTTCTTCCCCAATCACTTAGATTCTAATACCCAACATAAGTACATGATAATCTACTCAAAACAACCCTCAAATCACTAACTTTTATCTCAAGGGCTCATCAAAATCCCAACAATCAAGATTAGGAATTGAATTTCAAGAAAACTTATCAAGAACTCAAATCCTTCAACTTTGAGAACGAAATTGCATTTAAATAGCATGATTGTCTTGTGGGTGAATGAACCCAACACTATAAGAACTCACATACCTCTTAGGGCTCAAACCCTTGGCGAAACAATCATCGATTCATAAGAAATCTCGACGAACGCCTTGAACCTTTTTCTTCTTTTCTCCTCTTTTCTCTTTTTGAACTTTCTTCTAAAACCTAAGCGTAATTAGGATTGTGAAAACTGAACCAAATCATTTTATATCCCTAAATATTTCCATAATTCGTTTTAAGCTAATGGGAAAAGGAAAAGACCAAAATACCCCACATATTTTTGGGTAACTTTCCTTAACTGGACATGCTTACTTCAAACAGGCATATCTTCCTCATATGAGCTCGAAATTTAGTAAACTCGGTGGTGTTGGAAAGAGGATTCAAAGACCTTTCATTTGATATATTATGGGCCACCTAACGCATCACGTATTGAAAGTTATGGTCATTTGAAGTTGATCCAAAACTCATAACTTATGCATAACTTGCAAAATTTCAGATTTTGCTCTTTCCAAATTAGTTCTTTCTATTTTTAGCTCTTTTTAAGGCGGTATGTTACAATATCTCCCCCTAGGGAACATTCATCCTCGAATGAGATCACTCTAAAGTAGAACTAAGGGTGGAAGCATTTAACACCCAACAATAACATTCAAAATGCAAATTAACACATCATTTCAACTTAAAAAGTATTGGGAAAAGAATTAGTACCTTCATTGGGAATCTCTTTGGGCTCAAAGAGATGTGGATATCTCTTCTTCATATCCTCCCCAGCCTCCCAAGTAGCTTCCTCAACAAACTGATTCCTCCATACGACCTTGATTGATGCTACTTCCTTGGTCCTCAACTTGTCAACCTGATGATCTAGAATTTGAATAGGAATCTCCCCATCAGACAGGCTACCCTTAATACCAATATTTTCAGTCGGTATAATAATTGAAGGATAACCCATACACTTCTTCAACATAGAAATGTGAAATACCGGATGGACTGCTGCTAACTCTGGCGGTAACTCAAACTCATAGGCTATATTGCCAATCTTCTTGGATATCTTGTAATGACCAATATACTGGGGACTAAGATTCCTCTTCTTACCAAATCTCATAACACCCTTCATGGGTGAAACTTTATAATAAACCCAATCATCTACCTTAAACTCTAAGTCTCTTCTCCTAACATCTGTATAGGAATTCTGACGACTTTGTGCTGTTTTCAACCTTTCTTGAATAGTCTTCACCTTTTCCATAGCTTGATGAACCAAGTATGGTCCTATCAACCCAGCCTCACCAACCTCAAACCATCCAATAGGAGATCTACATCTTCTCCCATAGGGAGTCATTTGGATGCTAAAGTGATAATTGTTGTTGTAAGCAAACTCAATGAGAGGCAAGTGATCATCACAATTACCCTTGAAAGTGATCAGACATCTCTCAACATATCCTTTAAAGTATGTATTGTGTGCTCTGCTTGACCATCGGTCTGAGGATGGAAAGCAGTACTCAGATTTTCCTTAGAACCCAAACCTTTCTGGAAAGACTTCCAGAATTGTGTGGTGAATTCTATCAGAAATTATGGACACTGAAACTCCATGAAGCCTAACTATCTCTTGAATATATAACTTGGCATGATCCTCTATTGTAAAAGTAGTCTTTATTGGTAAGAAATGAGATGATTTAGTCATTCGATCTACATTAACCCAAATTGAATCAAGTAGCCTGCAAGACCGCAGTAAACTAGTAATAAAATTCATATTGATCATCTTCCACTTCCATTATGGAAGGTCTATGTTTTGAGCCATACCTTCGGGCCTCTGCTGTTGTACCTTGACTTGTTGACAATTCGGGCACTTAGCAACGAACTCTGCAATACCTCTCTTCATACTAGCCCACCAATAGACAACTCTCAAGTAACGATACATCTTTGTAAAACTTGGATGTATAAAATATCTGGAGCTATGAGCTTCCTCCATAATCCTCTCTTGAAATTTATCCAACCTTTTCACACACAATCTACCTTGATACCTCAATACACCATCTGCCCCTTGTTCAAAAGCCATCACTTTTTGCTTATGAACATTTGCCTTCAATAAAGAAAAATAGGATCTTGGTCTTGTTTCTCTTTCACTTTGGACACTAGTGATGATTCAGCCCCATTCATCACCACCACTCATTTTTCATTGGAATCCATCAACCGGACTCCCAATCAAGCAAGTCTATTCACATCTTTTGCTAATTCTTTATTGTCCTCCTCAACATGGGAAGTTTTACCCATAGACAACTTGCTCAAGGAATCAACAACAACATTAACCTTACCTAGGTGATAAAGAATACTCATGTCATAATTCTTGAATAATTCCAACCACCTCCGATATTTGAGATTAAGCTCTTTCTGACTGAAGGATTTTGTAATCGGTGAACACATCTACATGAACACCATACAGATAGTGTCGCCATATTTTAAACGCAAACACTACAACAACCAACTCTAGATCACGGGTTGGGTAATTCCTCTCGTGAATCTTAAGTTGTCTAGAGGCATAAGCTATAACTTTGCAATTCTGCATCAGTACACAATCCAGTCCAACTCTGAACGCATCACAATATACCAGAAAACCTTGTGTACCTTCTGGTAAGGTCAATACTGGTGCAGTAGTCAACCTAGTTTTCAATTCCAAAAAGCTTTTCTCACAAGCTTCAGACCATTAAAACTTAACTGTTTTCTAAGTCAACTTAGTTAACAGGGATGAAATATATGAGAACCCCTCGACAAACCTCCTATAATAACAAGTCAATCCCATGAAAATCCTAATATCAACACCGCTAACTCAAGCCAAACCTCACACTTAGAAAATTTAGCATACAACTCTCTATCCTTGAGAGTTTGAAGAACTACTCTGATCTGACTAGCATGATCTTCCTCATTCCACGAATACATTAGAATATCATCAATGAGTACGATAGTAAACATATCTAGATAAGTCTTGAATACTCTGTTCATAAGGTGCATGAATGATGCAGGAGCATTAGTTAGTCCAAAACACATAACAACAAACTCATAATGGCCATAGCGGGTCCTGAAAGTTGTCTTAGGGATTTCACTTTCTCTTACTCTTAACTGATGATAGCCTGATCAGGGGTCTATCCTAGAAAAACAAGTGACACCCTGAAGTTGATCGAAAAGATAATCAACTCTCAGAAGAGGATACTTATTCTTGATAGTAACATTTTTCAACTAACGGTAATCTATACACATTCTAAGAGAACCATTTTTCTTCCTCACAAATAAGATCAGAGCTCCCCAAGGTGAGACACTTGGTCAAATAAAGCCTTTCTCAAGAAGATCTTACAACTGCTTTTTTAACTCTTTCAATTCGGCTGGAGCCATTCTATATGGCGGAATAGAGATAGGACAAGTATTGGGAAGAATATCTATACCGAAGTCTATTTCTTTCTCAAGACGGACTCCAGGAAGATCGTCTAGAAAGACCTCTACGAACTCACTCATAACTGGAACTGACTAAATATGTGTTGTCTCAACACTAGAGTCATTAACTCGGACTAAGCGATAGATGCACCCCTTGGGAACTAACTTTCTCGCCTTAAGGTACGAATGAAATGACCCTTAGGAACTGTTGAACTACTCCTCTACTCTCTGACTGGCTAAGTAGGAAACTGGAACTTAATTACTCGAGTTCTACAATCAACTAAGGCATAACAGGCATGAAGTCAGTCCATACCTAGAATAACATCAAAATCTAGCATGTCTAACTCGAGTAAGCCAGCCATGGTGTCTTTGCGATAGACAAAAATGGTAAAATCACGATAAAGTCTCTCAGCTAGAATAGATTCACTAACAGGTGTAGAAACACTAAAGGGCTCAAAAAGTTGTTCGGGAATAATATTGAACCTCATAGTTATATAAGGAGTCACAAAAAATAGACTCGCACATGGATCTAGCAATGTATATACATCAAAAGAAAAGAATTTGATCATACCAGTGACAAAATCTGGCGAATTCTCTTGCTCTTGGAGACAAGTGATAGCATATAGATGGTTTGCTCCTCCGCATGTCCCTGAAGTAGCTTCTCTAGGTGCAACTCTGTCTAGTAGGGCCACTGAAGAAGATTGGGCTCTATTGCCCCCATTACCGCTACCTTGCCTATTCTTTGGGCACTCTCTCATGAAGTGACAATTCTGACCACACTTGAAGCAACCAGTAGAGCCATTGCAACACACTCCTGAGTGGTTCATACCATACTTAGCACAGGCATGAGTCTCATTACCTCCTTGTGCCATGCTACCTTGAGACTCTGCAGATCTGGCTCTGAAATTCTACTAATTGTTATTCTTGAATTCACTTATGTTCCTTGGTGCAGGTGCACTAGTAGATGATGGAGCAGGTCCATTTCGCTTTTGCTGGAAAAACGACCAGTTCGCATTACTCTTCTGTTGTCCGGACTCGTTCCCAGTTGTCTTAGCTTTCTTGTTTCGAAACACTTCTCTATCTCTCAGCTTATCTTCCTCCACCTGCAACACATGGATCATAAGTCTTGCTATGTCCATGTCTCCTATCAACATAATTGCCTTACCCTCTTTGCTTAACAGACGAGACAACCCAGAAACTAACAAACTCATCCTTCTCCTTATAGCTGCAACAATCTCTGAAGCATAGTGGAATAGTTGAGTAAACTTAAGGCTATACTCATGCACACTCATAAATTCCTACTTAAGAGTGAGGAATTCTCTTACCTTTGTCTCTCTCACAGGGAAAGAAACACCCCATGAAGGCACCTTCAAACACAGCCTAGCTCACAATTGGTGCACCCTTGGCTCTACTCTCTTCCATTGATCGTACCATACTCTAGCAACACCCTTCAGTTGGTATGCAACTAGTTCCACTCTCTCAGCATTAGCAAATATATAACCTCAAACACATTATGCAACTCTTCCACAAAGTTTTCCAGATCTTCAGTGACACTCGAACCATTGAAATCTAGATGATTTATCCTTAAGAACTCACTGATTCTGGATGTATTAGCCACATCTTGTCGATCCCCTCTCTGCTGACCAAATTGATTGTCCACTACTTGAATCAATATCCAGATAGCATCCCCAAACTCAACATCAGTGACCTCTCATTGGGGTTGCACTTCTGGTGCATTGGGTACCTCTTGATATTGTGGATCAACATTCCTCGTAGTAGGACGACCTCATACATCTCTTCATAGGAATGATCTGAAAGATATGCAAAAGCACGAGTTAGAAAGAAACTTTATAGAGATGAACTCTATCGCGCGAAAAGAGTCTGAAAGAAGTAAGATAGTTCCTAAATGTCGCAACCTCCTAATTAAAGATCTGGCGCACTTCACACCGATAACTAGGACTCTATAGACACAACTTCATAGACACTCTAGGAATCTTGAAATTTTTTCTTTGATACCAAGTTTGCCATGCCACGAGCCTTCACACTAGGCGCGACGGGCACTCGAGAACCATTGTTGGCCCCAATCGAACCCTTGGCCTGACTTAACTCTTAGCGAAAAACTTACTCATACATAAGATGAACTCAAAAGTACAACTTTACTCAATGTCTCAATGAAATACTCATAATATTTTAGAAACAAACCATTCAACTAGCCAAAGAGGCAACAACTCAAGTTTCAACATAAACAACTGAAAAATGAAAAGACTCATGCACTACTGTTTATCTATCTTTGAAGCCTCTAATACTATGAGGGATGTCGGTACAAGACCCCCGATCATCCTAACAAACTGAAATAACTGAATATAAATAAGAGATCCTTCGGAAGTAAGGAGGCTAACCAAACAACTCTGGAACTCAACTGAATCAACGAAGCACTGGTTGCTGATCCTGGTTACATGTATCTGCATCATAAAAGATGCAGGCCAAAAGTAATCAGTACATGTAATGTACGATCATGTGAGGGGAAATCTAAAACATGACATAAGATTGAACTGGAACTCAAGAAACAACTTACATCGTCTCAAGTCAACTCAATTGAAACTCATTTCAATATAAAAGTAATAACAATAATGTGGTATAAAGTAAATCTTTTAAAACACTAGATAACAACTCAATGTATTGAAAATACAATATAACTCAATTTGTATAACTCAGTTTGTATGTAAAAATACAAATAAACTATGTTTGGGAGATTCTCTAACCGACAACCATCACTATGAGCAATGTGATGATACAATGTCTCGCCCATGCTGCCAGAACTCTCCTATACCTTGTAGGGGTATAGAACTCCTCAACTAAGTCGATCCACTAGTCTCTGCTAAGAAGGAAATAAGGAATCATCGAAAAAGTATCACCCTTTCTACCCACGTTGGCTACATGGTTTATAAGGGTTGTGAGTTGTTAGAACTCTCTTGCATATCGGTACTCAATACTACTCCCAAAATATAACTTAGCTCATTTTGTTTTAAAGAAAACATTTTCTCATCCTCAACTTTGAGATTATTACTCAAAAGGTTCCTCTAAAAAGATATAGTACTCAAAATTGCCCATGAACTCTTTTGGAAATCGGTGTTTCCTCTTTTCTTAAATGTAAAAACATTTCTCTTGGGAATACTTAGTTCCCATTAGCATTTAAAAGAAAATGAACTTAGATCTACTCATTCTCAAACTCAAATGCTCAAGTCTTAAAACAAGTTTAAATGATTGTAAAAAGACTTTTTAAAATGACTAAAACAACTCACAAGACTTGACTCTTAGCTCTTCCTTGAATTGGAATTATGAATTCGAGGTTATGATTCATGTTATGAATGATTTATAGATGTTTATAAGTAGTTTATAGTAGTTAGAATCAAAGGGGAGTAAAGGTACTCTTTGAAAGAACTCAGATGGGCTAAGTGACGGAGAACGGGTGGGGGCAGGCGACCCTGGCGCTATGAGTGCCGCAGGACGCCAGCCCTTGAACTACAGAACAGTAGTTGGGGCACACTAGCTGGCATAGGGCACCTATAGAAGTACTTTTTCGGCGTACTGGTTGGCGGATGGCGCCAGCCGTTGCCCAAATTCTTCTGACAAATTTTCTTTCTAGTTTTTTGACACTAATTCGCCTAGAATCGAATGGTTTCTTCCCCAATCACTTAGATTCGAATATACAAAATAAGCACATGTTAATATACTCAAAACAATCCTCAAAACTCTAACTTTTTTCTCAAGAACACATCTAAATCCCAACAATCATGATTACAAATTAAATTTCATGAAAACTCATCAAGAACTCAATCCTTCAACTTTGAGAAAGAAATTGCATTAAAATAGCATGATTTGCATGTGGGTGAATGAACCCAACACTATGAGAACTCACATACCTCTTAGGGATCAAACCCTAGGCGAAACAATCCTCGATTCGCAAGAAATCTCGATGAACGCCTTGAACCTTTTCCTCTTTCTTATAAAACCCTAAGCGTAATTAGGATGGTGAAAACTGAACCAAATCATTTTAGACCCCTAAATATTACAATAATTCGTCTTAAGCTGATGGGATAAGGAAAAGACCAAAATACCCCTCATATTTTCAGGTAACTTTCCTTAACTAGACACGCTAACTTCAAACCGGCATATCTCCCCCATACGAGCTCAAAATTTAGCTAACTCGGTGACGTTGGAAAGAGGATTCAACGACCTTTCATTTGATATCTTATAGGCCACCTAACTGTTCTTATACCAAAAGTTATGGTCGTTTGAAGATGATCCAAAACTCATAATTTATGCATAACTTGCAAAATTTCAGATTTTGCTCTTTCCAAATTTGTTCTTTCTATTTTAAGATTTTTCTAAGGCAGGATGTTACATTGAATCTCTAACTCCGTTTTTTGTTTTTGTTTGTTGCCTATCCATTATTGGTGTTTTTTCACTTCTTATCGCTATAACTATGCTTCTTCTTACCATTTGTTGTCTATCGATTGGTGATGCTCTGAACCTTCTTATCAGATGGTTATGATTCAAAGACATAGTTGGCAAAACTAAATACCGAATGCATATACATGAATATATGTAGGATGAAATTTTGCCCAGATGATAATGGATTGATTTGTACATATTCATGAATTTCAAATGAGTATGAAGCATGAAGGGCAACGAATTAGTACAAGAGATTTTATTTAAAATGACGGAAACAAGTTTGCATTATGTATATTTAAAGTATAAATGACAATTTTTCTCTCTAAAGTAAGAAATGGTAGAGAAAAGTATCAACTATGTAGTATAACTTTGTAAAATATGAAGAGAACGTATAGGTACTTATACTATAACCCCCCCNCCCCCCCCCCTTAATTCTTAATTATTTTATGTATCTTTCATTATTGCAATGGTAAGTTCATAAAAATATTCCAATGAGTGATGACTTTGCTAACAAATTAAATTGTATGCGTCTAAAGTTTCTTTCGTGAAATACAACAAAGAAGAAAGGCAAATTGCAAGCAAACAACAATATTTGTATTTAAATTTATGTGAAGGTTACAATCTTTATATAATATTTACAAAAATGATATGCAATCCCCTGATTCTTCTCTTCACATATGTTCTTGATTTGATTGAATACTTGCGGCTCAACACTTGGTGCGAAGACTTCTTTGTATGTGGAAGACTTGCAGATCACCAATGAAGAAAAAGGATTCTCTATGCAATTATGTGTGTGTTCTTCTTTTTCTGCCTTTTTTTTGTTTCATGAGAACCCATTTATATAGTTGTGAGCTAGGGTTTTGGGGGTATTTCGGTCTTCAAGTAATTTTAGAGGACCTTGGGCTTGAAGAGCATGAATTGGGCTTGTCTTGTCAACTTAATGGACTGACCCAAATATAATTTGGACTTTATTTAAGTAATATATTTTGACCTAAATATTAATCCAACTTTATTAACCAGTAATTTGACTTGGTCAATATATCATGAATTTATGGATTAATCCAAAATTTATTATGGATTTATCAATAAAATATCACTGTCTACAAATTTCCCCTGCTTTGGGGCTTATTGCGCTGTCCAACTTGTTGAACCTTTAAGGACAAGGTTTGAAGTATTCGTGAAATATTTTTTTTTATGGAGTCTTTCAAAACTTTCCATATTTGATTACAATGGAAATTTTTTTCATAACTTGATTCCTATAGAAACTTACCATAATTTAGTTCCTAGGAAAATTTACCATAATTTTGTTTCAAATATGGTTTTTCTATAATTTGTAGGAACAAAATTTATGTACTTTTGATTTCTATAAATACAAATGCTCTTACAATGGTTGATTGTCAACTTGAGGCATATCAAACTCAATTTTCGTCACTATTTTTTCAGCACAGCACACCTGCGGTAGAAAATTCATAACCTATGGCAGAAATGTTGAAATCATGATTAGTTTGATTTTCCAGAAACTGGACTCAGAGGGCTACGACATATCTGAAATTCAAAATCAAAACCCTTCTGAGTTGATGGGAATTGATTTTTGAAGTTTGCTATCAAATCTGTCTTCTTCTTTTTTACAGCTCTATGCAGTCTCACCAAAACATCTCTATCTTGACGTAGGAGATTTCGAATGACGAGCGACGTGATTCTATAGGAACTAGACATCAAAGTCTACAACATATCGAAAAATCAAGGTAAAATCCTCATGAATTGATGATAAATTCTTTTTTGGTGATCTAACTGATTTTCCACAACATTCATAAGTTCACTTCTCTGCATCTTCACCAAAGAGCCGCCTATTGAGTCCTGTATTGACTGAGAATTATTTTCATCATCTTCATGGAGAGAGAACACAAAACTCTTAAGACAATACAACCATATTCATCATGACGAACGTGAGAGCATATGCCACAATTTTTTTCATGCCAATTAGATGCTTCATGCAATTGGCATGGTGAGACACATCACTTTTTTTTGAAGGTTTACAATGGACTGCAAACATTCTCAATATCATACAAAAAAAAGTGAGGGCTAATCCATTATTGACGAGGAATCACTTGATGCATCTTCATTTGTAGTTGAGATTTTGACGACGAATCATACTTGGTGTAATATTTTAGTGATTGTGGCTTTGGTGGAGATGAACCACACTTCGTGCATCTTCTTTTTCAACTTCGGCTTCGACGACGAACTATAGTTAGTGCATTTTGATTTTGCATTTGCGGCCACATATGATGCATCTACTTTTGTAGTTTCAACTTTGATGACGAACCATACTTGGTGCCTCTTCTTTTGCAATTGCAGCTTTAGCGATGAACCACACTTAGTACATCCTCTTCCACAATTGCGGCTTTGATGACGAATCATAGCTGGATCATCTTCTTTTAGAGTTGTGTCTTTGATGATGAATCACACATTAAATATCTTTTTTTTGTAGTTGTGGCTTCGACGACGAACCACACTTGTTGTCTCTACTTTTGTAGTTTCAACTTTGATGTAAAACCACATTTAGTGCCTCTTCTTTTGCAATTGTGGCTTTAGCGATGAACCACACTTAGTACATCTTCTTCTACAATTGCGGTGTGGGTGATCTTCTTTTAGAGTTGTGGCTTTGATGAACCACACATGAAATATCTTTTTTATTTTGCAGTTGCGGCTTTGACGATGAACCACACTTGATGACTTTTCTTTTGCAGTTGCGACTTTGACGACGAACCACACTTGATGCCTCTTCTACAATTGTGGCTTTGGATATAACAACACTTAGTGCATCTTTCTCTAAATTGAAGCTTGGCGACGAATCACAATTTATGTCTCTTCTTCTGTAGTTTTGACTTTGCCGAGAAAGTGATTTTGGTGTAGTGTGTCCTAGTTCTGGAGAACAACTACTTGTCACATGATCAACTTCACAAATCAGACTTCAATATATGCCCCCATGCCAAAGATAGAGGCCCACTTATGGCTGCATCGACCCATAAAAATATTTGAAGTGATGATGTTTGATGAAGAGGTGATGCAAACTTGATAAAGACATCCAAGATGAGTTGACAATCACTTCTTGACGTTTGATTTTTTTTCTACTTAGACCTTTTGTATGGGATGATATGTCCATTTTTTCATCCCTTCCTTATGATTGTTGATGTGTAAAAACTCTTGCAATTTGAAGCAATAAAATATATTTACTTTACACTTCACTGAAAAGCATGTGAATTTTTTTATACAAAATTTGTCTAGGCCATTTATTTCAGGGTTTTAAACCTATTGAATTTTTTTTGGACCATATACATTTAAACTCATGAGGGCCAAGGGTAACAACTTGAAGATTTAACTCATTTTCATGGAGCTTTTCTAACTTGAAGACTTGACCCGAATTTGAGTAGCTTTGAAACTTGAGACTTAGCTCGAATTTGATGAGTTTCATGACATGCGTTTTAGACTCATGCATCGAGGAGCATTTTAACTTGAAGATTTTTGCTCAAATTTGGTGAACTTTATGACATGCATTTTAAGCTTATGCGTCGAAGAGCATTTTAGCTTGAAAATTTTGTTTGAATTTGATGAGCTATGAAACTTGAAGATTCTGCTAGAATTTTGATGAACTTTATGACATGCATTTTAGGTTCATGTGGAAGAATTTGGCGTGCTTCACTCTTTAGTTTTCTTCAACTTTGCGAACATGTGAGATAAAATTCATAACTTGGAGTTAGAGCGCCGGAATAATGAGCTTCTTTTTTTGTTGGAAAGATAACTTAGAGATCTCCAATCTGTATAAAAATCACACTTGTGAGATTTACGGATTAGTACAGATTTTTCTTCGAAGTTTGCTCAAAATCTGTGTGTTTGATTCTTAATTTGAAAGGATTAGAATGGCATTCACATGGCGACGTCATTTTTTTATTCTTATGACTGAACCTAGAGTAATAATACTTTAAGTTGCCTACGTACCTCTGTGAAGAGGATCAGGTCATTACGTAGTTCAGAGGTTGACTTTTAATTATTATTATTTTTTGTGTCCTAACTTTTGCCTAGGCCGCCTCTTTCAAGATTTTCAACCTAGCAGACATTTTTTTTGGAGTCATACACAATTTATACTCTTGCAGGAACCGAGTATGACGTCGCTTCAAGGAAAGTACTTCTTCAAGAGTTTGCCATTGATGACATGAGTTCGCAAGCCATCTACATCTTCTTGAAGTTCACTTTCATCTTGTACAATGGCATGAAATTAAGAGCCGACACTTTCTACGTCTTCATCATATTGCTTTGTGTAGACTACAAAAGGTGATTTTTGTCACGACTAGAGCCTACACCCTGGACGTTGCCGGCACTCGAGAACCATTTTTGGTCCCCAAGCAAACCCTTATCCTAGATGACTAAAAGCGAAAGACTAACTCAATCATACAAAGCTTAAAAACTGAATAAAATTCATGAAACTCAAATACAAAGCTTTAACTCAAATGAAAAACTCTGAATAAAAATAATATATTCAACTCGCCATAAAATAGGCAACTTAAGTCTTTAAACCATTTAACAAATAAATGACTAGACTTCTGAAACTCTACTGTCTATCTATGAAGCCTCTACCTGGCAAAGATGGAAGTCGGGACAAGACCCATGACATCCTAACAACTGATATAACTGAAAGTACAAGTGGAACCCTTCGGAAGCAAGGAGGCTCACCATAGCTAACTCGAACTGCATGCGGTATCAACGAAGCGCCTGTTGATAATCTTGAGTACTTGTATCTGCTTCATGAAATGATGCAGGACAAATGGCTAATTGCATGGAATGTACGAGCATGTAAGGGGAATTCTAAAGCATAAACATAAGCTTGAACTTGATAAAAAGGAAATAGATTTACCTCTTCCCAACTCACTCAATTAAACTCAACTCAAGAATATGATATTGAACTCAAAGGTATGCTACTCAACTCAAAGGTATACTAAAAACTATTCAAACTTACTCAACTTAGAAGTACTCAAGGATAAGATACCAACTCAGTAATAAGGTTCCCCACTCAGTGAAACATAGCTGAACTCAAGATAATCAACTCAAGATAAAGCAACAATAAAAGATATAATAGATGGAAAACTTTTTTAAAAAGTAGATAGCAACTCAATGTATTGAAGAATACAATAACAACTCAATTTGTATATAATAAAATATAATACAATTCTACGGGAGTTTTCTGACCGACAACCATTACTATGAGCTATGGATGATACAGCATCTCACCCACACTGCCAGAATTGTCCTATAACTTGCCGGGATATAGAATGCCTCAACTAGGTGGACCTACTAGTCTATGCTAAAAATCATTAAGGAATCATCTAAAAAGTATGACCCTTTCTACCCACGTTAGCTACATGTTTATGGAGACTTGAGTTATCTAAACTCATCCACATATCGGTGCTCAATACTACTCTCAAAAATATACTCATCTTATATGTTTAGAAACATAACTCTTTCTGTGGTTTGAGATTATTACTCAAAAACTAGCTTAAAAGCTCTCTTGGAAATCAGTGTTTCCTCTCTTGTTTAAATGTGAAAACATTTTACTCTTGGAAATACTTAGTTCCCAAATAATATTTTTAAGAAATGAACTTCACTCTTGCTCTTACTCAACTCAATGCTCAAGTGTTAAAATAAGTTTAAAAATGAAACCTCAAGAACACTTATCAAGAACATAAATCTTTCAATCTTTTATGGATGAATTCGGCTATGAAAATCATGTTTGGTGTGTGGGTGAATGAACCCAACACTATGGAAACTTACATACCTCTGAGGGATCAAACACATGGCGAAAATCCGCAACAAAACTCAAGAACCTCGATGAAACACCTTGATCCTTTTCTTTTTTCTCCTATTTTCTCTTCTTTTCTCTTGTTGAACTCTCAACTAAAACCCTAGGTGTATATTAGGATTATAAAACTGAACCTAATAGGATTAGACCCTTAAAACCTTACTAAAAATGATTTAAATCTGATTTGGTAAGGAAAAGACCAAAATACCCTTCACTATTTTTGGGTAACTTTCCTTAACTGGATAGCTTAACTTCAAAAGGGCATATTTCACTCATCTGAACTCGAAACATAGCTGATTCAGTGGAGTTGGAAAGATAATTCAAAGACCTTTCATTTTCCATCTTATAGCACACCTAACTCATCATGTACTTAGAGTTATGGTCGTTAGAAGTTGACCAAAACTCATAACTTAAGCATAACTTGCAAAATTTCAGACTTTTCTATTTCAAATTTAGTTATTTTGGAACTCAAGGTGCTACATCTAGTGTCATTAACACTCAAGAAATTTTAAATTCCTCGGTAAAATGCTACTCACAACGAAGGATGTTCGAGTTTTAGCTCAAAATTTTTCCAGGGTGTTAAAATTTTGCCTTCAGTACTTCACCATGTAATACCACCTCATTCTAGAAGGTATCAGACTTTGAAAATCCTTACGGACATTTTGCGATATGGAAACACAGATTCTCTCATAGTCCTATTGTTTCTCCAAAGCTTATTTTCCTTCTTCAACAGCCCAAATCTCTCAAATACAGAAATCCCCGTTGTTGAGTTTCTAAGTCGTTCGTAAATAGAAGGCCTTTTGTTAGAAGCAACTGGTTCGTCTTCTGCAGTGATGTAGTTGTTGCTTACCCTTCTTATGGAGATGCGGATTGGTGGAGGTTGTTTGTATCCCAAACCTGCACGTTGTTGCCTTGCAGCAGGTTCTAATGGAAGCTTTCCCAATTTTGATGGTTCAGTGGGATTGTATCCAACTTTTGCCAATAGTCTGTAAGTTGTAATACCCTAGAAAAATTTGAGCTAAGACTCGAACCATTCTTCATTGTGAGTAATATTTTACCGAGGAATTTAAAATTTCTTAAGTGTTAAGATTACTAGATGTATCACCTTGAGTTCCAAGAAGATCTAAATTGGAAATAGCAAAATCTGAAATTTTGCAAGTTATGCTTAAGTTATGAGTTTTGGGTCAACTTCAAACGACCATGACTCTTAGTAAATGATGATTTAGGTGGGATACAAGAATCCAATGAAAGGTCTTTGAATTATCTTTCCAACGCCACCGAGTTTGCTAAATTTAGAGCTCTGAGTAAAAAGTTATGACTCATTTACTAACGACGCCCAAACCTGGCCGCAGCTCCGCGATGGCTCCTCGTTATGGAGCCAATACAGACCTCACTGCCTGCTGAAAAATTGTTCCGACTCCCAAGCTCATTTTATTTATTTATTTAGGGGTATTTTAGTCCTAAAAACCCTTAGCAGGTCATCTAAATTGCCCTAAACGTGAAGAAAAATCAGTTTTCATAAATCAAACCTTCTCTTCCACTCCAAAAATTCTACGCTCAAGGAATTCATGAAACACTAAGTCTAGGGTTCTTCTTCCAAGATTTTCCTTCAAGGTCTTCAAGAAGATGGTTCTTTCAGGTATGTAAGCTTCCATAGTGTTGGGTTTGTTCAACCACACACCAATCATGTTAATTTTAGCGAAAGTCATTCTAGAAAGTTGAAAGTTTGGTGTTCTTGAATTGTGTTCTTGAAATTGGCTTTTGTTCTTGTGTTTAGGTGAGACTGATGAGTCATTGAGGAAATCATGTTGATTTGAGAGTTGTGTTTAATTAGATTCTTGTGTACATGTATTGGGTATCTGAATCTAAAGAGAAATTGCGAAAAAGAATCGAATTTAGGTGAATTGGGGTTAGAAAAGAAGGAAAAAGTCGGACAAAAATAGTGTACGAGGTCCGCGATTTGTTCCTTCAGAGTGAACTTTTTCATGGGGATTTTTATTTTTATTTTTTTTATTTGAACGACCCTTGGGGGGGTCAGGGGCTTAGCAACACCCCCAGGCCTTAACATAAATAAAAACAAAGGAAGTACAAGGAGGGGGACATAAACCTAACCTCCAATCCTATTTTGGTTCATAAGTCGACCTTCCTACTAAGGATAGTCAACTTATTCCCGTTCTAAAAAGGAAAATCTAGACGCTAAGCACCTAAAAGAGAGGACTCCTCTCGATACAAAGAATCTAGAAATCGTAATTAAGGGAGACTCTCCCCTTACAAGGTAACAAAAGAAACCTAAACCTATTCAAAAAAGCTATAAATATCTAATCGTAGCCCGGTTGAAAAGGTTGCACATAACTTCAAGGAGGTTGTTTAATTCTTCTGAGTCTCTTTCTTCTGAAGTTTTGCATACCCATTTTTTCCAAAATGTAGCTTCCTCAAGATGCGCCTGGTAGTTGCTGATAAGTGTAGAAATGTTGAATAATATCTTGTCTATGGCTCCATTTAGATAAATGATCAGCTGTACAATTAGCTTCCCTGAAAGTATGTTTGCATTGGAAATACTCGCACTGACTACTGATATTTTTAAGTTCATGTATGTACTACTGAAGTTGCCAAGGTGCTGAGCTGTTGTGATTGAGCCATTTGCTAAGCAACTCAGAATCCACCTCCTAGATGATCTTCTTGTATCCATGTTGCACACACCAATTGACTCCATGTGCAGCTGCCTGTATCTCTGCTTTGTTGTTGGTACCAAATCCAAGGGGTATAGCATATGCATAGACTAAGTTCCCTTGGCCATCCCTTAAAATTCCCCCTCCCCCAATTTTTCCTGGATTGGTAATAGCACTACCATCTGTATTCAGTTTGTACACTCCCATAGTAGGTTTGTCCCAGGCAACTGGAAATATCTTAAGCTCATGCCTGCAGTTCTCTACCATGCTGATCACTTCCTTCCAATTGCTGGGCCATTGCAAGTATGGGAATACAGTGACAAATAATTGCATCATATCTTTGAATATGAGGTACTTGACTTTACCAATGCTGGACTGCTTGCCTCCATATTTAACTGAGCACCTGTTTTTCCACAAATTCCAGCAAATAAAGATAGGGAGTGCTTGATTTAATAGTTTGTGAACCTCATTGTTGTGTTGGCTACTTCTCCAATTCATCAGTAAGCCTCTCAAAGTGGTGCATGAGTGTTCAATTCCCAGCAGTGCTATATCGACCTTCCAAATGTGGTTAGCAAAATTTCCAGTCACAAGAATGTGATCAATATCTTCTCTCCCTGGTCTGTGACAGCAGTAGCAGTTGGCTGGCTCAATTCCAAAACTGGCGAGCTTTTTGTTGGTTGGCAGCTTGCCTCTCAAAGCTCTCCAAATAAAGAAAGACACTTTGAATGGGACATTTTTATGCCATATGAAGGTGTTGATCAGATCCTTGGCCTGCTTTTTTCTGATAGTTCCCCATGCAGATGATATAGAAAACTGGCCACTGTCTGCTGGAGTCCAGATTGCTTCATCAGGAGTTTCTTCATGATGTTGAATATGAGTATTAAGAATGATAGGGACAATGAGAGGAGGAGCATGTTGTTTCACTAAGCTTTCCTTCCATCGTCCTTCTTCAATAAAATAGGAAACTTGGAGATTGTTTAAACTAGAAATATTGTCCATGTGATCAGCCAAAGGTCCATTCCCAAGCCAATTATCCCACCAAAAGGAAGAACTTCCTGAGTAAATTTTCAAGGTAATGTGAGGCTCCACAATAGGTCTGTTTTTAAGGAGATATTTCCAAACCAAAGACTGGCCCGTATCCCATTTCTTAGCCACTGCATTGGCTCTTTGACAATACTTAGCTTTTAAGAATTGACCCCATAGAGAGTTCTTTGTCCTGAAGGTCCACCACTGTTTATATTGAAAGGAGGTACAAATATCAGAAAGGAGTCTCACCCCTATACCTCCTTCATCATAAGGATAACTGAGAGTTTCCCATGAGGCCCAATGATACTTTTTCTTTTCTTTGTCCATTCCCCAGAAGAAGTCAGCAGTGATGCTCTTCAGATATTTGACAGTAGTTTTTGGGGGAGATATAGAAGCCATAGTGTGAATAGGAATAGATTGCAAAACATGCTTCACTAAAGTGACTCTACCTCCAAAACTTAAAATTCTGGAATGCCATCCACTGATTTTCTTGACCACTTTGTCCACCAATTCAAAGTAATATATGATCCTTTGTCCACCAATGTATAGGGGGCACCCTAGGTAATTAATGGGACTCTCTTTCCTGCTAAACCCAGTGATCTCTTGTATCCCAGCAATGATATCAGGACTGGTATTTGAAGGGACCATAAATTGACTTTTGAATTTGTTTAGGAGTTGATCAGAAACTGCCTCATACGTAGAAATTGTCTTCATAATAAGCTGCACAGACTGCCTGGTCCCTGAGGTGAATATGATAATATCATCAGCAAAACTTAAATGGTTGATTTGAGGGCCTTTGAGCTCCATCTGAAACCCCTTATACATTTGATTCTGATGAAGAAGGTTCAGTATTCTGGATAATACCTCAGCCCCAAAAATAAATAGGGTTGGTGAAAGGGGATCACCTTGTTTGAGACCTCTTGTGGAGTGAAAAAAGCCATGTCTTTTGCCATTAATGATCACAGAGTACCAATTGTTACTCATAATTCTCCAGACCCTGTCAATGAAGAGTTCTCCAAACCCCATTTTCCTTTGGACTAGACAAGTATAGGACCAAGACACTCTGTCATAGGCTTTTGCCATGTCAAGCTTGATCACAACATTATCTCCTTCTTTGGTTTTTTTAATACCATGGATGATTTCTTAGGCCAGCATGATGTTTTCAGAGATATTCCGTCCCCTAACAAAACCCGATTGATTTTCTGAAATTAGGCTAGGGAGGATAGGAGCAAGTCTGGTGCTAAGAATTTTGGAAATGATTTTGTTGGAAAAATTGCTGAGGCTGATGGGTCTAAACTCATTAAGCCTGATTAGATGGTCCACTTTAGGGAGGAGAACCAAGCATGCATGAGTCATGAACTTAGGCATAATGTGACCTGTAAAAAAGGATTGAACTGCAGCCAGTAAATCTTCTTTAATAATACCCCAGCAAGACTGGTAGAATTTTCCTCCTATTCCATCAGGCCCTGGTGCTGAATGAGGATTCATGGACATTACCACCTGTTTCAACTCATCCATGGTTGGAATGTTGTCAAGGGCCTGGTTCTGATCTTGAGTAACCATTCTGGGAATGCACTGCAGAATATCTTCACTGATTCTGGCAATCTGCCCAGTGAATATGTTCTGAAAATATTGACACGCTTCTTTAGAAATATTGTCATCTCCTTGTAGCCAATCTCCTTCTTCTGTACAGATTCTATGAATGAAAAGTCTCCTCCTTCTTCCCCTCATAAGAGCATGAAAGTACTTGGTATTTGCATCCCCTTCCTTGAACCAATGTAACTGAGTTTTCTGTTGGAGGATTGACTGTTCCAGCTTTAAATATCTAATGTATTGGGCATTGATGTTATGCAGCTTGGACCTGTTTTCTTCCGTATTAGTAGTAATGAGTGTTTCTTCAACACCTCTGACATGTACTTCATACTCCTTTGCTTTTGCAAATATATCCCCATATTCCAATCTTGACCAACTACTCAGAGTGTTAGTCAGCCTCTTCATTTTATTGTGTAAGGAACATATGGGATTACCAGACACTTCATTTTCCCAACATTCCTGAACAGTTGCATAGAAATTAGGATTTTCTGTCCAACAGTTAAGAAACTTGAAATACTTTGTAACCTGATCTTGTCTCGTAATCATTTCTAACAATAGGGGGCAATGATCTGACCCCACTGATGGAAGTTGAGTAATAGTGGTTTGGGGCATAGTTTCAAGCCATTTGTCATTCACCATGGCCCTATCAAGCCTCTTCCAAATCCTAGCCTCCTCAGCCCTTTGGTTGCACCAGGTGAATGGTTGACCATTGTATCCAATGTCAATCAAGCCACACGCCTCAATGACACTAATAAACTCAAAGCTCTTATTCATGTTGTACTCCCTGCCTCCTTGTTTCTCTTGAGTGGAAGTAATCACATTGAAATCTCCAATAGTGCACCAAGAAAGGTTAATTTCAGAAACTTGCAACAATTTATCCCACAAAGGTCTCCGAAGCTGATCTTTGCATTTGGCATAAACATAAGAAATAATGAATTTCTCTAGGTAATCTGAATGCTTCAGTTCACAGGTAGTGTGCTGCTCATCAGTATCAAGAATATTACACTCCAACTCTCCAGCCCAAAAAAGCCAAATTTTAGCATTGGGATTATTGTGAGCCTTGTCCATATTAAGCTGAATTCTATAATTATTGATTTGAGAACTATCTGCAAAAGATTCAAGAATTACAATCATGGTAAGATTGTGTATTTTCTTGAGAGTTTGAATCATTTCCAAAGATCCTTGGGTGTTGATACTCCTAGCATTCCAACAAAGGGTTGTGATCGTCATAAACCTCTACTTTTAGCTCTAGTATTTGGTCCGCTAATTGTAGCAGATGTGCTGTTGGATTTAGTGGTTTGTCTTGTTTCCTTTCTTCCTCTAGGAGATAAACCTTGTTTCCTAGTGACTTCTTGAACCTCTTCTTGATATTCAGTGTGAAATGTGGAGCCAAAAGCCTTAATTAACTAGTTACTGATCTCCTCCTCTTCATCCTCATCCTCATCAATGGACTGCGTGTCGTGGTCATATTCATCCTCAGAGTTGTTGACCCCATACTCATCAAAATCCTCATCAACCTCATTCTGTCTCTGTTGCCTCTTGTCTGGATCAGATTCCTTTTGTTGTCTCTTTTTTATAGCATCTCTCCTTTTTTTGCTTAACCTGGCTTGAGACTTATTGTTAAAAGGCTTATCAGGTGGTTCCCCTGGGGCCTTAGTATGCTGTGGAGTCTAAAAATTTATTCCTTCTTTCTCTTGTTGAATACCAGTGATGTGCTTCCCTGCAATACCAGCTTGTAGCTATCCTGAGGACTAATTTCTGCAACTTGCTTTTCCTTGTCTATACTCTGTATATGTTGGTCCTCTGCATGCTGATTTTGTGTCTGGCTCTTCCTGTTTTGAGGGGTAGCAGGGGCTCTATAGTCTCTAAGATGGTCAGTGTATTCCCCCTCATGCAGAACATGAGTCAATTCCCTCCCTTTGGTTACCCCATCCTGCAAGTTAATTGGTTTCTCCTGTATCCCTCCATCCATCCCTCCAGAAACTTCAACCACATGCACAGCCGGCTCCACAAGTATAAATTTGGGGTCATGGGGTGTTGGGAGACTTAAGTCAATACTTGTAGTCTTGCTGTAATGACTGACTACTTCTTGGTTTTTCTGAATATGTTTTGTGTTGTGATGATTTGTTGATGGTGAATCCTTACTTGATTCATGCTTTGCTTGATCTTCTTGCTCCTCAGGTCGATTATTGGTGTCTTCTCCATCCTTGCCTGTAGTATGTTGTTCCTGCATATCTAAATCACTATAAATGTTATGAGTAGAAATGATGTGAGTCATACCTGTTCGAGCTTCTTGCTGTGGGGCTTGTTCCCTGCTTTCCTTATTTTGAGGTGATCTTGGCCTCCACACAGTCTTGATATTGCCCTGGTCCTGATTTTTATGTTGTTTCCTTTTCTGAGTCTGCCACTGGTCATCTTGTTCTTGATCTTCCTTTTCCTGTTGTACTTGTGAATTTTCATTGGCCTGGATGTCAATTTGCTTGCCTTCTCCTATGGTTAGATTAGTAATATTGTCTTGTTTCTCTTGTTCACCTTTGGGCTTACTTTTCTTGTTTGCTTCCATCTCTTTTCTTTTTTGGTACTCCTCATCCCTTTGCTTGATTGTACATGCCTGTATCATGTGCCCTTGATGCTTACAGTAATTACAATAATCTGGTATGTTGTCATATTCGATCGCTTGCCACTTTCCTCTAGTCAAATCTTCTTCATCATAACCAAACCAAATATATTGTTGCTTTTCTTTGGTAAGGTCAATCTGAATTCTTACTTTGGCCAGGCTACCTCTTGTTTTTTGAGCTGATACATTGTCGAGGTAAAGAACCTTCCCAATAGGAGACAAGAGGGCAGTTATGATTTCCTTCTTATAACAGTGCCATGGTAATCCTGGTAGGGATACCCATACTGGTACAAATGGAGTTTCCTCTTCAGGTTTGAAGGTGGGAGTCCAAGTTTGGATCCTCATAAGCTGGCCCTCTATGGTCATTTTTTGCTTCGTCCAAACAGTAATATAATCCAATTCATTATCAAGATCAATATAAACATGCGTAGAATTGTAATGAGCTATCTTGACTCCTCCAGATAATTGAGTTTGAATTATGAAACTCTTTCTGATCAGCTCCATCTTAGGCATTGCATTACTGAATTTTCCAATAAGGGTGAACCTGCAATCTATAGCCCAATTTTTCATAAAATCCTCCTCCTTAAATATCACAGCCATCTTTCCTTGCTTTGTTGTGACCTTAGGTTTCTCAAACATTATAGGAGCAGTATTTTTGGCCTGGTTGTATCTAAGTCTGGCAGCATAGGTTTGAACCACAGTGTATGGAGCAGGTTCTTGAACTGCATCCTTGTTAGGCTGGTGCTGCGCATTGTGTTTGTTAGGTTCCTTAGGAGGGGAGTGATCCTGAAACACCTGCTTATTATGTGGAACATGGGGATTATGTCGAACAAAATTATTGGAAATTTGGGGGAATTGACTTTGTTGAGAAGGGTGATTCCTAACATCCTTTCCATGGTTGTGCTGAGTGTCTACAGATTCCCTATAACCCTGTTTTGGTCTGATCTCATTGACCTGTACCTGCGTCTCGGTAACACTTTTCTGGGCAGCACTCATATGCTCAGTTGCATTATGATGCAACTGAGTCGAGACTTTATCAGTCACAGTGGCATTAAGTTGGGAATTAGAAGACTTACCAGTCTGCACCTCTCCAAGATTATGAAACTCACCAACACTCTGAAATTCTTTAATAGTAGACTTATCAGAAGATTTAGTGACCTTACCTGCTTGCATTGCCTCTTTCTGCAATTCTGGGCTTATGATGATCACTTTCCTGTTAATATGTTGGTCTCCTTGTTGTCTGCTCTTACCCTCCCTGTGTTGTTGTTCACTTGAACTGTTTTGAACTTGGTTTTGAACCTGGTCCTGCACTTGACTATTCTCCTGATTTAGGATACTAGTAAGTCGAGTAATATTCGCGTCCTCTCCTACACCTTGCACCTTTGATGTATTGCTATCATCCTTCTGCTCCAAATTGTCATGTTCATCATCAGCTTCGTTTAGATTTGATGGGCTTTTTTCCTTCTGATCACTGGGACTTGTAATTCCCTTCCCCTGCCAAGTGGAAGAAACATCCATGTTAAGATGTTGTTTATTATTGACAATTGTTACCTGGAGGTGGTTGTCTTCATCAGTGAGATTCTTTTGATACCTTTGGTCCTTTGTGGTGACCGGAGCTCCGGTGACCTTACCGTAAAATCTCTCGCCGGAGATTTCTTCATTAAAATGGTTAGAAATTTCAGTAAGATGAACTCCCTGGCCTGGGGAAGATTCCCCATTCGTTGAAATCGCATTCAGACCATTAGAACTTGGTCGAATATGGGGGCGCACGTCTGACGATTCCCAGGCGATTCCTTCCAAAATCGCCTTTGTAGATCTCTCAATTGGGTTGGTGGAAATCTTTGATTTTTGAACTGAAGATAGATCGTTAGATGTAGATTCAAGATTCCCTGGCGTTTTAACTTGAATCATTCTAGAATTTTCCAGGGAAATGATTTTACGAGCCCAGTCCAACTCTTGTTCTGAAATCGCAGCATGCATCGCTTCAATTCTTCGCAATTTCAAAGAGTTGTCGGACGATTCTGGAGAGGCGCCCGTATGGGGTTTGTTCATATTGGAGTTGCGCGTCGAATGGGACTGGTCCGGTGGCCGGAGCTGCATCCCCGACGGCTCTATCGCCATTTCGGTGAACTGCTACTTCGACCGCCTGGTGAGCGTTTTTTGAGAGCAAAATTTTTAAAGAGAGAAAAAAATTTTAGAAATGAGGAAGCGATATGGGGTTAGAAATTTAGGGGAATTGGGGTTAGGAAGCAAGATCGCGGACCCCACTGGCTCAAAAATTATTTCGACCAAATATTAAAATGCATCTCCGCATCGCGGACTTGCTTCCAGACAGTGATTTCTTGATCGTTTCTCATGTTTAATTATCTAAAAACACTCCTAATTACATTATCCTTTCTATCACAAATCATAACCTTGAATTCATAATTCAAATTCAAGGAAGAGTTAAGAGCCAAGTCTTGAGAGTTCTTTGAGTCTTTTGAGGAGTCTTCTACAAATTCTAATAACTTGTTTCAAGACTCAAGTAAGTGAGCATTAGAGTGAGGAGAATGTATTAATGAATCTACTTTATCATTATGAGATCCTTCATATCATGAACCATAACTCTTGAATTCATAATTCAGAGATAGTTAAGAATAGAGTTCAAGAAAGTCTTTGAGTTCGATTGTGAATCCTTTGAGATCAATTATCGATTTGAACTAAGTTTTGACCAAGTAAGTACGAGGATGAGAAGAGTCGTATACATGAGTTTCATATTGTTATGTAAACCCTCGAGTCGAGTCGTTCATGCCCATAAATTCCACATGAACTTCATAAATTGAGCATCTTTGAGAGGAGTATAATCTTCAATTTCTAAGTTTTTGAGTATCGAGTTCATAACCTTTTTGAGATTATATTCCTAATTATGGGACTATTACATGTTACCCATGAAGTCCTTGAGTTGAGTAGTTCATGCCCATAATTCCGTATGAACCCTATAAGTCGAGCAGTCTTGAGATGAGAAGCATCTTTGAGTCCCTGAGTTGAGTAGTTCGTGCCCATAATTCCGCATGAACCTCTGAGCTGAGCATTCTTGAAATGAGTAGTATCATTGAAGTTCTTGAGTTCTATCTATGGTTATTGAAAACCTTGAATTGAGTCGTTCACGTCCATAATTCGGCATGAACCATACATTAAGAAGTCTTTTAACAAATTGCTTTAAAACTTGTTTTAATGAATTGAGCAATGAGTTGAGTAAAGAGTAAAGAATGAAGTTCATTTCTTCAAAAGAGTATATAGGGATTATGTATTCACAGATAGTAAATGTTTTCACATTTAATCAAGAAAGAAAACACCGATTTCCAAAAGAGCCTTTGAGCTAATTTTCAGTAAAGAGTAAATATTTTCACATTTAATCAAGAGAGGAAACACTGATTTCCAAGAGAGCCTTTCGCCTAGTTTTTGAGCAATTATCTCAAACCATAGAAAAAGTTATGTTTTTAAACATATGAGCTAGTTACATTTTTGGGAGTAGTATTGAGCACCAATATGGGGGAGAGTTCGGACAACTCACAGATCCATAACCATATAGCCAACATGGGTAGAAAAGGGTCATAGTTTTTTTATGATTCCTTAGTGCTTTTTAGCATAGACTAGTGGATCCACTTAGTAGTTAGGTTCTATACCCCTGACAAGGTATAGGACGGCCCTGGCAGCATGAGGCAAAATGTTGTATCATCACATAACTCATAAGTGATGGTTATCGGTTAGAGAAACTCCCACAGAGATATTTGTATTTTTGTATACACAGAGTTGACTTGTATTTCCATATACAAACAGAGTTTATGTTGTATCCTTGCATACAAACTGAGTATATTGTATTATTAAATACATTTAGTTGCTTTATACTGTTTTAAAAGATTTCCATATATTGCATCTCTTATTATTGCTTTATATTGAGTTGAGTATCCAGAGTTGAGTACCCAGAGTCGAGGATCTTATTATTGAGTTGAGCCTTATTTCACTGAGTTGAATATCTTATTATTGAGTTGAGCCTTATTTCTGTGAGTTTAGTATTTTATCATTGAGCTGATCCCTATTTTCTCTGAGTTGAGTTGAATTATATTTATTTGAGTTGAGTTTAGTTGAGTGGAATGAGAAGAGGTAGGTATGTTTCCTTTTTATCAAGTTCAAGCTTATGTTTATGCTTTAGAATTCCCCTTGCATGCTCGTACATTTCATGTACTGAGCCATTTGGCATGCATTGTTTCAAGATGCAGATACAGGTATTCAGGATCATCAACAGGAGCTTCGTTGATATCACATGGAGTTTGAGTTAGCTATGATGAGTCTCCTTGCATCCGGAGGATTCCATTTACCTTCAGTTTTGTTAGGATGACGTGGGTCTTGTCTCGACTTCCATCTTTGTCATTTAGAGGCTTCATAGATAGACAATAGAGTTTCAGAAGTATATTCATTTATTTTGTTAAATGTTTTAAAGACTTAAGTTGCCTATTTTATGGTGAGTTGAATAACTTATTTTTATTGATAGTTTTTCATTTGAGTTAAAGCTTTGAAATTGAGTTTCATGAATTTTTATATAGTTTTTAAACTTTGTATGCTTGAGTTAGTCTTCTGCTTGTAGTCAACAAGGATGAGGGTTCACTTGGGGACCAGCAACGGTTCTCGAGTGCCGGCCACATCCAGGATGTAGATTCGGGTCGGTACAAACTTGGTATCAGTGCCCAGAGTTCAAGTGTCCTAGGGTGTCTATGAAGTCGTGTTAGTAGGGTCTTGTTTATGGTTGTGAGGGTCCCACTTCTATAAATGAGGGACTACAGACATTTAAGAAAAAATTCCCTTCTTTCATACTCTTAATAGTGCAATAGAGCTATGTCATAGAGATTCATTCATACTCGTGTGTTTCTCAAATTCATTTGACTAACCTTCATACTAGAGGTGGTTAAAAACTAAAGATAGTTCTTTATCAATTAGTTGCTCTTAGCAAAGTCTTGAGGAACTCTTGAGACTCCAAAGGGGATTGAGAGAAGCCTAGGAATGAGTTAAGTGTCGAGTTTAAAAGGAATGCACTCATATTCATATGAATCATGTATTTGAGCTAAAAGTGAGTTGTACTCTCTTCCCTAAGCCTTGTTACAGCTGAGATCCTTATGAGGAAGTATGTTTAGAGTTTGGGTAGTATTTTGACTCGAAAAGGTAGCATAAGTTATGAGGTCATGAACAGTAGTAGTAAAAGAGCCCAGAGTTAGAGGAAAGTATGCAGAGGTTTAGTAATCCAAGAAAGAGAGATAGTGATGAGGCAGACTATGTTATTATAGTCATGCACCCAATAAGTTATTGATGAGGAGTTTTCCCTTATGGGTAGACTAAGAAAGGATGAGTTATGAAGATCTCATGATAGGAGGTAGAGTAAGAGTTGCTAGTCAAGATGAGATACAATATATATTTTAACCAAAATAGAGTTGATGTCAATGTGCCATCATGTTAGAGGAGACTAAATATATGTGTTGAATAGAAGCACAGAGTATTCATAAAGTGATAGATCTAAACTAGGCTTATGATTTGTTTTAGAGGGTCATATGTTCACAAGGTTATAGAACTGATTAAGTAATGAGGTATAATATAGTAGGCGAGCAATCATATAGATATTTAGGTTTAGTAAGGAACGTTAAGCTTGAATTTGAGATAAGTGTCATAATACAAAGAATGGAAACATGAGTGTGATGATGTTAGTCTTGAGATTTGATCTGGTAGACTTGACATAGAATAGGTGAGGAATTGAGGTGATAAGCTACAATAAATATGAGTGGTACAAGTGAGAGGCCCTAATATTTAGATAAGGACGGTGAAGTGTGGCTTAGTCACACGAGTAACAAGAGAATTAAGAGGTGTGCCGAGATGGTATGTTACCAGATGAAGTTCCAATTAAGTTATAATTTTCCATGTGTGCCTAGATAGCATAATTGAGTTGTCAATGCAGAATAGGTCCATAGCTTTCAAGTGCTAGCCTTAGACCTAAGGGGGAGATGACAAAGAGAAATTAAGTCAAGTGTTTGAGAGTAAGATAGTAATGAGTTCCAAAGAGTATGGGAGATAGCTTTTCAGAGGTCCTTTTAGTAGTGAAGTGATGTTAAAAGGAGAAGATTAATGATCTTATCGTGATGATGATGGTGTGATAATTCCATATAAGGTTATAAAAGAGGAGGATGAGGTTTTTCTATGAGAAATAGTTAAAGGGGATCCCTTACTTGGTTCTGAAGGAGTTAGTTAGTAGGATTCCATGGAGTTGTTAGAGTACTAAGCTTGAATGTTGTGTTGTTAAACATTAGGTGGTTCTTGATATGAGCCCAATGTGGTGGTAAAGAGTAATAGTCTTGGGACGAGATTCCCTATGGAGAGGTATAAAACCTTAACCTAAGGATTTGTGTTAAGATTGAATATAGTAAGATCATACCACTAGACTTAGACTTTAGTAAGAGTAACCCAGTCCAGCCGTCATTCTAGGACGAATGATCTCAAGGGGGAGATAATGTAACACCCCAGGAAAAATTTGAGGTAAGACTCGAACCATCCTTCGTTGTGAGTAGGATTTTACTGAGGAATGTAAAATTTCTTAAGTGTTAAGGTCACTAGATGTAGCACCTTGAATTCAAAAAATAACTAAATTGGAAATAGCGAAATCTGAAATTTTGCAAGTTAAGCTTAAGTAATGAGTTTTGGGTCAACTTCAAACGACCATAATTTTTAGTACAAGATGAGTTAGGTGGGCTACAAGATAGCTAATGAAAGCTCTATGAACTATCTTTCCAAATCCACCGAGTTTGCTAATTTTTTAGCTCAGAGGAAAAAGGTATGACTAATTTTCTAACAATGCACAAACCAAACAGCAGCTCAGCGATGGCACCGTATTACGGAACCAATATGGACCTCACTGCCTGCTGAAAAATTATTCCGACTCCCAGCACATTTTATTTATTTCTTTAGGGGTGTTTTAGTCCTACAAACCCTTAGGAGGTCATCTAAATTATCCTAAACGTGTAGAAAAATCAATTTTCATGATTCAAACCCTCTCATCCACTACAAAAATTCTACGCTCAAGGAATTCTAGAAACACTAAGGCTAGGGTTCTTCTTCCAAGATTTTCCTTCAAGTTCTTGAAGAAGATGGTTCTTTGAGGTATGTAAGCTTCCATAGTGTTGGTTTTGTTCACCGACACGCCAATCATGTTAATTTCAGCGAAATTTGTTCTAGAAAGTTGAAAGTTTGGTGTTCTTGAAATTGGCTTTAGTTCTTGAGTTTAGATTAGACTGAAGAGTTCTTGAGTAAATTGTGTCGTTTTTTTAGTTATGTTTGATTAGATTCTTGTGTACATGTATTGGGTAGCTGAATCTAAAGAGAAATTGAGAAAAAGAATCGAATTTAGGTAAATTGGGGTTTGAAAATGAAAAAGGAAAAAGTCAGACAAAAATAGTGTACGAAATCCACAACTTGGATCTGTTCCTTCAATGTGAACTTTTTCATCTACGTGTCGCGGAGAGATCGCGGACCCCACTGTCTCAAAAATTATTTCAACCAAATATTAGTATGCATCTACGTGTTGCGGACTTGCTTCCGGACAGTGATTTCTTGATTGCTTCTCATGTTTAACTATCTAAAGACACTCCTAATCAATACAATATCCTTTCTATCACAAATGATAACCTTGAATTCATAATTAAAATTCAATGAAGAGTTAAGAGTAAAGTCTGGAGAGTTCTTTGAGTCTTTTGAGGAATCTTCTACAAATTCTAGTAACTTATTTCAAGACTCAAGTAAGTGAGCATGAGAGTGAGGAGAATGTATTCATGAGTCTACTTTATCATTACAAGATCCTTCATATCATGAACCATAACTCTTGAATTCATATTTCACATTCACGAGAGAGTTAAGAGTAGAGTTCAAGAAAGTTTTTGTGTTCAATTGTGAATCCTTTGAGATCAAATATTGATTTGAACTATGTTTTGAGCAAGTAAGTATGAGGATGAGAAGAGTCGTATACATGACTTCCATATTGTTATGTAGACCCTCGAGTGGAGTCATTCATGCCCATAAATTCCGCATGAACTTCATATAATGATCCTCTTTGAGAGGAGTAGTATCTTCCAGTTCTAAGTTCTTGAGTATCAAGTTCCTAACCCTTTTGAGATAAGATTCCTAATCATGGAACTATTACATGTTACCCATGAAGTCCTTGAGTTGAGTAGTTCATGCCCATGATTTCGCATGAACCCTATAAGTCGAGCGGTCTTGAGATGAGAAGTATCTTTGAGTCCTTCAATTGAGTAGTTTATGCCCATAATTCTGCATAAACACTCTGAGTTGAGCATTCCTACAATGAGCAGTATCATTGAAGTTCTTGAGTTCCAAGTATTGAGTTTTATCTATGGTTATTGAAAACCTTGAATTGTGTCGTTCACATCCATAATTTGGCATGAACCCTATTTTAGGAAGTCTTTTTACAAATTCCTTTAAAACTTGTTTTAAAGACTTGAGCATTGAGTTGAGTAAAGAGTAAAAAGTGAAGTTCATATCTTCAAAAGAGTATATGGGGACTATGTATTCCCAAAGAGTAAATGTTTTAACATTTAATCAAGAAAGGAAACACAGGTTTCCAAAAGAGATTCTGAGCTAGTTTTCAGTAAAGAGTAAATGTTTTCACATTTAATCAAGAGAGGAAACACTGATTTCCAAGAGAGCCTTTGAGCTAGTTTTTGAGAAATTATCTCAAATCACAGAAAGAGTTATGTTTTAAAACATATGAGCTAGTTACATTTTTGGGACTAGTATTGAGCACCAATATGGGGGAGGCTTCGGACAACTCACAGCCCCCATAAACCATATAGCCAACATGGGTAGAAAAGGGTCATACTTTTTTACATTATTCCTTAGTGCTTTTAAGCATAGACAAGTAGATCCACTTAGTAGTAAGGTTTTATACCCCTTGCAAAGTATAGGACGGCCCTGGCAGCGTGAGGCAAAATGCTCTATAATCACATAGCTCATAAGTGATGGATGTCGGTTTGAGAAACTCCCACAGAGATATTTGTATTTTTATATACACTAAGTTTAATTGTATTTTCATACACAAACAGAGTTTATATTGTATACTTACATACACACTGAGTATATTGTATTCTTAAATACATTTAGTTGCTTTCTATTATTTTAAAATCTTTCCATATATTGTATCTCTTATCGTTGCTTTATATTGAGTTGAGTATCTAGAGTTGAGTACCCAGAGTCGAGTATCTTATTATTGAGTTGAGCCGTATTTCACCGAGTTTAATATTTTTATCATTGAGTTGGGGACTATTGTCTCTGAGTTTAATTGAACTATGTTTCTTTGAGTTGAGTTTAGTTGAGTGAGTTGAGAAAAGGTAAGTATGTTTCCTTTTTATCAACTTTAGCCTTATGTTTATGCTTTAGAATTCCCCTTACATGCTCGTACACTCCACATACTGAGCCGTTTGGCATGCATCGTTTCATGAAGCGGATACAAGTATTCAAGGTCATCAACCGGAGCTTCGTTGATATTACATGGAGTTTGAGTTAGCTATGGTGAGCCTCCTTGCTTCCCGAGGATTCCATTTACTTTCAGTTTTGTCAGTATGTCGTGGGTCTTGTCCCGACTTCCATCTTTGTCATTTAGAGGCTGCATAGATAGACAGTATAGTTTTAGAAGTCTATTCATTTATTTTGTTAAATTTTTTAAAGACATAAGTTGCCTATTTTATGGCGAGTTGAATAATTTATTTTTATTCAGAGTTTTTCATTTGAGTTAAAGTTTTATAATTGAGTTTCATGAGTTTTTATTCATTTTTAAACTTTGTATGCTGGAGTTAGTCTTCCCCTTGTAGTCAACTAGGATGAGGATTCGCTTGGGGACCATCAATAGTTCTCGAGTGCTGGCCACATCCACGGTGTAGGCTCAGGTAGTGACATAAGCATTAGGATCAAAACCTTTATATGTTTGCCTTGTTGAGAGTGCTTTATTTTTCGACAATTTAGGAGCAACAAATTTCCAAGTGATTTTGGGGATGACTTCATCACATCAATTTGCTTAACTGGAAAGGTCAGCTGTTCTAGTGCATTTTCTTTTTAATTTGAGAGAGTTTCCATCATCCTTCTTGGACTTTTGAACATAATAAAGAATGTGATTTTGGGGATGACTTCACCACATCAATCTGCTTAACAGGAAAGGTCAGCCCTTCTAGTGCATTTTATTGTAATTTGAGAGAGTTTCCATCATCCTTCTTGGACTTTTGAACATAACAAAGAATGGGTCTCACTTTTTTACTTGAAAATACACTATTCATGTGGGTGTCTTGTCCGAAATGCCAAGCTTTTGATCTTCCTATCTAACGACTTTTGTCTTATCAACAACTACCTTAGACTTCTTGTTCAGGAGCTCGTCATCTTTGGATGCAATATCATCAATTCTTGTGGCATATTTCTTCAAGTAAAATTTCGCATCAACAAAGTGTGCTTCGGCTTCAGTGAAGGGATTATTATCTACAATAATATTTTTTGCAACTCTATCTTGATAATAATTTAAACATAGGTGGTAGGTATATGGGATTACTTTGTTCTCATGTACCCACGGCCTACCAAGCAAGATGTTATATGAAGTCTTTGCACCAATTACATGTAACCACATGCTTGATTGCAACTCTTCAATAGTGAGGTCTATTTTGATGGCCCCAATGGCCCCTTGTCCTCCTTGGTTGAATCCTTAGATCATCAAGCAACTTTTAGTAAGATCCGATGTTGAGATCCCAAGTTCTTTCATGGTGCAAATTGGAAGGATGTTAATCTAGATCCGCCATCGACTAGGATTCTAGTCACCCTTTTCTCACATGCAAAACCAACCATAAATAAAGGGCGATTATGAAGTGTGTCACCTAGTAAAAGATCATCATCAAAGAATGTGATTTTATCCATGCACACATTCTCGACTTCAGGAGATGACTTTGAAGCATCTTTTGGTGGTGTACGTGATGCAGTTGTATCTTTCACTTCATTCTCATCGACATTACAACATAGAGTTTTTGTGCCATCGCATGTGAACTTGGTGTAAAACCAACTTGGAAAATATTCTCCTAATGTAATTGATTGATGCAACTCTTGGTAGTGGTGCACCTTTATTTCCTCCTTATTTGAGTGCACAATCAAAGTTTTTAGTTTGGGTCTCATTATCATCTTTTCCCTAACATGTCACTTCGTTGACTCTTTATGCGAACTTTCCTTTCGACATTTACGACGAGTTACGAGAGTCCAGCCCCAATCATCAAAATGATCTACTTGGTCTCCATCTTCTTTTGTCGGTCCTTCTCCTACGGAGACCACATCACATAGCGTAGGCAGAGACATTAACTCATTTACATCAATGGGTTCGAAGTCTCCAAACTTAACCATTATTTTCTGATTAATGTTTGGGATGACTTGTTGTCATTTCCTTCAACAAAAATGCAGGTCATGATCGGATTGGGTAAGTCAAAAGCAATACTGACTTGATTTGAACTCAATTTCTCATCTTCAAGTTCAATCTTCCCTTCGCGAGCTAAGTCTATGATTTTATCCTTGAAGACGAAGAATATCTCGATAGGATGGCCAACCAACCGGTGGTATTTGCAGTATTTTGGATCATCATTCCTCTCAGCTTCATTTTGTCGTTTCATTTCTTAACTCAAAGAGTTCATCAAAGATTGCGGAGACATCTGAGTCAAGAAATGGATAGTCCTCTTTTTGCATTTCCTTCAAGGTGAGCTTTTGGTTTGTCCTTCAGAAGAAGCAGTCGCTTTTGCACTCTGCATATTGCCTACCTTGGTGGTGAATTTTGCCTGAGAAGCATTGACGTTCATGGATTCTTTGTTTTCAGCCTTGGACAAATATCTCACTTTCCTAAATTCTTGCATTTCTTTGCCCTTGTAGAGTTCGTGGACAGGCGACTTTTTACTTCAAATCGACAACAAGCTTAACTCCATATCATGAGTGTGAGTGGCCTATTCTTCAAAAGTTCTAGGTTTTATGCCTTGCAAAATATAGTGGAGACCCCAATGCATACCTTGAACGCACATCTCTATGCCTAAAGCTTCACCAAGTCTGTCTTTACAATTTAGACTTACATGCCTCTATCGGTTAATGAAGTCAAAGATCGGCTCTTCATTTCACTGACGTGTATTTGTAAGTTCCACCATGCTTACGGTACGTCTTGTGCTATAGAAGCAGTTGAGAAATTCTTGCTCCATTTGTTTCCAACTATCAATAGAACCAGACTTAAGGTCTGTGTACCAATGGAAAGCGTTATTCTTAATGGAGCTTACAAATTGTTTGACGAGGTAATCACCATATGTTCCAGCATTTTTGCAGGTTTTAATGAAGTGTGCCACATGTTTCTTAGGGTTTCCCTTACCAACGAACTGCTGAAATTTTGGAGGTTGATATCTGGCAGGAATTTTTAAGTTATCAATCCTTATAGTGTATGGCCTTGCATATTTAAAGGAGGATTTTTTAGCAACCTCATACTTGTCTTTAATGGTCCCCATGATGAACATCTTGATTTGGTTGATCGAGATTGTTCCTTCAAAGGAAACTTGGATCTCTTTAGCATGCTCCTGCTTTTTGCGGTGATCGACCGTCTATTGTACTTGCGGATATTTTCCAGGTGCATGAATTGATTCTTCATCAATCATGCATTCCACTCTATCAGTTAGCATAAAAATCCAGCATCTTGATCTTGAATATACTTGGTCAAACCCTCGATAGCTTTTGTCAAGCTCACAAGTTGTTCTTCTACGGATGAAGTGTTAGTCACCATTGTGTGCATTACCATGGTAGGTGATGGAGAATAGCGTTGATTTTCCAAACATGAGATGCAAACATGTTATGTGGGGTAGATCCCATGCTTAAGACATCATTGTCGGTTGAAGCGAAGGGATTTTTGTATCTAGATAGGCTCAATTGGTCAATAACCCTCTCGACCATTTAAGCGATATCTTTTTTTGCGGCTTTTGGAGGAACCTTTACACCTTTTGTAAACGAACCAAAGACAATAGCAGATTCGGACGGCACTCGAGAGGCTTGTTTTCCTAGCAATTTGGCTTGGTTCCTTGTGATAGGTCCTATGTTTCCCACATTAACATCAAGGATGTTTTCCACAGCAATGCAGAATTTGGATCCATCAGTTTATGTGGATGCAAATACAGATGCGGTTATGGATGTAGATCCAGATTTGGATGCAGATGCAAATTTCGAGTTGATCTTCTAAAAAGCCATCTTAGTGTTCTTGAACTTTGATTTTCGAAGAGAAAACATGAGAGGTAAAGATTGTCCCACTGGGCGTGCCAATTTGTATGCGTCTAAAGTTTCATTGCTGAAATACAGCAAACAGGAAAGTAAAATAGAAAGCAAACAATAGTATTTGTATTTGAATTTATGCGAAGGTTACAATCTTTATAAAATCCTTAAGAAAATATATGCAATCCCCTGATTCTTCTCATCACGAATGTTCTTGATTTGATGGAATACTTGCGGCTCAACACTTAGAGCGGAGACTTCTTTGTATGTGGAAGACTTGCAGATCACCACTGAAGAGCAAGGATTCTCTATGTATTTCTCTGTGTGTGTTCTTCTTTTTTTGCCTTTTTCATGTCTCATGAGAACCCCTTTATGTAGTTGTGAGCTAGGGTTTTGGGGGTATTTCGGTCTTCAAGTAATTTTAGAGGACCTTAGGCTTGAAGAGCATTAATTGGGCTCGTCTTGTCAACTTAATGGACTGGCCCAAATGTAATTTGGACATTATTTAAGTCATATATTTTGACATAAATATTAATCCAGCTTTATTAATCAGTAATTTCACTTGGTCTATATATCATGAATTTATGAATTACTCCAAAATTTAATATGGATTTATCAATAAAATTTCACTGTCTACAGTTATCTATATATTTAATAAATATGGTCCAACATACGTCCGAATGAATATTTTTTTTGTTTTCTCTCTAAGTCAAAAACTTTAATAAATTATATTTTTTTTCCTCTAAGACGACGGACTATAAAAATGATTATGTCATCTCTCTATGTCGATCAAGTGCCCTCCTTTACTGTACAGAACTCCTCTCTTGGTCACTTATATTTAATATGACGGACTTATGAATTTAAACGTCAAAGTAAATACTCTTTATGATTTTTGTTTCATTAGTGAATTACTACAATCTGATCATTGTTGTTATCCGGTACCAGATAGATTGGATCCTACTAAATTCAAAAATTACTTATATGATAATGTAGCTATTATTTATTTTTAAAAAATAAGAGGATTTTTTAAGGAAAAAGACTTAAATATGTCAGCGAACTTTGAGAAAATTCTCATCTATGTCATTCGTTGAAAGTTTGGCACATCTATGTCGTTTTTGTTTGATAAAAGGCTCATCCATGTGATTATTTGTTAACAGAAATGACATAGATGATCCTAACTTTTAACGAATGACACAGATGAACTTTTTCTCAAAGTTTTTTTTTTTTTTTTTAACTAATGTCAATAAATATTTTAATATTCTTTATTAATATACATATATTTTTTTTTAAAATTCAAACTTGGGCATAACCCATTTATTACTGAAAACGAATCTAACCCAGGCCCAAGAGTGACCTGGATCCATAAACAACAACCAAAAAATCTAAAAAATGGAAAGTAATCTAAAACTAAAAGAGAGTCCCAAGAACACTTCTCCTTCCAGATTTGTCATCAATGTTCCTCCGAACTGGCCCCAAATTCGTCATCTTGTTGTTGAACTAGTATTGTTGAGCTTGAGTGAATTCCACATCTACACTTAACCTTTCACAAGTGCCATGGAATCGACCTCCTTGAAGACTTCTTCAGCTCAAAATGGGTTCAAACAGCAAATCTAGGAGCTTGGTAACCATGACCCAGCAATCTTCATCTTAGAATCAGCCAAGACGATATATACTCTTGTATCTTTCCCTCTACGCAGAATGAGCTCCGAAGAACTGATACCACTGCGAAGAGATCCATTTCCAAGAGGTATTTTCGACTCCACTTTCCCTTATCTGTTATGAGCAATAGATGTGTGAATCTTATTCCGTTGTTACTGTAACTCATATAATTGCTTCTGCTTTTGATTTCCGCAAATTGATCACTCTAATTCTTAATTCCTTATTTGTGTATTGAACCCCTTGTTTTGCATCTTCTTAATTCGTATATTTGGGATTTTTCTTTGTTCCGTTATAAAGATTTTCCTTGCTAGTTGTGGTAGATCTTGTATGTTATTGAATTGATTGACATTGGTACCTGCAAAATGAACAATGTGGTTAGCTAAATAATCGGCCAATCGATTTCCTTCCCTAAATGTGTGAACCACCTCCACCTCCGCTTGCTCCATCCATAATTTTATGCATTGTATGTCAACTGAGATTGCCCATGGAACGTCCCATATTCCGTCCAGTACTTTTTTAATAATCAATGGAAAGTTCAATGGCATATTTGAGTCTTTTTCCTTTAAAAAAAAGATTTAATTAATATGTGACCCAATCATAATTGACCGCGTGTAAAAAATGATTTTGCTAAATTGAAAATATTTCAAGTATACTAATAATAGCATGGAAGAACCTTTTTCTCAAACGAAAAATGATATAGATGAGCCAAACTTATAACTGATGACATAGATATGCCTTTTTCTCAAAGTTCGATATCATATTTGAGTGTTTTCCTTTTCCTTTTTAAATATACTTTCTATCAAAAGTCATTATTTTTGTGATATTTGATAAATATATAGGTGTACACATGCATAGAAACTAGTTACTTTTGACATAAATAATGTCACGACCCTGACCGTCGTGATTGCCACCCACACTAACCCTCCGGTGGGAGAACCAATACTACAACTCAAACCAAGCAACTAAACCAAAACTAAGGCATTTAAGTACACGAAAGCAAGAAAAATACTAAGGAAAGAAATAGAGCTCCCATAAACTCTAACAAAAGTTTAACATTAATAAACTAACAATGCGGAAATTCAACCCCTAGAACCTAAAAGTCAATGTATCAAAACTCTACTAACGGCAAGTTTATGAACAAGGGGTACAACCCCGAAACTAAACAACAAATTAAACCAATAGTCTGAGTCCGAAAAGAATGAACTTAAACAAGAGAGATCCATGGCAACCTGAAAGAAATGGCTCACCCTTGAATCCGTTCACGCTCAATAGTCACCTAGCTGAGGTCTATCAATAGCCACATGAAGATTTCATGCACTCAACAAAGAAAGAGCAAGTGCAATATCAATACACAACCACAGTGTACTAGTAGGATCATTCGACTATCCCATTAAGTGTAACATACATTAGTCAATACAACAGTATAATCAAATGCACATATCGAACATATACAATATCATCAACATATATGAACAATGAACAACTTCACGATTCTCACATATCATAGTTCTATCAATTTAGAGCAACATACCGTCTTCCAATATCAATCATCATTAGATATGAACGAGCTCATCACAAGTAGATACACAACACAATTCAATGGTCCTCTCACGGAACCCAATTCAATGGTCCTCTCATGGAACCAACACCTAAACAGTTAGCATAGTGGAACGTGGTATCTGATCCCATAATTATACCGAACGTGGCAACCAATCCCATAGTTATACCAGAACGTGGCAACTGATCTAAGTTAGTTATGCCGGAACGTGGCAACCGATCCAAGTTAGTTATGCCGGAACGTGGCAACCAATCCATTCAATACACCACAATCACAAATATATCCTCTTGATCATACATTTAAGTCATGATTTCATTGTAACCATCATTCATCTATCTCATTTACAACAAGTGTGATCAATAATACAACATTCATGTACATATATGTATCATAATGAAGCAAGAACAAACATACATCACACAATCATAGAATCACAACCATCACCTACCTCAAATCCAAGCTTGAATCCACTAAGGCACTTGAATCTTCCCTTTTTGGATGCTTCCCGCTTGTTCGAGGTCTACAAACAATCAATTTAATATGAGAATCAATAAACAATCACTAATTACCCAAATTACTAACAATTCTATGAACCCTAGATCAAATCCATGATCCCAATTATCCAAATTAGTGTTGTTTCCACCATAGAATTTATAGCAAAATCCTCCCCCATCAATATTCACCCATTCTATTACGTTCTACGGATCGAAAAATAGATTCGGGGAGTGAAAAGCTTACCTTTAGCCTCAAAAATGGTGAAAAATGAGTAGGAGTTGCCTAGGTTCGTTCCTTAGCTCTAAACATTGAAAAGTGTCAAATAAGATCGTTTAGGGGTTTATTTACGACTTTAAGTCACGTCAAACCCGCCAAAGCGACCCTCACCCCGTTGTAGCGGCCCCGTTAGAGCGACCAAAAGCTCCGCCAGAGCGGCTTGCACAAACCAGTGAGCTATTTTAATAATTCCAAGACCCCCATTTCACAATACATCTTTAATCAACGACACTCAGAAAATATCGTTCACGCTTAGATCAATTTCGGGAGTTCTACTCACCCGAATTCAATTCTGTAACGTCGTACGGATTCCTTAACGAGTTATCTAACCACTCATATAGCCAGAATTATAAATAGATCACCCGATTGTTACCAGATTTTCCTACACCTTAAAGACTCCGATTTCGTCCAAATCTGGACTAGGTTGGGAAATTCCAAGTTACTACCAAAAAGTTTTCTGACCCCAATTCTCTCCCTATTGGCTTTTCCCTATCGATAGAATCAGGTCGTTACAAATAACTAGAAAGTTTTATTTTTCAAAAGAAAAATTATAAACCTAAAATTACATATTTAGAAATCATTTGAACTAAATTTCACAAATATCAAATATATATATATATATATATATATATATATATATATATATAAGGTAATACACGTGTGAGGCATATGTGTAAAAACTAATTACTTTAAAAACTAGAAGATAAAGAAAAGTTTTTACTTTGGAAAAAACATGCATCTTATAGAAACATAACCAAGATTCATTTAAACCAAACCAACAAAATAGCAACAAAACATTTATCAACTTGTATTTTCGAAAGAGGTTGTTGTTACTACTCTTGCTAGATTCTTGTGCTCCGATTCTTTTTCGGATGACACATAGCAAGAACTTAGTACACCGAATTGTCCTTTAACCAAATACCAAATTAAAAAGATAAACAAGTATAAAACAACGGGTTAAGAACCTACATCAATTTTGAGTATACTCTCGAGCTCCAAGGTCAAATCCAACTTCATATTGTTTGTCTCTATCACTTTTTTTAAATTTGGTTAAGATTTTAATGAAAATGTAGAAATTGCATTAACATTTTAAGAAAGATTAAATAGACTCATAAAAAATATCTAACATGTTTTAGATATCAACAATCTAATAGAGTTGAAGTAATCAAGAGGTACAAATTAACTAATGCATAAGTGTTATAACTTCTACTTATGACTCTCATATTATATTTTTATTTATCACCTTTTAAACCATAAAAGGGTATAGAGATTTTTTCCAAAAACCAATGCATATGTGTTATAACATCTACTTATGACTCTCATATTATATTTTTCAAAAGGTACTGAATATTAATCAAACTAAACCGATACCCAAAAGAAACCAAAAACATTGAGATGGTTTCAAAAAGTCTAATTTTAGTTTTACAAAATAGAAAAGCCAAAAATTGATATGGTATAAATTTTATAAAATAACCGGCCGAACAAATTCATTGACAACTCTTAGTAGAAATTATTGATTGGGCAATGACCATTGAGAGTTAGGCGTATTTAGGGAGCTTAAATGAGCTCTTAAGACATAAGCCTAACAGAACTAAGTCTCACACAAAAGTCGCAAGGTATTTTGCAAGTAATATGAATATCGTTGGTTTAAATCGGGTGGTAAGAGTTCTCTTTTTTAGGTGTCAGAGTAGGTGTCCGCACGGTCGTGGAGTTTGGATCATGACAATTTGATATCAGAGCTTAGGTTACTGGTCTCTCAATATAAGAGCAAATGTCGAATAGAGTCCTGTAGATAAATCAATACAAAGAGTTTCAACAGGAAAGTCATTTCAATCAAATCCATTTTTGGGGTCAAATAAAGACAAAATAGAATATGATAGTGACATAGGATCGAACTCAAATTCTAAAAATAAGTCGAGGCCATTTTACCATGCCTACCATCCACATCTAATCTTCGAGAATCTAACATTTGTTGCACTTCTTTCATTTCTTTCGTGTAGTTTGTTGCTTGCTGGTAGGTTGATTCTTATCAGTATCTCTATGGAGTAATTAAATACTGTTGTCTACAGCTGAAACAACACAACTAAGAAAAATTGGAATCGAAAAGGTTCCAATTGGCAGCTGGTCTTACAAGCTACGTAAATGCATGAATGATTAGGTAATTATCATCCACGATGCCAAAAAAAGGTAATGATCGTGATTTAATTTAGTGGTAAAGCTTGAAATTGTAGTTATGTGCATTGTTTGCCTGAATAACTACAAATATGTGAAGTGAGATTATTTGTATGATTGTGAAAATATAATATGAAAAAGGTCATAGATTGATTATGTGTAGTGAGTAAGTTATAAAATTGCTATGAAGCTCAATTGAAATTTTGTCTGATATTTTGGGTATGTGCTTTCTATTGGTAAAAAGGCAAAATAAATTAAGACGGTGGAGAAACTTCAATTTCAGGACAATCATGATTGGTTTTGAGAACCATGAGAGCTATTTTGGTATGATAGCGGGAATGTGATGTGAGGAACAATTTTCTAGTGTGATTCATGATTGGTTTTATGTTAAGTGGTGTGAAGTTTTTAATTATACATTGTTGGGGTTAGTCTTGAGGTTATATTTAAGATCACAATGTGATTTCAAGGGTTATCATTGATAATTGGGAATGTGAAATGAGAGAAAGTTGCAGAAATTCACAATTCATGCGCTACCGTCATCCGGACCGCCATGGCGAGGCCGATTCGCTACTATGATCCCACTAGGGCGGGAATTTTTCTCCATAGCGGGAGTCGCTAAAATGGCATACATGATTCTATTGCGGGGAGAGCAGGACAATGTCTCTACCCTGTTTTGTTTTTAATTTTTGGGTTGTTTCAAATCGTTAATTTCACTGGGAGCTATAGTGAAAAACCGAAGATAATAGAAATCGCTTAAAACATAAACCTGGCATGCATTTACGATAATAGAGTTAAAAATCAGCTGCCATGTGCAAACATAAAAAGGGGAACAAAAAAGGGAAATGATATATAAAATTAATTATAGAGAAAATATCATGCCATTGTAATAAACTTTTGATATAATGAATGATCGTTCTAACAAACGTTGATTGTACTGCAAATGATTTTAGTTCCATTAATGAATTAAAATAGTCTGCTCTCTTTTTGAAATCTAATTATGACTTTATTGTTGAAGATAATGCACATATTGGATCCTACTAAATTAGCTATCTTCGACTTTAATTATATTTTAGAAAATTTAAAAAATGAGAAAAACAAAGATTTGTTAATTTTTTACACAATAACTATTTTTTAGTGGGATGGGGGTAGGGAATTTATTTAAAATAACAAGGTGAAAAGCGCATGGGACGTGTCATATATAATTTCATGGCCGAAAGTTGATATATTTGCTCAGTAATAACATATGCAATTATTTATATTTAAACAAACAGATCGATTTAGATAATTTAAATCAACACAAATATTTGATGAAAAAAACAATAGACTCCAATCAGAATATGATTTTAGACCACCACAATGACTGACCAACAATAGAATAACATAAAATAATAGACTCCAACTTTTAGACACCCTTCTATCAGACAAACATACGGAAAATAAATTTTTAAAAAAATTCCAAACTTAGCACATTTTTAGACGCCCCCTTTACAAAGAAGATCCACATAAATTTTGTACTAGTTAAAGCCTCAAGTTTAAGTCTAAATCATCTTGTTCTTCAACTAAGTTATCTAGTTCATCTGCATTTGGTGAAATAGGAATATCCAATTTATTTATCAATTGTCTTGTACCATAAACAATAGTCTCATTTGAATTTTGAAATGTTGAATTTGAACCTCCAACTCTGTTTCATCTTTCCATTTATACCATATTCATTGGCAGTGCTCTGCCCCTCCTTATCGGTACAACATTATTTCTTCTTGCCATTTGTTGTCTATCGATTGTTGATGTTCTGTCATTTCTTATCGAGTGATTATAATTCCATGATGATATTGACAAGATAACAACTCCATCATTTCGTCGCGAACTCACATGTTGTGGGGTCAAAGGTTGAGTTGATGACATATTTTCTGAAAAAAAATTATTTGATGCAAATATAGGAAAACGTAGGATGGCATTTACGAACTCGCATGTACTAGGGCCGCATGTTGAGATGGTGATGGATTTTCTCGATAACATGTTTCAGATGCATATATTGGAGAAGGTAGGATAAATTTTGTAAACTTCCATGTTGTGGGGCCACAAGTTAATTTGATGACAAATTTTCCATCAAGAAAATACTAGATGCATAGACATGAGAACGTAGGATGATATTCCTCTCAGGCATTGATGGGTGAGTAGTTCGTACATGATTCCTGAATTCCATATGAGTACAAAACACTCCATTGCATAAAGGACATCGAAGTAATACATGAGAATGTATTAAAAATGAAGGAGAAGAAAAATTTGCATTATTCATATTTGATGTATGAATGACCAAAAATTTCTCTAAAGTAAGAATTGATATAAAAAAAAATACTAATTATGCACTATAATTTCAAAAAATATGAAGAGAATTTATAGGCTACATATGGTATGACTCCCTCTTTCCTTTATATTTATTCTATTTTTGTATTGAGTGACAACTTTGTTACTAAAATATATAATTTAATGATTTCATTTTCCTGATTTGTTGCCTATACATAAGTCATCTCTTGTAACACTCCAAAAGAAGAAAAAAAATATATGTTTTCTCTCGAAGTAGACAAACTTTATAAGAGGAATTTGTTCTCTTGAAATTGATCAAGGACGCTGCTTTAAATAACCAACAAATTTTTTATCATTTATTTGTATTTAATACATTTTGACTTATGAATTTATAATTCTTTATTTATGACTAGATTGTACTAATTATGAAGAGAAACATAATATTATCTTAATCTTAATATAATATAAAGGAGAAATATAGACAAGGTGATGTGGCACCTCTCTATGATCTCCATATGTATTTATCCTTTTTCTCATTTTTTTGGCCTTTCTTTTTATTTAAATTAATTATTTTATTGTAAAAGTCAAATATTTAATTTATTACAATAAATATTATATTAATGGAAAAACATTTACAACAAAGACTCTTCACATGCCAACTTACAAGGAGTAATTATTCATAATTCATACCTCTCTAATTTCTATTATTAATAAAAAA
>NC_064282.1:72541704-72573829 GCF_019186545.1 Solanum stenotomum | reverse complement strand
TATATATATATATATATAATAAAGGTCTCTATAAACAAGGTGATGTGGCACCTCTCAATGGCCTAGAAAGCTATTTTATCTTTTTTCTTCCTTTTTTGAGTTTTTCCATTCATTTTTTTCATTAATCAATTCATTAAAAAATTAAAATCAATCATATTCATTACATATAATTATGTCACATGAAAGTTACAAAAAAACCTCTACCTATTTGAATTCTCTAATTAAATAATATGTCTCCTTAACTTCCTTCTACTTAATTCTCATCTATAAATAACAATCATCTATGGTGTTGTTGCATGTCCATTTCTATTTTCTCCAACTTCATATTGTTAATATTTTTTTTTTGTTTTTCAGCTTTTATGAAGATTATAGATATAATTTTTAGAATTTCTTCTTGTGTTACAATTGCCAAGCAAAAGTTTATCAAGATGAAGAAGAAAGTTTGAAGGCGGTGTAAGATTCGTCAAAAGAGATACAAAAATTAATTCGCTACAACTCATCAAAATGAAGAAGAAAGTTTAATGACGGTGGGAGATTCATCAAGAGTTCGAAAGAGTAAAATTTGAAAAAGTAGAAGTTTCAATAATTTACAAATATATAGATGCACTTATTGTTTCTTATATAATTTTTCAATTAATTATTTATCCATCAAGATATGTACCCTTCAATAACAAGATTATATTACAAAGCACACTTTTTGTATCAAGGACAACATGATCTTTCACGGATTATTTTGTTGCTTAAAGAAAACTTTTGATATTTTCATTATATAAACTTTTGTCTTTTGCATATACAATTCATATTTTATGTCGATATATATTTTGTATATAACATGTTAATATGACATAATTTCTCAATCAAGATTCTATCATCTTTTGTTTAGCTTTATCCGCTTCTTTTCATTATAATTTAGATGATATAACACATTTTTTTCTTTTGTGGATTTTGAATTGACTAAAAAGGAGATGAGTTCCCCTCCATCAAGTTTTTGTTTCTTATTTGTTAACACTTGTGTAAAATTAGTCGATATATATTATTGTTGGATTCAAATTTCACAAAACATTTAATTTTTCTAATTTAATGAAATTTTTCTGAAGAACCAAGTTTGTTCTGCCAATATCTAATTACAATGAACATATTTTCTTAAGTTTTAGAGAAAATTGATATTTTTTTAAGTTGATTATGAAACTCAAAAAATGAGTTTACTCTCTTCATTAATTAATTTGTTTGATAACTAAAAAAAATATATAATATTTATTACAGCTAATTACTTCTCATAAATTACAAAAACCTCCATTTATTCACTTTTTCTACTTAAATAATGACATATATCCTCAACTCCTTTCTACGATTCTTTTCATTACCTCTACGTTTAGTTTTCCCACCATATAATAGATTTAGATTTTAGTCTATCATTTTCACATCAGCTATTCAAGATTTACAAGTAGAACATTTTCATGGGAGCATATGTTTTTTCTTTATTTGTGGTTGTAATCTTTTGGTAACAAGACATACTCTAATTTTGTCAAAAATTAATTGGGAAATACTACTATGTTGCGTTGTACTTTTTATTAAAGGGTTGATCCATCTCATGACTTATAATTTTTTAATCTATTTATAATTTTTGCTAAAATAACATGTCTCCTCAATTTCCTTTTAATTAATTCTTTCTCTCTTGTTTTAAGACTTCTTTCCATTTTTCTTTCATTTACATCATCTATTAAAATTACTCAAAATTAAGTCATTTATCTATTTCATAAATGAGCGCTCTAAATAACTTTAAAATAAATAATTTATTCTCCTGATGACGTTATGTACACATTCTGTATTTAAAAAGTTATTTCTTTTATAATTATTTAACATTGTAAATGAGGGCAAAAATGGAAGAATTTTTCAACATCTCTCTTAAACTTGGAACAATTCACTTATTTTAAACTATCAAAAAAGGGCTCAACAATTCACTTATTTTGAAATAGAGGGAATAAGTATTATTTATTAAAACTCGAGATTTTTAAAGTTTGTACTAAAATAATGAAATATATTTTCTATTTTCTAACTTTTTAGTAATTAAATAAACGACCTCAACAAAACATACAAAATACACACTAAAATGAATTGAAGTATTATTTTAGTGAAATATATTGAGTAAATAAAGATAAACTATTTTTATTATTTGTGTGAAGACGAAAAAAATTATAAATAATTTTGATATGATATAAAAACAAACGATAGCAGGAACTCTTATATACTAAAAGTCCTACATATTCTTTTTCTCCCGTTCTTTGCTTTTTTTGTCATTATTTAAATTGTGATTTTCTCTAAATAATTATATATTTAGTGAGTTTTGTAACTCCTCAAAAGTTAAAATATTCACTATTTATTATTTGTATAATTATTCTTTAATAATTAAAACAAATAAAAATGACGATATATTTTGTATCGAGTTGTTTGTTCAAATATTAATATTGATTGCTTTCCAATTTTATTATGACGACTTTTATATTTAAATTTTATTTGATTAGAAAATAGTTAGTCGTTCTTTCCTTTGTATTACTATTGACATGCTTTTTGTTATTTTTCATATTTTAACTTGCACAATTTTTTTTAAAAAATAAAGAATTTTATGAAAGATTACGTACCTAACAAGTATATTGTTTGTTAAATAAAACATATTGAAGAATTATATCTAAAAGGGTCTAAGTTCAGTAGTTCCTTATATAAAATAAGCATTCCTACTTTTAAAAAACGAGGAGGAAAGATTATTTACGTTTCATCTAATGATCCACGACAAATAAGAAATTAAGCAGAAAATTAAGTTAGCATTTTTTTTTTCAAAATATTAAACATATTCTTTTCACCACCAACAAAATAATACGAAAATAGTATCTTATAAATTGAAACAATTATCATAAACATTTTAAAGCTTTTACCAAAGTATTGATCATATTTCTTCTTTTTTAGTATGTGCTAATTTATAGAAGAAATTGTCTTAAAAATATTTGTTATGATCGCGCGAAGCGCGAACATGTTAACTAGTAAGATAAATAAAAGAGCAAAATTGATTTCGACACGTGGCACCATGGCCCACCTACTTTTATTTTATTTAAATCATATATCATACTATATTACTATATATAATTATAATACTAATAAATATATTTTACTATATAAGAAGAGTGAATAAAATTCACTCTTCTTTCGACACGTGGCACCATGGCCCACCTACTTTTATTTTATTTAAATCATATATCATACTATATTACTATATATAATATAATACTAATAAATATAAATATAAAAATATAAGAAGAGTGAATAAAATTCACTCTTCTTTCGACACGTGGCACCAAGATGGCCCACCTACTTTTACATTTGGTTTTTGAAGATGGTCCACCTATCACAAATATGGCCCACCTACTTTTATACACTCCTCTTTCATTATATTNTTAGTTGTTAATATTGGTTTCTTTAGGAAGATTAGCATTTATAAACAATAAATAAAAGTTGTCTTTTATTTTTAATGTGAAAGCATTGAAAAGGAAGAAGAAAATAAAAGAAGGTAAAAACTTTCAATTAATATGAAAAGAGATAACTATTGAAAACACCCCTAAATTTGGTGTGAATTATTACTTTAGTTCCCCAATTAGTGACAGCCTTAAAAACACACCTCTTCTTGACTAAGTGAATTTAAAAACGCCTCTCTTATGCCACATGTGCATATATGTAGAATTTTCTACTGAACATGACGCACACATCAATATATGTAATAGAAGAAATATTTAGAGAACATGTAAATAATTAAATGTTAATAGTTTAGCAATTTAAGAAGATAAAAGAACTTCATTTTTTTTCTTTTTAAAAATTTATTTTTCTTATCACACCACCCCACTCTACCCTGTACCCCTAGCCTCACACCTCACTATCCACCCACCCCAAAAAAATAAAAAATTCCTTTAAAAGCTTTTATAAAAATTTGGGGGGTGAGGGGGTGGGGTACCCAGGTAGAGGATGGGGTGAAGTAAGACAAAATCTAATTTTCTATTTAAAAATTCTTCTTTACTAAATTTTAGCATTTAATTATTTTAATGTTTTTTAAAACCATATATATATGTGTGTGTAACTGTGTGTGTACGTCACATCAACAAAAAAATTCCACATATGCATAGGTGGATGACAAGTGACATAAGATAAGTATTTTTAAATTGCTTAATCAAGTAGATGAGTGTTTTTAAGACTGTCAATAGTTGGAGGACTAAAGTAATAGTTCATGCCAAGTTTAGGGGTGTTTTCAATACTTTTATCATGTGAAAATGAGTAAATTGCACAATTGGTGTCGGAATTCATACGGATACTCACTTTGAAAACACCGTTTAACCCATATTTAAATCTTTTAAGTGTATCTATTTAAAATATGTTATCCATATATATCATTTTGCCCAAAGTTCATTCACTATTTTTGTGGCTTTGAGATATCGCATGTCTAGTTATTAAGAAATACATAAACATGAAAAATAAATTAAAAAATTGAGTACAAATTTAAATAATGATGTCCAAAAAAATAAAATTTTGTGATATTTAAAGCTTAGTGAATCAATTAATTAGCAGTCGCACCAGGTAGGCCTACTAAGACAGTAGAAAACTACCTACTAAAAAGTTTGCAATTTCTATAATATTTTGTATCGAAACCATCAAGCTAAAACGAATCAATGAATCAAATCAATTCGAAGAAAAAAATCGCTTATCATATGGTTTGATTGGTTTTGCGTTGAAAAAAAATTGATCACTCTTAAATTAATTTATAGTTTTCAATGTTTAGATATATTATTTTAAATTTGGGCATGTAAATATTTTATTTCGTATTCAAATCAGAAAATACAACTACATTGTTATAGATTTCAGATTAGAAGTTAACAATTTACTTTGTAATAATTTATTTTGTATTCAGTTTGACGACAATCTTTAATCTTATAAATTTAGCATATTGAATGTTGATATTTCAATGAAACTATTTTTCACTCATGTGAATTTTTTAGTATTTCTGAATATTCCTATTCATAACATTTTTAAGTTCTATCATATCATATATAAATTAGTTACTCCCTCCGTTCAATTACATAAATAACACGTGCACTAGTTATATATCCATAGGAAAAACGTATAATTTTGTAATAGAAAAATCATATATCATAAATCATATATCATATATCAACATATTTAAAGCCCATTTAAACTGAACTTATTATTACAAATTATACAAAAATGAAAAGATGATATATATGTCTGAAACGTGTACATAAAAATTAGTTACTCCCTCCGTTCAATAATAATTGTCCACTATACTATTGGATGTGTAACAATACTTGTCTACTTTATGAAATCAATGGATAACTTTACACTTAAATTCCTAATTTACCCTTATAATTAATTATAGTCATTTCTCTATAACATTTTTCAAGACATTCTATATTTTATATTCAAAGGGTGATATAGTAAAATTATCCTTCTATTTATAGTTTTTTAAGAAGTGTGCAAGTCAATAGTGGACAATTATTGTTGGACAAAGAGAGTATAATTGATATATAAGTGAACACGTACAAAATATGTGCATTAGTTTGTTTAAATATAAGAGAAATATCTTTTAATAATAGAGAAATATATACCGTAGAATGACATATTTAAAACTCATTTAAACTAAACTTACAAAATATATATGTATGTATATATATATGATAGGTGATACACGTGCAAAATTCATATCTTCTTTTCATTGGCACAATCAACAACAATATCTTTTCTGTTTGAATCTCCAACTCCATTGCTTCTTTCCATTTGTAGCATATACATTGGTGGTTCTCTCCTTGCTTATCGGTACAACGCTATTTCTTCAATCCATAAGTTGTACATTGATTATTGCTGCTCAGTTATTTCTTATCGAGTTGTTATGAATCGACGACTTTGTTGGGAAGATAATTATACCATCATTTCTTTACGAACTCGCGTATTGTGGGACCAAAGTTGAGTTGATGGTGGATTTATTAATAAAAAAATATTGGATGCAAATAAAGGAGAACACATGATGACATTTAGTGAACTCGCATGTTGAGCTGATTTTGATTTTCCTTGTAAGAAAGTTTCAGATGCATATATTGGAGAACGTAGGATAGCATTTTGTAAACTCGCATATTGTTGGACCGAAAGTTGAGCTGATGGTAGATTTTCTATCAAAAAAGTACTAGATACATATACATGCGAATGTAAGATGATATTTTGCTCGAACAATAATGAATGAATAGTTCGTAAAAGATTCATGAATTTCATATGAGTACGAAATGCTTCATAACATAGAGTACATTGAAGTAATCAACGAGAAGGTAATAAAAATGGAGGATTAAAAATTGCATTATTCATATTTGGATTGTGAATGACAAAAAAAATCTCCAAATAAAGAAATAGTAGGAAAAATTATCAAATATGCATTATAATTTTGTAATGTAGTGATTCGTTTTTCCGAATTTGTTTTCTATATTTAACTCATTTACTGCAACATACTTCAGAAAAAATATTTGTTTTCTCTCTAAGTCACAAACTTTAGAAGAGGAATATGTTTTCTCTTGAAAATTGATCAAGTGCACTCCTTATATAACTAAAGAATTTGTGGTATGCTATCTTTATTTAATATAAATTTCCCTAATTGATTCACCATTTTTAAAACTAATTTAAATAAAAACCTGCTATATATATATATATATATATATATATATATATATATATATATAGGCGCTACACGTGCGAAATTCATATCTTCTTTTCATTGGTATAGTCAACCACTATCTCATTTGTATTTGAGTCTCCAACATCATTTCTTCTTTCCATTTAAAGCATATTCATTGGTGGTGTTGCCCCCCAGGCCTCACCCATCGGTACAACACTATTTCTTGTAGCCATTTGTTGTCTATCGATTATTGATGCTCTGATACTTTATATCGGGTGGTTATGATTCGATGACGATATTGACCAGATAACCATACCATCATATCTTTGTGAACTCGCACATTGTGGGGTCAAATTTGAGTTGATGGTGGACTTCCCGATAAAAAAAATATTGGATGCAAATACAAGAGAATGCAGGATGACATTTGGCGAACTCACATGTTGAGTTAATTCTGGATTTTCCTGTATAAAAAATTCCAGATGCATATACTGGAAACGTATAATAGCATTTTGTAAACTCGCATGTTGTGGAGTTGTAGGATGAGTTCATAGTCGATTTTCTATCAAAAACTATTGGATGCATACGTCCAAATGTAGGATGATATTTCACTCGAACAATAATAAATAAGTAGTTCGTACAAGATTCATGAATTCCACATGAATACGAACGCTCCATAGCATAAATAACATTGAAGTAATAGATGAGAAGGTAATAAAAATGAAGGAGGAGAAAATTTTGCATTATTCATAGTTGGATTGTGAATGACACATACATTCTCTAAAGTAAGAAGTTGTAGAGAAAAAAATACCAATTATGAACTATAATTTTGTAATGTAATGATTTTCTTTTTCCTAATTTGTTTCCTATATTTAACTCATTTATTGCAACATACTTCAAAAATATAATAATTGTTTTCTCCCTAAGTCACAAGCTTTAGAAGAGGAATATGTTTTCTCTTGAAATTGATCAAGTGCACTTCTTATATAACTAAAGAATTTGTTGTTAGTTGTCTTTATTTAATGAGCATTGCCCAAAGTTCATTCACCATTTTAATTTTGTTTGGATTTCAAATATCGAATGTCTAAATTTATTATGAAGTATATAAATATATCTAAAAATCAAATAAATTGAGTACAAATTAAATAATGATATCCAAAAAAATCAAATTACGTGCACTACACGTGCATTGGTTATATAAACATAGAAGGAACGTATATTTTTGTAAAAGAAAATACATATATCATTTATCAACATATTTAAAACTTATTTCAACTAAACTTACTATTACCAAATATATAAAAATTAATATACATATGATATATGTGTGGTACGCATACATAAAAATTATTTATAATTGCTATATAGGTAATACACATACAAAATACATGCATTAGCTACATTAACTATAAGAAGTATCCCTTTTAATTATAGAAAAATATGTACCGTAGAATGACATATTTGAAACTCATTTAAATTAAACTTACAAAATATACCAAAAAGAAACAAATCATAGTAGGCAATACACCTGTAAAATTCATATCTTCTTTTCATTGGTACAATCAACAACTATCTCATTTGTATTTGAATCTCCAACTCCGTTTATTCTTTACATTGTAACATATACATTGTCGTTGCTCCGTCCTTGCTTATTGGTACAACTCTATTTTTTCTAGTCATATTTATTGTCTATCGATTATTGGTGCTCTGTCATTTTTATTGAGTGGTTATGATTCGATGACGATGTTGGCCAGATAATCATGCCATCATTTCTTCGCGAACTCGCATACTGTGGGGCCGCAGATTGAGCTGATGGTAGATTTTCATTAAAAATGTATTTAATGCATATACATGTAAATATAAAATGTTATTTTTGCTCGAAAAATAATGGATGAGTAGTTCGTACATGATTCATGAATTTTATATGAGTACGAAACGCTTCATATCTTAAAGGACATCAAAGTAACAGATGCGAAGGTAATGAAAATGAAAGAGAGAAATAATTTGCATTATTCATGTTTGGAGTGTGAATGACAAATAAATTCTCCATAGTAAGAAATTGTATGGAGGAAAATACCAATTATGCCCTATAATTTTGAAATGTAATGATTTCTTTTGCCTAATTTGTTGCTTATATTTAACTCATTTATTGCAACACACATCTAAGAAAATATTTATTTTTTCTCTCCGAGTCACAAATTTTAGAAGAAGAATATATTTTCTCTCGAAATTGATCAAGTGTACTACTTATATAACTAAATAATTTGTTGTCAGTTATATTTATTTAATGTGTATTGCCCAGAGTTCATTTACCTTTTTTGTTTGGCTTTCAGATATCACATGTCTAAAGTTATTACGAAGCAGATAAATATGGGAAAATATTTTAAAATTGAGTATAGATTAAATAATGGTGTCCAAAAAATCAAAATACATGCATAACACGTGCACTAGTTATAAAAACATAGGAAGAACATATAATTTTTATAATAGAAAATACATTTATCATATGTAATATATCAACATATTTAAAGCTAATTTAAACTAAACTTACTATTACCAAATGTATAAAAATTTAAAAAGGGTATTTGCGTGAAAGGTGTACATAAAAATGAATTATAATAAAAATATAAGTGATACATGTACAAAATACATTCATTAGTTACTTTAAATATAACATAAATACCTTTTAATAATAGAGAATCATATATCATAGAATGACATATTTAAAAGTCATTTAAACTATACTTACAAAATATACTAAAAAAATGATAGATGATACACGTGCAAAATTTGTATCTTCTTTTCATTGGTACAGTCAACAACGATCTCATTTATATTTGAATCTCCAACTTCGTTTCTTCTTTTCATTTGTAGAATATTTATTGGTGGTGCTCCCCCTGCTTATCGCTACATCACTCTTTCTTTTAGCCATTGTTGTCAATCAGTTAGTAGTGCTCTATCATTTCTTATTGGGTGGTTATGATTCAACAATAATGTTGGCTAGATAACCACACAATTATTTTTTTGGAAACTCAAATAATATGGGGCCAAAGGTTGAGTTGATAGAGAATTTTTTGAAAAATTAAATGTTGGATGTACATATAAGAGAACGTAGGATGACATTTTGTGAACTCGCATATTTAGATGATTTCCTTGTCAAAAATAATTCAGATGCTTATACTGGAGAGTGTAAAATGGCATTTTGTAAATGCACATGTTGTGGGTCCACAGGTTAAGCTGATGGTAGATTTTCAATCAAAAAAAAGTATTGGATGCATATATGTGCGAATGTATATTGATATTTTTCTCCATAGCATAAAAGACATCGAAGTATTTGTAACAACCTGTTCCCGTCGTTATAGAAAAGCCAATGGAGGGGAAAGAATTGGGGACAGAAAAATTTTGAGTAGTAACTTGGAATTTCCCAACCTAGTCCAAATTTGGATGAAATTGGAGTCGTTAAGGTGTAGGGAAATCTGGTAATAATCGGGTGACTTATTTATGATTTTGATTACATGAGTGGTTAGATAAGTCGTTAAGGAATATGTACGACTTTACAAAATTGAATTTGGGTGAGTAGAACTCCCGGAATCGATCTTAGTGTGAACTGTATTTTCTTAGCATCGTTGGGTAAAGGTGTGATGTAAAATGGGGGTCTTGAAATTATTAAAATAGCTCACTGGTTCCGTAAAAACCGCTGAGGCGGGATTTCTACTGCTAGGGCAGGGCCATTGCAGCGGGGTGAGGACCGCTGTGGCGGGTTCGATATGACTTAAGGTCGTAAATAAACCTCAAAATGACTTTATTCTGCGCTTTTCGACTTTGAGAGCTAGGAGACGACCCCATACGAGTTCTTGATAGTTTTCCACAATTCTTGAGGCTAAAGGTAAGATTTTAACTCTCACAATCCATTTTTCGATTCGTCAAACGTAATCTAATGGGTAATTATCGATGGGGGAGGGTTTTGATCTAGAAACTATGATGGTAAAAAGCCCTAATTTGGATACTTGGGATCATGGGTATGGTCTAGGGTTGTTAGAATTGTTAGTAATCTGGGAAATTATTGATTGTTTATTGATTCTCGTATTATATTGATTGTTTCAAGACCAAGAAAAAGCGGAACAAATACGAAAAGGGAAGGATCAAGTTTCTTAGGGTTTCAAGCTTTTATTGAGGTAGGTGATGGTTGTGATTTCATGTTGGTGTGGTATATGTTTGTAATTTCTCATTATAATGCATGTATGTATGCGAATGTTGCATTATTGATCACCCTAATCGTAAATGATATATTTGAATAATTGTATGACATGAAGCACCTCTTGTTGTATGATTGTGAGAATAAACATTGTTGTTGTGATTGTGGTTTGTTGAATGGTTTGGTTGCCACGTTTCGGCATAAACATGGGATCGGTTGCCACATTTCGGCATAAAATGGGATCGGTTGCCACGTTCCGGCATAAATATAGGATCGGTTGCCACATTTCGGCATAATCATTGGATTGGGTACCACGTTCCGATATGCTAATAGTTTGGGTGTGGGTTCCATGAGAGGATCATTGATATGAGTTCATCAAGAGGACCATTGAATTGTGTTGTGTATATACTTGTGCTGATTACGTTCATATCTAATGATGATTGATATTAGAAGACTGTATGTTGCTCTAAATTGATAACCATAGTGTATTATTGAGACATGTGATGTTATATTGATCCTTAAATGATGACTAATATTATATACGTTCGGTATATACCTATTTATAATGTGGTGGTTACGTGCATGTGTTTCACTTATTGGAATAGTCGCGTGATCCTACCAGTAAACTATGGTTGTGTACTGATACTTCACTTGCTTGTTCTTTGTTTAGTACAGGTCATCTTCAGGCAGCTATTGATAGACCTCAGTTAAGTGACTATTGAGCATGACCGGATTCAAGGATCAGTTCTTTCAGGTTGCCATGGATCTCTCTTGTTTAAGTCCACTCTTTTCAGACTCAGACTATTTGTTTAAGGTGTTGTTTAGTTTTGGGGTTGTACCCCTTGTTCTTAGACTTGTCGTTAGTAGAGTTTTGGTACAATGACTTTCAGGTTCTAGGGGTTGTTCTTCCGCATTAGTTTGGTTAGTTATTTGTTTAAACCTTGGAGTTTATGGGGACTCCATTTTCTTGACATTTAAACCTGCTTTTGTATCTTTAAATGCCTTAGTGTTCAGAAAATTTGTTAGTTGGGCTATAGTTTTTTGTTCACCCACTGAAGGATTAGTGTGTGTGCCACTCACGATGGTCTGGGTCGTGACAAAGTTGGTATCAGAGCCCTAGGTTTGTTGATCTTACTGTACCAAAATGAGTCTAGTATAGTCTTGTGGAACGGTACGATGACGTTCGTACTTTTCTTCGAGAGGCTATAAGACTTTAGGAAAAACTCACTTCTTTCAACTCATTCATGCTATGACTTGAATCCAATTGGTATATGGGTGATACAAATTGGTATCTTTCCTCTTTCACTCTATGGTCTGAATTAGAGAAAAAAAAGTGGTAACACCATCACTAACAAGAGATGATGTATATAAACTACCGACAGTTGAATAAGGTCACCATTCAAAACAAGTATCCATTGCCTTGGATAGATGACCTTTTTGACCAATTGCAAGGTGCATCAGTTTTCTCTAAGATTGATTTAAGGTTTGGTTACCATCAGTTAAAGATTGAGGCGGTTAAAAATTAGGTTCGACCAAGTTCTATGATTTAAATTAGCATTTTTGTGAGGCTCGCTAGCTACTATTGTCGCTTGTGGTATGATTTGAGTCCAGTTGGTACCTCTCGATTCCAATTAGTATCTCAACGAAGTGAACTAGACGTCGTAGTCCCAGCTGAAGGGACACAAAGAAGTTAATTGGAACTGAGAAGGTTCCAATTGTTATCTGGCCTTAGGGGCCGTATAAGGCGTATATTATCAATAATGGTCGTCTATGGAATGATCTAATCAAAGAATTTGGACTTGTCTGCAAGTTGTAACTGCCGAGTATTGTGAAACGTGTTGTGAAAAGAAGGTCACGACTAAGTTCAATTCAAGTGTCTAGATAATGTACGGGGTGATTCATAAGAAAGATCTGGACATGTCTTGCACTTGAGTAATAAGTGCGTAAGTGTTTGGGTGTATCCTGGGGATGTGTGGGTTATAGTGTTGAATTAATGAGAACGAGTTGGATTATGTATCGTTGGATTGACTCGAGGTAGACAATGATTATCCTAGTTCAGAGAATTATCCTAAATTTCTCAGTAAAGCTGAAAACCTTTGGGAATTTTAGAAAAGGGAAGAACCCAGAAAAATTTATTGCCTGGGTTCTGTTTCTGTCAGGGCAACTTGAGCGGGATTTTCCCGCCAGAGCGGGACAGGGCGAGGAAGAATCTCAGGCCTATCTTCCCTATTTTTCCCCAGTCACAATTATGGACCCCGAATTGTACCTGAACTAACCCTCGCGATCTAATTCAGTGTTCAACAATCAAATATAAGTTATAAGGTGTGTTAAAATTGTGGAGAACCTGGGCATATGAGGAGGAAATCAGTGAGGCGTGGAGGTCGGGGAAATGGTAGTGCAGGTAGATGAGTTGTGCAACTAGGTAAGGAGGTTGCCCATCAAGATGACAAGGCTCAGTTTTATGTGTTTTCGGGTAAAACCGAGTTTGAGGGTGTGATGCAGTAGTCACAAGTTCTACTCTTGTCTATGCCTGAATGGCTATTGTTTTGTTTGATGCGGGTTCTACTTATTCATATATGTTAGTTCAATTGCCTTGGGATTTGGTGTGGTTTGTCATATACTGATACCCCCATCCATCTTTCTACCCCAGTTGAACTTGTCTGCAAGTTGTAACTGCCGAGTATTGCGAAATGTGTTGTGACAAGAAGTTCACGACTTAGTTCGATTCAAGTGTATAGATAATGTATGGGGTGATTAGTAAGAAAGATCTGGACATATCTTGTGCTTGAGTAATAACCGCGTGAGTGTCTAGGTGTATCCTGGGGATGTGTGGGTTATGGTGTTGAATTAATGAGAACGAGTTGGATTATGTATCATTGGATTGACTCGAGGTAGACAATGATTATCCTAGTTCAAAAAATTACCCTAAATTGCTTAGTAAAGCTGAAAACCTTTGGGAAATTTAGAAAAGGGAAGAACCCAAAAAAATTTATTGCCTGGGTTCTGTTTTTGTCAGGGCCGCTTGGGCGGGATTTTCCCACCAGTGTAGGATTTTCCCGCCAGTGCGGGATTTCTCCTGCCAGAGCGAGATAGGGCGAGGTAGAATATCAACCCTGTGTCCCTTATTTACCCCCAGTCACAATTATGGACCTCGAATCGTACCCGAACTAACCCCCGTGATCTAATTCAGTGTTCAGCAATCAAATATAAGTTATAAGGTGTGTTAAAATTGTGGAGAACCTGGGCATATGAGGAGGAAATCAGCAAGGAGTGGAGGTCGGGAAAATGGTAATGCAGGTAGATGGGTAGTGCAACTAAGCAATGAGGTTGTCCTTCAAGATGAAAGGGCTCAGTTTTATGTTTTTTCGGGTAAAAACCAATTTTGAGGTTGTGATGAAGTGGTCACAAGTTCTACTCTTGTCTATGCTTGAATGGCTATTGTTTTGTTTGATCGGAGTTCTACTTATTCGTATGTGTCACTTCAATTGCCTTGGGATTTGATGTGGTTTGTCATATACTTGATGCCCCCATCCATCTTTCTACCCAGTTGCAGAGTCAGTTATAGTCACCCATGTGTATCGTGTTGTCCTGTTGTGGTTATGGATTTTCAGATTTGGGTTGATTTGGTTATGCTGAATATGAATGACATGAAATAATATTAGGCATGACTTGGTTGTCCCCGTATTATACCGAGCTTAATTGTAGTACTAAGTCGATAACTCTAGAGATCCCTAGTAGGTAAATATTAGAGTGGGAAGGGGTGTACAAGCCTAAGCTAGCTAAGATCATATCCTCCACTCGGGCTAGGAAAATGGTAGGGCAGGGTTGTTTTGCTTATTTGGCTCATGTTGAGATGTTGAAGTTGAGTCTCCCTCTATTGTGTCAGTTTATGTGGTGTATGAGTTTAAAGAAGTGTTTCATATAGATTTGTCTGGTATGCCTCTGGATAGAGATATAGATTTCTGCATTGACTTAGAAACTGGCAATTGCTCCATTTCCCTCCCTCCGTATCATATGGCTCCAGCATACTTAAGAGAGCTTAAGGCTCAAATCCAAGAGCTTCTTCATCCGTCCTAGTGTTTCCAAGTGGGGTGCTCATGTCCTGTTAGTTAAGAAAAAGGGGTAGTAAGAGGACTGATGATTTTATCTTTATCCATAAAGGAGTGGATAAATACCTGAATGAGAAGCTTAGGGATAAATAAAATTCCATTGAGTATACTTGGAGGCAATTGAATTATTTTAGTAAGAAAGTGCATATAAATTGGGTTAGTCCTCTAAATTTGATGAGTATACCTGAGTTTGAGGTGTCGTGTTGATGAAAGGGTTGGCTACGTAGTGTTAGTCAAGGATGACGATGCGTAATTGTAACAACAGTCGTGATGGATTGTGATGGGATGCAATTATATAATAAGATTGTTGGTTAAGCGAATTTTTTATAGTAAGTACGACTAGCGAGTACCTAAGGTTGTGGTTTTCTAAATTTTTAGTGTGTAAAGTGGTTGGATGGAAAGTTTTAAGAGATGATGGGACACCACTCAAATAGAATTTAAAAGAGCTAGAGTCATAATGAAGAAAAATAGTGGCATGTAGTACAACCTTTAGAGAGAGGAGAGAGCAAGAATACTTTATTGATTGCAAAAGATAAAGAGATATCTTCAGAGGGGTAGATAATTGGGTTCAGAGACGCGTGATTTCATTTGTTTTTTTATGACTATGGTAATAGTGTCACAAGTCCTTCAGATTGGTTAATAACTATTGGAAAGAACTTGAGGAAGGAGTGGATAGACATTAGCTCAAGTTTGATGATAAGTGCTTTTGTTTTGTTTTGAGTTTAGTAATGACTACAATTGAATTGTTAGCAAAAGATATTGTGATATCGATGGATATACGATCCATGATAAGCGAAGATGCATGAATTCATAAAAATATTCAAGGTATAAGCTTATGTTTATAGATAAGGGGATGGTGTTACACAATTGAATTTACAATTCAGATTTTCCATTGAAAATCTAAATTCGTGGTGATATATTTTGTCAAGGTATGAATTTGCAAGGTGAGGAATGAACAATTGTATTAGGTATTGAGCATTTGAAAGGACTTACACCTGGGTTGAGTTGTAAAGTTTATTATTGTTGATTGTTAAAGTACATAAGAAAGGTTTTTATTTAAAAAGTGTTGGTTTATAATAAGGTAAAAGGTCGGAGTGTTTATGATGTTTGTTAGTGTTGTGAGTATGATTCACTAGCTATGCTCTAGTGTGTTTTCACTTTTGTGGGTGGATCCCTAGTGGTGGATCAGGGGTACCAAATCCTATGATGTTCTCTTGGTTGAATGGGAAGATTGGGAAGATTTGGTTATTTCGAATGACATAATTGGTGTTGTCTTGGAGTTGTTAAAGTATTTTAGTGGTTCTACATTTACTACCTTGCTTATGAGAATTTATAGAAGAGCTACCATGCGTATTTGTGGCTGTTCGACAATCTTAATATTCCTCTAGTCGTCGAGGTCATGTATCGATTATGTGTGTTTGAATGTGGGGATCATTGGGTCCAATTCTACTGTTCTTAAGAGGTAATCTACAATTACTAAATCTAGCATTTCCATAGTGTTGTTGGAGGGGTTGTATCCTTGGACATATCCCTCATTAAGTATCTGATGTCTACATACTAAAATTTTGTAACTTAAGTTTATGGAAATTTACGTTGTGAGAAGGAGCTATTGATAAGAACTATAATTGTTTGGGTTTTATGAGTGTGTGTTGGTTGGTTCAGGTTCACTACCATTTTTAGTGAGAATTGACTTGGAATTTTATCATGCTTAAGTGCTAAAGGATTCATCCCGATGATTGCGTCAAGGTCCTTGATAACATGTTGTAGACGTGTGTACGATCAACTTTGGTGGTTGTTGGGAATCACTTTTGTTGTTGTTAAGATTACATATAACAATATTTATCACTCGAGTATTGAGATGACTCCATTGAGGCATTGTATGGGAGGTTGTGTAGGTGTTCAATTGATTGGTTTGAGGTTGAAGATGTGAAACCTTTGAGAGTTGATTTGGTGAAAGATGTTCAGGGTAAGGTGAGAAGTATCCTATTTAAGCTTCTGGTAGCCCAAAGTCGACAGAAAAAGTATGTGGGACAAGTATCCTCAGTTATTCAACGATTCAGATACTACTCTATTCTTGCTTTAGCTCTTTTCTCCAAGTTTGTCACTCGGGGACGAGGATGGGTAAATTGGTATCTATTGTAACGACTTTTTCCCGTCGTTATTGAAAAGCCAATGGGGAAAGAATTGGGGCCAGAAAACTTTTGAATAGTAACTTGGAATTTCCCAACCTAGTCCAGATTTGGACAAAATTGGAGTTATTAAGGTGTAGGGAAATCTGGTATTAATTGGGTGACTTATTTTTGAATTTGATTACATGAGTGGTTAGATAGGTCGTTAAGGAAGTTGTACGACTATACATAATTGAATTTGGGTGAGTAGAACTCCCGGAATAGATCTTAGCATAAACGGTATTTTCTGAGCGTCGTTGGGTAAATGTGTGTTGTGAAATGGGTGTCTTGGAATTATTAAAATAGCTCAATGGTTCTGTGCAAGCCGCTGGGGCGGGATTTCTACCGCCAAGGCGGGACCGCTGCAGCGGGGTGAGGGCTGCTGTGGTGGTTTTGACGCGACTTAAGGTCGTAAATAAACCCCAAAATGACTTTATTCTGCACTTTTTGACTTTGAGAGTTAGGAGACGACCCCATACGAGTTCTTGACAGTTTTCCACCATTCTTGAGGCTAAAGGTAAGACTTTAACTCCCCAAATCCATTTTTTGATCCATTGAACGTGATAGAACGGGTAATTATCAATGGGGGAGGGTTTTGATCTAGAAACTATGGTGGAATAAGCCCTAATTTGAATACTTGGGATACTGGGTATGATCTAAGGTTGTTAGAATTGTTAGTAATCCGAGTAATTAGTGATTGTTTATCGATTCTAATATTATATTAATTCTTTTAGTGCAAGAACAAGCGAAATGAATCCGGAAAGGGAATGATCAAGTTTCTTAGGGTTTCAAGCTTGTTTCGAGGTAGGTGATGGTTGTGATTTCAGGTTGGTGTGATATTTGTTTGTAATTGTTTATTATAATGCATGTGTGTATGTGAATGTTGCATTATTGATCACCCTAATCGTAAGTGAGATAATTGAATAATTGTACGTCATGGATCACCTCTTGTTGTGTGATTGTGAGAATATACATTGTGATTGTGATTGTGGTTTGTTGAATGAATTGGTGGCCATGTTTTGGCATAAACATGGGATCGGTTGCCACGTTCCAGCATAAACATGGGATCGGTTGCCACATTTCTGCATAAATATAGGATCGCTTGCCACATTCTGGCAAAAACATTGGATCGGGTACCACATTTCAGTATGCTAACAGTTTGGGTGTGGGTTCCATGAGAGGATCATTGAATTGGGTTCCGTGAGAGGACCATTGAATTATATTGTGTATCTACTTGTGATGATTACGTTCATATCTAATGATGATTGATATTGGAAGACTGTATGTTTCTCTAAATTGATAACAAATGGGTAATATTGAGAACGTGTGATGTTATATTTATCTTGAAAAGATGATTAATATTGTATATGTTCGGTATATGCATATTTATAATGTTGTGGTTACTTGCATTTGTTTCACTTATTGGGATAGCTGATCCTACCAGTACACTATGGTTGTGTACTGATACTGTACTTGATTGTTCTTTCTTTAGTACATGGCATTTTCAGACGGCTATTGATAGACCTCAGCTAAGTGACTATTGAGCATGACCGGATTCAAGGGTGAGCCAGTTCTTTCAGGCTGCCATTGAAATCTCTCTAGTTTAAGTCCACTCTTTTCGGAATCAGACTATTTGTTTAAGGTGTTGTATAGTTTCGGGGTTGTACCCGTTATTCTTAGACTTATCGATAGTAGAGTTTTGGTACAATGACTTTCAGGTTCTAGGGGTTGTTCTTCCGCATTAGTTTGGTTAGTTGTTTGTTTAAACCTTGGAGTTTGTGGGGACTCCATTTTTCTTGACATTTAGACCTGCTTTTGTATTTTTAAATGCCTTAGTGTTCAGAAAATTTATTAGTTGGGCTATAGTTTTGGTTCTTCCACCAGAGGGTTAGTGTGGGTGCCACTCACGACGGTTCGGGTCATGACAAAGTTGGTATCAGAGCCCGAGGTTTGTTGATCTCATTGTACCAAAACGAGTCTAGTAGAGTCTTGCGGAATGGTACGATGACGTCCATAGTTTTCTTTGAGAGGCTATAGGACTTTAGGAAAAAACTCACTTCTTTCTACTCCTTCGTGCTATGACTTGAATCCAATTGGTATTTGGGTGATACAAATTGGTATCTTTCCTCATTCACTCTATGGTCCGAATTAGAACAAAAAAAAAGTGGTAACACCATCACTAGCAAGAGAGGATGTATATAGACTACTAACAATTGAATAAGGTCAACATTTAGAATAAGTATCCATTGCCTAGGATAGAAAAGCTTTTTGACCAATTGCGAGGTGCATCAGTTTTCTCTAAGATTGATTTAAGGTCTGGTTACCATTAGTTAAAGATTGAGACAGTTAAAAGTTGGGTTCGACCAAGTTCTATGATTGAAATTAGCTGTTTTGTGGGGTTCGCTAGCTACTATTGTGGCTTGTGGTATGGTTTGAGTCCAATTGGTATCCCAACGAAGTGAACAAGACGCCGTAGTCCCGGCTGAAGGGACACAAACAAGTTAATTTGAACTGAACGACTAAGTTCGATTCAAGGGACTAGATAATGTACGAGGTGATTCATAAGAAAGATCTGGACGTGTCTTGCGCTTGAGTAATAACCGAGTGAGTGTCTGGGTGTATCTTGGGGATGTGTGGGTTATGGTATTGAATTAATGAGAACGAGTTGGATTGTGTATCGTTGGATTGACTCGGGGTAGACAATGATTATCCTAGTTCAGAGGATTATCCTAAATTGCTTAGTAATGCTGAAAATCGTTGGGAGATTTAGAAAAGAGAAGAACCCCAGAAAAATTTATTGCCTGGATTTTGTGTTCGCTTGGGCCGCTGGGGCGTGATTTTCCTGCCACGGTGAGACCGCCATTGCGGGGTTTCTCCTGCCAAAGGGGGACAGGGCGAGGCAGAATCTCAGCCTTGTCTCCCCTATTTTCCCATAGTCACAATTATGGACCCCAAATCGTACCTGAACTAATCCCTGCGATCTAATTCAGTGTTCAGCAATCAAATATAAGTTATAAGGTGTGTTAAAATTCTTGAGAACCTGAGCATATGAAGAGGAAATCAGCGAGGACGTGGAGGCCGAGGAAATGGTAATGCAAGTAGATGAATAGTGCAACCAGGCGAGGAGGTTTCCCGTCAAAATGACAAGGCTCAATTTTATATTTTTCTGCGTAGGACCGAGTTTGATGGTGTGATGCAGTGGTCACCAGTGCTACTCTTATCTGTGCCCATATGGCTATTGTTTTTTTGATCCGTGTTTTACTTATTCGTATGTGTTAGTTCAATTGCCTTGGGATTTGATGTGGTTTATGATATACTTGATCCCCCCAATCCATGATTCTACCCCAGTTGAAGAGTCAGTCATAGTCACCCATGTGTACCATGGTGTCCTATTGTGGTTATGGATTTTCAGATTTGGGTTGATTTAGTTATGTTGGATATGACTTACTTGATATAATCTTAGGCATGACTTGGTTGTCCCCCTATTATATCGAGCTTAATTGTAATACTAAGTCGGTAACTCTAGAGATCCCCGGTAGGGAAAGATTAGAGTGTGAAGGGGTGTACAAGCCTAAGCTAGCTAAGATCATATCCTCCATTCGGGCTAGGAAACTGGTAGGGCAGGGTTGTTTGGCTTATTTGGCTCATGTTGAGATGTTGAGGTTGAGTCTCCTTCTATTGAGTTTGTTCCTGTGATGTCTGAGTTTAAAGAAGTGTTTCCTATGTATTTGCCTGGTATGCCTCCGGATAGAGGTAGAGATTTCTACATTGACTTGGAAACTGGCACTTGCCCCATTTCCATCCCTCTGTATCGTATGGCTCCAGCAGAATTAAGAGACCTTAAGGCTCAAATCCAAAAGCTTCTTAATCCCTCCTAGTGTTTCCAAGTGGGGTGCTAATGTCTTGTTTGTGAAGAAGAATGGGTAGTGTGAGGACAGATGATTTTATCTTAATCTATAAGGGGTTGGATTAATACCGAAATGACAAGCTTATGGATAAATAAAGTTCTATCGAGTATATTTAGGTCGAGGCAATTGAAGTATTTTAGTAAGAAAGTGCGTATAAATTAGGTTAGTCCTCTGAATTTGATGAGTATACTTGAGTTTGAGGTGTCGTGTTGATGAAATGGTTGACTTCATAGTGATAGTCAAGGATGATGGAGTGTAATCGTAATAAGAGTCTGATAGATTGTGAAGGGATGCAACTACAGAATAAGATTGTTGGTTAAGTGAATTTTGTATAGTAATTATGACTTGTGAGTACCTAAGGTTGTCGTTTTCTAATTTTTTAGTGAATAAAGTGGTTGTATGGAAAGTTTTAACAGATGGTGGGACACCACTTGAATAGAATTTAAAAGACCTAGAGTAATAATGAAGAAAAATTGTGGGATGTAGTACAACATTTAGAGAGAGATGAGAGCAAAAATATTTTTTTGATTGCAAAAGCTAAAGAAATATCTTCAGAGGGGTAGATAATTGGGTTCAGAGACGCGTGATTTAATTTGTTTTGTTATGGCTATGGTAATAGTGTCACAAGTCCTTCAGATTAGTTAAAAACTATTGGAAAGGACTTGAGGAAGGAGTGGATAGACATTAGCTCGAGCGTGATGATAAGTGCTTTTGTTTTGTTTTGAGTTTAGTAATGAATACGATTGAATTGTTAGCAAAAGATATTGTTATAGATAGAGATGCGATCTATGATAAGCGAAGATCCATGAATTCATAAAAAATTTTGAGGTATAAGCTTATGTTGATAGATAAGGGGATGGTGTTATACAATTGAATTTACAATTCATATTTTCCATTGAAAGTCTACATTCATGGTGATATATTTTGTCAAGGTATGAATTTGCAAGGTGAGGAATGATCAATTGTATTAGGTATTGAGCATTGGAAAGGACTTACACCCGGGTTGAGTAGTAAAGTTGATTACTGTTGATTGTTAAAGCACCTAAGAAAGGTTTTCATTGAAAAAGTGTTGGTTTATAATAAGGTCAAAGGTCAGAGTGTTTATGATGGTTGTTAGTGTTGTGAGTATGATTCACTAGCTATGCTGTGTGTTTTCACTTTTGTGGGTGGATCCCTAGTGGTGGATAAGGGGTACAAAATACTGCGATGTTCTCTTGGTTGAGTGGGAAAATTGGGAAGATTTGGTTATTTTGAATGACATAATTGGTGTTGCCTTGGAGTTGTTAAACTATTTTAATAATTCTACATGTACTACCTTGTTTATGAGAATTTATATAAGAGCTACCATGCGTATTTGTGGTTGTCCGACAATCTTAATATTTCTCTAGTCGTCGAGGTCATGTATTGATTATGTGTGGTTGAATGTGGGGATCATTGAGTCCAATTCTACTGTTCTTAAGAGGTATTCTACAATTACTAAATCTAGCATTTCGATAGTGTTGTTGGAGGGATTGTATGCTTGGACATATCCCTCAATAATTATCTGATGTCTAAAGACCATTATTTTGTAACTTAATCTTATGGAAATTTACATTGTTAGAAGGAGATGTTGATAAGAACTATGATTGTTTGGGTATTATGAGTGTGTGTTGATTGGTTCAGGTTCACTACTATTTGTAGAGAGTATTGACTTGGAATTTTATCAAGTATAAGTGCTAAAGGATTCGTCCGGATGATTGTGTCAACGTCCTTTATAACAAGTTGTAGACGTGTGTACGATCAACTTTGGTGGTTGTTGGGAATCGCTTTTGGTGTAGTTAAGTTTACATACAACAATATTTATCACTCGATGATTGAAATGACTCCATTGAGGCATTGTATGGGAGGATGCGTATTTGTTCAATTAGTTGGTTTGAGGTTGAAGTTGTGAAACCTTTGAGAGTTTATTTGGTGAAAGATGTTCAGGGTAAGGTGAGAAGTATCCAATCTAAACTTCTAGCATCCCAAAGTCGACAGAAAAAGTATGTGGGACAAGTATCCCTAGTTATTTGACGATTCAGATACTACTCTATTCTTGCTTTAGCCCTTTTCTCCTAGTTTGTCACTTGGGGACGAGTGATGGGTGAATTGGTACCTATTGTAACGACATGTTCCCATCGTTATAGAAAAGTCAATGGGGAAAGAATTGGGCCCAGAAAACTTTTGAGTAGTAACTTGGAATTTGCCAACCTAGTCCAGATTTGGGTGAAATTGGAGTCACTAAGGTGTATGGAAATATGGTAACAATCGGGTGACTTATGTATAATTTTGATTACATGAGTGGTTAGATAAGTCATTAAGGAAATTGTACAGCTTTATGGAATTGAATTTGGGTGAGTAAAACTCTCGGAATTGATCTTAGAGTGAACGCTATTTTCTAAGCGTCATTGGGTAAAGGTGTATTTTGAAAAGGGGGTCTTGGAATTATTAAAATAGCTCACTGGTTTCGTGCAAGCCGCTGGGGTGGGATTTCTACAGCCACGGCTATGCCGCTGCAACGGGGTGAGGGCCACTGTGGCAAGATTGACACGACTAAAGGTTGAAAATAAACCCCAAAATAACTTTATTCCATACTTTTCGACTTTGAGAGCTAGGAGACGACCCCATACGAGTTCTTGATAGTTTTCCACCATTCTTGAGGCTAAAGGTAAGATTTTAACTCTCCGAATCCATTTTTTGATCTGTAAAACGTAATAGAATGGGTAATTATCGATAGGGGAGGGTTTTGATCTAGAAACTATGGTGGAAAAATCCCTAATTTGGATACTTTTGATCATGAGTATGATCTAGGGTTGTTTAAATTGTTAGTAATCTGGGTAATTAGTGATTGTTTATTGATTCATGTATTATATTGATTATTTGAAGACCAAGAACAAACGGATCAAATTCGAAAAGGGAAGGATCATGTTTCTTAGGGTTTCAAGCTTTCTTCGAGGTAGGTGATGGTTCTGATTCTATGATGGTGTGATGTATGTGGGTTCTTGCTTCACTATGATACATGTATGTATGTGAATATTGCATTATTGACTACGCTTGTTGTAAATGAGATAGAGGAATGATGAATGCAATGAATCATGACTAAATTGAATGAACTTGAGAAGATACTTGTGATTGTGATTATGGTGTGTTGAATGGACCGGTTGCCACGTTTTAGCATAACTAATTTGGATATGTTGCCACGTTCTGACATAATTATGGGATCGGTTGCCACATTCCGGCATAAACATTGGATCAGGTACCGCGTTTCGGTATGCTAATTGTTTGGGTTTGGGTTCCATGGGAGGACCAATGACTTGTCATAATTGTGTATCTTGAGAATGTGAAGTATTTCGTTGTTCATAAATGTTGATAGTATTGTATATGTTTGATATATGCATGTGTTTATAATGTTGTATTGACTTACTTATGTTGCACTTAGTGGGATAGCCGTCTGATCCTACCAGTACACTGTGGTTGTGTACTAATACTGCACTTGCTCTTATTTTTGTTGAGTACAGTGCATCTACCGGCGGCTATTGACAGACCTCGCTTAGAAGATCAGTGATCGTTCGAATTCAAGGGTGAGCCAATTTTTCTGGGCTACCATGGGTTCTCTTTCATGTATGTCGACCATTTTGGACTTAGACTTTCTAGTTAGTTATTAGTGCATTAGTTTGGGGTTGTATCCCTCCTTATTTAGACTTGTTGAACTTTAGATGCTTTGGTACATTGACTTTTAGGTTCTAGGTGTTACTTACGCATTTGTTTAGTTGATAGACTTTTGTTTGGAGTTTATGGGAACTCCCTATTTCGTGCTTAGTATTTAACTTGTTTCGTATCCTTAAATGCTTCGCTTTTGGTTTAGTTGCTTGGTTTGGGTTGTAGTAGTGATTCTCCCATCGGAGTGTTAGTGTGGGTGCTTATCACGATGGTCTGGGTCGTGACAAAGTTTGTATCAGAAACTAGGTTTGTTGATCTCGTTGTACCAAAACAAGTCTAGTAGAGTCTTACGGAATGGTATGGGGACGCCTTTAATTTTCTTCGAGAGGTTATAGGACTTTAGGAAATTTCTCTATTTTCTCTTGTCTCCTTCGTGCTATAACTTGATTCCAATTGGTAGCTGTCGATATAAATTGGTATCTAACCTCCTTCACTCTTCTGTTCGCAGATGGTTAATACTAGGTTTAATGCTATCAGGCCCGTAGCTCCCGTCAATGCTCCAGCTGAGGAATCTGCACCGAGAGGTCGCGGTCCAGGCAGGGGTAGAGGACATGGAAGAGTAGCGCCTGCTGGGAATGGAGCTCCTTTTGAAAATGCTCCTATGAATGAGAACCCTTCTACGCATGATGAAGAGATAGTGGAGAATGTTGAGGATATGGGACAAGAGGAAGAGGTGCAGGCTGAGATTACCGATGTTCCTCTCATAGACCCAGTGTTAGCTCGACAGATCATGTAATTCTTGAAATGGTTGGTTGGTCCTCCAGTGCTTTCTTCTGTTCAAGCAACTCAAGCTCCCGCTAATCCCCCTGTTGCTAGCACTGCGCCCAAGACGGGTGAAACGGGAGGTAATGATGCTTCCTTCCGTCCTTTGTTGGGTTCTATTATGACTGGTAAAGACAATGAAATGTTGACTAAGTTTTTAAAGCTAAAGCCTCATGTGTTCCTTGGTTTTGAAAATGAGGATGCTTATGAGTTTATCTTAGACTGCTATGAGAGGCTTCATAAGTTGGGAATTGTCCATCGGCATGGTGTTGAGTTCGTGACTTTTCATCTTCAAGGTTAGGCTAAGTAGTGGTGGAGAGCTTTTGTGTAATGCAGATCTTCTACTTTACTCCACTTACTTAAACCCAATTTCAAGCTCTATTTCTAGAGAAGTATGTGCCTAGAACTTTGAGAGATCGCAAGAAGGATGAGTTCATGGCTTTGGAGCAAGGTGGTATGTTTTTGGCTGCTTATTAAGCCAAGTTCCATGCTTTATCGAGATATTCTACACAATTGGTGACTACTGAGGAGGAGAGGATCCAGTTATTTATTAGGGGACTAAATTCTAAGTTGCAAGTATTATATGTTCATATGACTTCTGCATGGAGGAGCTTTAACAGACTATGTTAAGAAAGTGCAGGGGGTGAGGCGAGACGGTCATGTTAAGGCATTGGCAAAAAGGGCCAAGAATTCAGGTAACTTTTAAGGTTCTTATTCCAGAGGTTCAGGGAGGCCAATACTGGCAGCCAAGCCAATTCAGTCCTCTATGCAACTCCATCTCATAATGTGATTCAGGATAGCCAGGGAGTCGCACCTTCAGCGGACAGCAGGCCATCTTTTGATCGTACATGTTACAATTGTGGTGAACCTGGCCATATGAGGAGAGATTGTTCCCACCCACTTGTGTTAGATTCCGCGCAGCAGCAGTCTAAAGCAGTGGTACATGTGGGAAATGGTAATAATGGTTGAGGGTGTCCACAAGATGGGTGAGGAGGTAATCAGCGAGGCCGTGGAGGTAGAGGAAATGGTAACACATGCAGGGGTAACATGCAACCAGGTAGGGAAGTAGCTCGTCAAGATGATAAGTGTTATGCCTTTCCGACCAAGAATGAGGCAGAGGCGTCTGACGTAGTGTCACAGGTACAATTCTTGTCTGTGACCGGATGGCTAATGTGTTATTTGATCCGGGTTCTACTTATTCATATGTATCCATCTGATTTGCCTTAGAATTTGCTTTGATTTGTGATATACTTGAAGCCCCCATCCGTGTTTCTACCCCAGTTGGAGAGGCAGTCATAGTCATCCATCTCTATCATTCTTGTACTATTTTATTTATGGGTTTTCAAACTTGGGCTGATTTGGTGATTTTGGATATGACTGATTTTGATATAATCTTAGGCAGGACTTGGTTGTCTCAACATTATGCTGTGTTAAAAGTAGTAATAAGTCTATAACTCTAGAAATTCTGGGAAGGGGAAATGTTAAGGTGGGAAGGGTTGTAAAAGCCTAAGCAAGCTAAGATCATATCCTTCATTCGGGCACGTAAACTGGTAGAGCAGAGTTGTTTGACTTATTTGGATCATATTAGGGATGTTGAAATTGAGACTCCATACATTGAGTCTATTCCTGTGGTGTTAGAATTTACAGAAGTGTTTCCTAATGACTTGCCTGATATGCCTCCAGATAGAGATATAGATTGTTGCATTGATTTAGAGCCTGGTACGCGCCCCATTTCTATCCCTCCATATCGCATGGCTGTAGCTGAATTGAGAGAGCTTAAGGCTTAAATCCAAGAGCTTCTTGATAAGGGATTTATTCGTCCAAGCGCTTCTCCATGGGGTGCTCCAGTTTTGTTTGTTAAGAAAAAGGATGGTAGTATGAGAATGTGTATAGATTATTGGCAATTGAATAGGGTCACTATTCGAAACAAGTAAAATTTGCCTCGAATAGATGATCTTTTGACCAATTGCAAGGGGCGTCAATTTTCTCTAAGATTGATCTAAGGTCTGGCTACCATCAGTTGAAAATTAGGCCTGGAGATGTGCCCAAGACGTGTTTAGAACTCGCTATGGGCACTATGAGTTTTTGGTTATGTCTTTTGGTTTGACCAATGCGCCTGCAGCTTTTCAAGCCATTTCTTGATTATTTCGGCATAGTCTTTATTGATCATATTTTAGTCTATTCGAAAAGTTAGTAAGATCATGCCGACCATCTTTGTATTGTTTTGGGTGTTCTTAGGAAACAAAGGTTGTATGCTAAATTTTCTAAGTGTGAATTTTGGTTGACTTCTGTTGCATTTTTGGGACATGTTGTTTCGAAAGAAAGGGTAATGGTAGATCCTCAAAATATTGAGGCAGTTAAGAATTGGGTTCGGCCTAGCGCTGTGACGGAAGTTAGGAGTTTTTCGGGGCACGCTAGCTATTATCGTCGATTTGTGAAGAACTTTGCTTCTATTGCCACCCACTTGACTAATTTGACCAAAAAGGACATACCATTTGAATGGACTGAAAAATGTGAGGAGAGCTTTCAAAAGCTCAACACTCTTTTGACCACCGCGCCTATTCTAGCTTTATCGGTTGAATGTAAAGATTTTATTGTTTATTGTGATGCTTTACATTCTAGTTTGGTTGTTTTGTTGATGTAGGATAAGAATGTTACAACTTATGCCTCGCGTCAATTGAAGGTGAACGAGTGGAATTACCCAACACTTGATTTGGAGTTGGCAGCAGTAGTGTTTGCTCTTAAGATCTTGCGACATTACCTCTATGGGGTTAAGTGTGAAGTGTTTACTGATCATCGTAGTTTGCAGCATGTGTTCACTCAAAAGGTTCTGAATCTGAGACAGAGAAGGTGGATGGAGTTACTCAAGGATTATGATGTGACCATTCAATACCATTAGGGCAAGGATAATGTGGTGGCAGACGCTTTGAGTTGAAAGGCGGTGAGTATGGGTAGTTTAGCTTGCTTGAGTGTATCCAAGCGACCTTTGGCTAAGGAAATTCAGACCTTAGAATCTAAGTTCATGCAGTTGGGCACATCAGAAAGAGGTGGGGTGTTAGCTAGCATTGAAATGAGGGCCAGGAGATCAAGGTCCAACAATTTAAGGATGAAAATTTGGAGGAGCTTTGAAAGAAGACTGCGATTGGTAAGGCACAAGAGACCACTCTTGATGCGGAAGGTGTACTTAGCTTCAAAGGAAGAATTTGTGTTCCCCGAGTTGATGATTTGATTCAAAAGTTGCTGATAGAGTCTCATGGTTCGCGATATTCTATTCATCTGGATGTGGCCAAGATGTATCGAGATTTGAAGCAAATTTATTGGTGGTCGGGCATGAAGAAGGATATAGCGGAGTTTGTGGCTAAGTGTCAGAATTGTCAACAAGTGAAGTATGAACATCAAACTACTGTGGGTTTGCTTCAAAGAATGCAGATTTTGGAATGGAAGTGGGAAATGATAGCCATGGATATTGTGGTAGGTCTTCCCAAGACTCTGTGGAAGTTTAATTCTATTTAGGTAATGGTTGATAGATTGACTAAGTCAACCCATTTTATTCCGGTAAGAATAGATTATAATGTTGAACAATGGGCTAAGGTGTATGTGAAAGAGATAGTGAGGTTGCATGGGGTGCCCCTCTCTATCATCTCAGGCCGTGGTACCCAATTCACATCCAAGTTTTGGAGGAAATTACATGATGAATTGGGCACCCAACTCACATTTAGTACAACCTTCCATCCACAGACAGACGGGTAGTCAGAGAGGACTATTTAAGTGTTAGAAAACATGTTGAGGGCATGTGTGCTTGATTTAGTGAAGGATGCTCAAGATAAGGTGAGGAGAATTCAAGCTATGCTTTTGGCAGCCCAGAGTAGACAAAAGAAGTATGCGGATCATAAGGTAAGAGACAACGTTTCAAACTGGTGAAAATGTTCTTCTTAAGGTATCACCCATGAAAGGGGTGATGAGATTCGGCAAGAAAGGTAAGCTAAGTCCGCGATACATTGGTCCATTTGAGGTTCTCGAATGTGTGGGACCGGTAGCGTATAGATTGACTTTACCTCCTAGTCTATCGGGTGTTTATCCGGTATTTCATGTCTCCATGTTGAAGAGATACCATGGTGACGGGGATTACATCATTAAATGAGACTCAATTGTTTTAGACAAAGACCTCCACTATGAACAGGAACCGATTCCAATTCTTGATCGTGATGTGCGCGGGTTAAGGACCAAGGAGATTAAGCCTGTGAAAGTTCAATGGAAGCATCTTCCAGATAAGGAAGCTACTTGGGAAGCCGAGAGGGACATGCAAGACAAGTATTCCCAATTATTCGTCAATTCAGGTACTACTTCATTCCTTCCTTAGCCTATTTTTCCTAAGTTTATCACTCAGGCATGAGTGATGGGTAAATTGGTATCTATTGTAACGACTGATTTTTGTCGTTATAGAAAAGCCATAGAGGAAATGTTTTGAGTCGGAACACTTTTTCGTAGTAAATTGGAATTTCCTAACCTAGTCTAGATTTGGACGAAATTAGAGTCACTAAGCTGTAGGTAAATCTGGTAGAAATTGGGTAACTTATATATGAATTTGATTACATGAGTAGTTAGATAAGTCGTTAAGGAATCCGTACGACTTTACGCAATTGAATTTAGGTGAGTAGAACTCCTGAAATCGATCTTAGCATGAACAATATTTTCGGAGCGTCGTTGGGTAAGGGTGTATTGTGAAATGGGGGTCTTGGAATTATTAAAATAGCTCACTGGTTCCATGCAAACCGTTGGGGCGGGATATCTACCGCCAGGGCGGAGCCGCTGCAGTAAACTCCAAAACGACTTTATTATGCACTTTTCGACTTTGAGAGCTTGGAGACAACCCCATACGAGTTCTTGACAGTTTTCCACCATTCTTGAGGCTAAAGGTAAGATTTTAACTCCCCGAATCCATTTTTTAATTCGTAGAACGTAAAAGAATGGGTAATTATCGATGGGGAAGGGTTTTGATCTAGAAACTAAGGTGGAAAAAGCCCTAATTTGGATACTTGGGATCATGGGTATGATCTATGGTTGTTAGAATTGTTAGTAATCCGGGTAATTAGTGATTGTTTATTGATTCCCTTATTATATTGATTGTTTGTAGAGCAAGAACAAGCGTAACGAATCCGGAAAGGGAAAGATCAAGTTTCGTAAGGTTTCAAGCTTGTTTCGAGGTAGGTGATGGTGTGATGTATGTGTGTTCATGCTTCATTATGATACATGTATGTATGTGAATGCTGCATTATTGATCACGCTTATTGTAAATGAGATAGAGGAATCATGAATGCCATGAATCATGACTAAATTTTATGAACTTGAGAAGATACTTGTGATTGTGATTGTGGTGTGTTGAATGGTTCGGTTGCCACGTTCCAGCATAACTAATTGGGATCGGTTGCCATGTTTCGGCATAGTTATGGGATCGGTTTCTACGTTCCGAAATATACAATGGATCGGGTACCGCGTTTCGGTATGCTAACTGTTTGGGTTTGAGTTCCATGAGAGGACCAATGACTTGTCATAATTGTGTATCTTGAGAAATGTGAAGTTGTTCGTTATTCATAAATGTTGGTAGTATTGTATATGTTTGATATATGCATGTGTTTATAATGTTTTATTGACTTACTTATGTTACACTTAGTGTGATAGTCGCGTGATCCTACCTATACATTGTGGTTTTGTACTGATACTGCACTTTCTCTTATTTTTGTTGAGTACAGGGCCTATTTCGGTGGCTATTGACATACCTCGCTTAGAAGATCAGTGATCGTTCGAATTCAAGGGTGAGCCAATTCTTCCAAGTTGCCATGAGTTTTCTTTCATCTTTGTCCACCATTTCGTACTTAGACTTTCTAGTTAATTATTAGTGCATTAGTTTGGGGCAGTATCCCTTCTTGTTTAGACTTGTTGAACTTTAGATGTTTTGGTACATTGACTTTTAGGTTCTAGGTCTTGTTTCCGCATTTGTTTAGTTGATAGACTTTTGTTTGGAGTTTATGGGAACTCCCTATTTCGATCTTAGTATTTAACTTGTTTCGTATCCTTAAATGCTTAGTTTTTGGTTTAGTTGCTTGGTTTGGATTGTAGTAGTGGTTCTCCCACCGGAGGGTTAGTGTGGGTGCCAATCACGATGGTCTGGGTCGTGACATTAATATAGGTGGGACCATGAAATTTTATTATTTTATAGAGATATTATTTAATCGATAAATTAGAGCCCGTTTGGATTGACTTAAAAAAGTAACTTTTTAAAGTGCTGGAACTTATTTTTAAAATAAGTAGTTATGTGTTTGGATAAAAGTGCTGCAGTTGAAAAAAAAGTTGTTGATGTGTTTGGCAAATAAGTGCTGGTAAACACTTTTTTTTTATCAAAATGTCTGAAATACCCTTTAAGCTGTTAACATGATAAAAAGTTGATTAATTTAAGGTTTTTATACTTAAAAAAAAATTAAAACAAAATTAATTTATGTTTTACATCCATAAGTAATAATATTTTTCTATCATTCACA